>NC_045797.1:16803824-17158824 GCF_009873245.2 Balaenoptera musculus
GATAATGACCATGAATAAAAGATAGCAGACAATCAAGGACTAAACCTTTGAATATGCCATATCTAAGAAAGGAGAGAAAGAATAGGAGTTAGTAAAAAACACACAGATGTGGTCAGAAAGGTAAATGTGAAAATGCACATTATAGTAATAAGGAAGATAGAAGGATAAAGAAGTACAAAAAAGGAGTACTTTATATTGACTATAGAAAGTTCTAGACCAAGCAGATCAAAAATGAAAAGGAAAAACAATTCTTAAAAACTGAAAAGCAACTAAAGGGGAGTATATGGCAAATCTCTGTACCTTCCCCTCAGTTTTGCTATGAACCTAAAACTGCTCTAAAAAAATTAAGTCTAAACACACACACACACACACACACACACAACAAAAAACAAAAAATTCAGAGTCAATGGCAGTGAGACTACAAGCATCCATGCTTCAGTCTTCAAAAGCAAGTCACTCTCATAAGCTCTATTATTGGACATATCTGTTCAGAGGGAAGACACTCAGACCATGAGAATATCTTGGGAGATACTTTTGGGAAAAGGGATGTGGGCAGCCATGTGAAGTGTAGGCTATTTTATCTTTGTCCATTGCACATGTATTAAATTAATTTCTAATTTAAGATTTTAAAAAAGCAACTACATATGGGAGCTGTAGATAATTGCCGGCATTTGAAAGAAAAAAGTTTCAGTATTTGCTTCTCAAAATATAATACGGAGCTGGCAAGGGTCTTCATATTCTTTGCACTCTTATTACTTTTCCAATCTTAATTGGGAACTGTTGCCCTTCCCTTTATTCATTTTATGACATTGAAATCACCACCACTTTGAAAGTTTTCCAAAAATAATTACATAATATAGTATCAAGCGGAAAAAAAAGATCTATAGCGAATATTTCACAGCTTCTCTTGGCAACTGTAGTCTCATTATCTCAAGACAGAACTTCATTTACTTTCATAAATGCCTCTCACCCAGCAACTGCATGAAAAAAATCACTTTCTCGTGTATGGTTGATTCCCATTTATAAACTTTTTGAATCCAAATATGGAATATTCTTTGCCAGAGATTAGTATTTTACTTTCCAAGTAAACAGTGAATCAGATTCAGAAAGTATTTCCTATTCAGAGTTGTTTTTCCTGTGAGTGCAGAAAAATAGTCCTCACCATAGCTTTGATTTGCATTCTTGCTTTCTGTCAATAATAGAACTGGATTTGGTGTTTCCAAGTTGTTAAAATGTTTATTCTCTAAAAGCTGCAGAATATACTACAACTGGTTCCTGCTGAGGCCGAGAGAGAAATCTGTGGGCCTGGAACACAATCTCAAGCTGTTTTTCTTCTAAGACCAGCCTCCAAGCACTTGAAAAATCCCCTTGAGAGTTTCAATTCCAAATACTGTGGCCTTATTTCTTTTTAAGATTTGTCTCCTGTTTTCTAGGCAGTTTTGCCTGTGATCTTACACCCCACTCTAAGAATGTTATAGCTCTAAATGCTTACAGATAGGTATAAAAGAAAGTCATTGGAACTGTCCAGAAATACAATTGGCTTGATGCCAGTTAAGGGTAAGTGGGGTAGGTGGGTGGGTGGTAAGTGGAGCTATAGGCTTGGGTAGGAAAATGTGGGCTACTAGTGAATCCTAAGACAAACTGATGGTTAGGAGAATATCCAGTTGACACTCCCCCACCCAAAAAAAGAATCTGATAAGAAGAGAGGTGGCAAGTTTGAGCTAATCCAGAGCAGAAAAAGAAAAGATTGCAATAGAATGATGAATAAATACCTTAGTCATTCTGACCTACTGAAGTGCCATATAGATGTAGGAAGTGGTCTTAATTAAGACTATAGTTTGTACATGTTTGCTGGGATGTTTCTACTGAGTGGCTATGCAGGCAGCATCAGGCATCCATATCCTGTAGTTTTGTTTGCATGAGGAACAGGTGATTTGAGACAATTATTGAAGAGAGAGAAGAATATGCAGGGATGGGAAAGAGGATGTGGAGAATAGTATCTGCCTAACCTGTCTGTTATTATGGGTGGTATTTGAGTTACACAGTGAGAAGAACAGCAGGCAGAACCTGAAGGGTCTCTATTTGTGAATTACCCTGTTAGAACCAAGTACAAGTGGCACTGCTTAGCTTCCCAAGTAAGAAAGTATGACACACTGGGATATAGACATGCATCTGTACATGTTTTCAAGGCTGTCTCTGAACACTTGTGCCCAAATGGCAGCCCTATCATTTTAAATGGGTCTTCACAGTAATGGTAATAATGAAGTACATCGAAGAAATTCCAAAGGCCAAGAAGAAGGAAGCCAGAAGATTAAGGGTGGACAAAGTATTTATCCATGATGGCTATTTCTGGTGGACCAATTCAAGGGTACTTATGAGATACCCTCTGTAGATTCCTGAAAATACTTTGCAATCAGGGTGGAGATTTTGTTATCATGTTGTGATAGGAAAGAGCTTGTGAAATTAAACTACTAAAATCTCCTTCCAACTTTAGACCATTTCTAGCAATCTAAGACAAATGGCAAGTCTATAAAAGTCACTATTAGAATAATATAAAATAAAGTGTCCTTGATCATGAGGTATTTGTTATATATTGATAGGTGCCCACCATTTCATCTTAAAGATTTTCCATATCTTAACAACAACTGGTTTGAACCTCAACACTTGTGTTTTCATAACATTGCAGCATTAACAGATCTGACAGATCTGATGAGGACCTGGAATTACATATTTTGCATGAAAATACAGAAATTGTACAACTTTCATTAATAAGATTGATCTCCAGTTTTCACTTTTTGTTCTCATTTTGTAAGTCTTTATTATGCTAAATGTGTAAAAGACCTCCAGGCTTTCAGAATAAATTAAATCAATCCTATATTAAAAACTGTCTAAAAAGGGGGAAAAGGAAAAACAGGATTTCAAATATTCTCACCTGGGGTGGTGGAGGGTTAGGATGTCAGGGCAGATGATAAAACACATGAAGGTGGGACACTGTAGAGTGAAGCCCGGTGCTTCAATTCCATCAATTAAGAAAGCTACACTTAAGACAAGTATTAAAGAAGGTAGACTTAACTAAAGAGAATACCTTCACAGTGAAGAACACATAGGCCACCAACAAATCTGGAAGGTGAAATCTACTAACCTAAGTATATTTTTCAAAGTTAGCAATACCTAGAGGTGTAACAAGTCATCCTCAGAAGAGACTCTATCCTTCCCAGAATGTCTTCCTATTGACAAGAGAGAGGAGCTCAATCTTATGTGTGTGGCATTTTCTTCGGGAGAGAGATTGGGTGTTATGGAAGAGGCTAGGGCACAGACTGTGATCACAAAATGAATTTGGTTTGATGCTTTGACATGTTCTTTGTGCAGGACTAGTGTGATATCTTCTTAATATTTTCCCTGAAAATTCTTATCAATGTTACTTGCAAGTTTAAGTTATTCAGATAAAATCCAGAAGGTAGTAACTAGTGAAGTTCTTCTTGTAAGCCATCCAAGATACTTTGTGAGTTTAGTCAGGGTATAAACCAATCAGTCAATCAATCCTAAATTTTGTTTCTTTTGCCACAAATATTGGATACATTATTAAATTAATGTGGTATTAAATTTAACGTGAAAGGCATTCAGAGAAAATGTGTATTGATTAGAACAAAACAACTAGTTCTACTTGGTGAATAAAACAATTTATAAAGACTGATAACAAAAGAAGAACAAATGGCTTTAGACAGCTCGATGCACAAAACTTATAAGTTCACACTTCATGAATATTAGAACCAATAGATTTATTTAAGAATGTCAAGGAGGAATTAGAATTGAAAAATACAGAAACAGATAAAGAGCAACAATGCTAGAGAATTTTGCTGTGGTTAATGAAGACAAGTTAAAACATGGAAAACTTGTTTAGATAAAGCAGAAGAACGTATAACACAAGCATTAGTGTTACTACTTGTTAAAATAAAATCAGGCATCCCAAGAGTTAAAGTAAACTTCTCCCCACAACAACACACACATTTCCTCTAGTATTTTAAAGGTATTTTTCTTTTTCTTTTTCTCAAATGTAGCCTAGAAATGAGTTTATTGAAAGTCTTATTTTACTTGCATTTTCTGAATTTTTGAAATTGCTCTTTTTTTCTGTAAAGTCTGGGAATCATAGTACATAAAATTGTTTAAGTAAGTAGATGAAATTCTTCTTCCAGACGATGAAAATGCTATCATATATGTAAGGGAAGAATCTTGTTTTGTGTAATCCTAAAGATAATCAATTGCAATGGGTGGGGCCTATGAGGAAAAGGATTTCGCAAATATTAGAGATGTAGTTTTTGTTTGCTCTTCTAAAATATACCTTTCCTGTTTTTTTTTTTTTAACATCTTTATTGGAGTATAATTGCTTTACAATGGTGTGTTAGTTTCTGCTTTATAACGAAGTGAATCAGTTATACATATACATATGTTCCCATATCTCTTCCCTCTTGCATCTCCCTCCCTCCCACCCTCCCTATCCCACCCCTCTAGGTGGTCACAAAGCACCGAGCTGATCTCCCTGTGCTATGCAGCTGCTTCCCACTAGCTATCTATTTTATATTTGGTAGTGTATATATGTCCATGCCACTCTCTCACACTGTCACATCTTACCCTCCCCCTCCCCATATCCTCAAGTCCACTATCTAGTATGTCTGTGTCTTTATTCCCATCTTGCCACTAGATTCTTCATGAACTTTTTTTTTTTTCCTTAGATTCCATATATATGTGTTAGCATACTGTATTTGTTTTTCTCTTTCTGACTTACTTCACTCTGTATGACAGACTCTAACTCCATCCACCTCACTAGAAATAACTCGATTTCGTTTCTTTTTATGGCTGAGTAATATCCATTGTATATATGTGCCACATCTTCTTTATCCATTCATCCGATGATGGGCACTTAGGTTGCTTCCATGTACTGGCTATTGTAAATAGAGCTGCAATGAACATTTTGGTACATGACTCTTTTTGAACTATGGTTTTCTCAGGGTATATGCCCAGTAGTGGGATTGCTGGGTCATATGGTAGTTCTATTTTTAGTTTTTTAAGGAATCTCCATACTGTTCTCCATAGTGGCTGTATCAATTTACATTCCCACCAACAGTGCAAGAGGGTTCCCTTTTCTCCACACCCTCTCCAGCATTTATTGTTTCTAGATTTTTTGATGATGGCCATTCTGACTGGTATGAGATGATATCTCATTGTAGTTTTGATTTGCATTTCTCTAATGATTAATGATGTTGAGCATTCTTTCATGTGTCTGTTGGCAATCTGCATATCTTCTTTGGAGAAATGTCAGTTTAGGTCTTCTGCCCATTTTTGGATTGGGTTGTTTGTTTTTTTGTTATTGAGCTGCATGAGCTGCTTGTAAATCTTGGAGATTAATCCTTTGTCAGTTGCTTCATTTGTAAATATTTTCTCCCATTCTGAGGGTTGTCTTTTGGTCTTGTTTATTGTTTCCTTTGCTTTGCAAAAGCTTTTAAGTTTCATTAGGTCCCATTTGTTTATTTGTGTGTTTATTTCCATTTCTCTAGGAGTTGGGTCAAAAAGGATCTTGCTGTGATTTGTGTCATAGAGTGTTCTGCCTATGTTTTCCTCTAAGAGTTTGATAGGGTCTGGCCTTACATTTAGGTCTTTAATCCATATTGAGTTGATTTTTGTTTATGCTGTTAGGAAGTGTTCTAATTTCATACTTTTATATGTACCTGTCCAGTTTTCCCAGCACCATTATTGAAGAGGCTGTCTTTTCTCCACTGTATATGCTTGCCTCCTTTATCAAAGATAAGGTGACCATATGTGCGTGGGTTTTTCTCTGGGCTTTCTATCCTGTTCCATTGATCTATGTTCCTGTTTTTGTGCCAGTACCAAACTGTCTTGATCACTGTAGCTTTGTAATATAGTCTGAAGTCAGGGAGCCTGATTCCCCCAGCTCCATTTTTCGTTCTCAAGATTGCTTTGGCTATTCGGGGTCTTTTGTGTTTCCATACAAATTGTGAAATTTTTTGTTCTAGTTCTGTGAAAAATGCCAGTGGTAGTTTGATAGGGATTGCATTGAATCTGTAGATTGCTTTGGGTAGTAGAGTCATTTTCACAATGTTGATTCTTCCAATCCAAGAACATGGTATATCTCTCCATCTAGCTGTATCATTTTTAATTTCTTTCATCAGTGTCTTATAATTTTCTGCATACAGGTCTTTTGTCTCCTTAGGTAGGTTTATTCCTAGATATTTTATTCTTTTTGTTACAATGGTAAATGGCAGTGTTTTCTTAATTTCGCTTTCAGAATTTTCATCATTAGTATATAGTATGAAAGAGATTTCTGTGCATTAATTTTGTATCCTTCTACTTTACCAAATTCACTGATTAGCTCTAGTAGTTTTCTGGTAGCATCTTTAGGATTCTCTATGTATAGTATCATATCATCTGCAAACAGTGACAGCTTTACTTCTTCTTTTCTGATTTGGATTCCGTTTATTTCTTTTTCTTCTCTGATTGCTCTGGCTAACACTTCCAAAACTATGTTGAATAATAGTGGTGAGAGTGGACAATTGTGTCTTGTTCCTGTTCTTGGTGGAAATGGTTTTAGTTTTTCACCATTAAGGACAATGTTGGCTGTTGGTTTGTCATATATGACCTTTATTATGTCGAGGAAAGTTCCCTCTATGCCTACTTTCTGCAGGGCTTTTATCATAAATTGGTGTTGAATTTTGTCGAAAGCTTTCTCTGCATCTATTGAGATGATCATATGGTTTTTCTCCTTCAATTTGTTAATATGGTGTATCACATTGATTGATTTGCGTATATTGAAGAATCCTTGCCTTCCTGGAATAAACTCCCTTGATCATGGTTTTTGATCCTTTCAATGTGCTGTTGGATTCAGTTTGCTAGTATTTTGTTGAGAATTTTTGCATCTATGTTCATCAGTGATATTGGCCTGTAGTTTTCTTTCTTTGTGACATCTTTGTCTGGTTTTGGTATCAGGGTGATGGTGGCCACATAGAATGAGTTGGGGAGTGTTCCTCCCTCTGCAATATTTTGGAAGAGTTTGAGAAGGATAGGTGTTAGCTCTTCTCTAAATGTTTGATAGAATTCGCCTGTGAAGCCATCTGGTCGTGGGATTTTGTTTGTTGGAAGATTTTTAATCACAGTTTCAATTTCAGTGCTTGTGATTGGTCTGTTCTTATTTTGTATTTTTTCCTGGTTCTGTCTCGGCAGGTTGTGCATTTCTAAGAATTTGTCCATTTCTACCAGGTTGTCCATTTTATTGGCATAGAGTTGCTTGTAGTAATCTCGCATGATCATTTGTATTTCTGCAGTGTCAGTGGTTACTTCTCCTTTTTCATTTCTAATTTTATTGATTTGAGTCTTCTCCCTTATTCTCTTGATGAGTCTGGCTAACGGTTTATCAATTTTGTTTATCTTCTCAAAGAACCAGCTTTTAGTTTTATTGATCTTTGCTATTGCCTCCTTCATTTCTTTTTCATTTATTTCTGATCTGATCTTTATGATTTCTTTCCTTCTGCTAGCTTTGGGGTTTTTTTGTTCTTCTTTCTCTAATTGCTTTAGGTGCAAGGTTAGGTTGTTTATTTGAGATGTTTCCTGTTTCTTGAGGTAGGCTTGTATTGCTATAGACTTCCCTCTTAGAACTGCTTTTGCTGCATCCCATAGGTTTTGGGTCGTCGTGTCTCCATTGTCATTTGTTTCTAAGTATTTTTTGATTTCCCCTTTGATTTCTTCAGTGATCACTTCGTTAGTAAGTAGCGTATTGTGTAGCCTCCATGTGTTTGTATTCTTTACAAATCTTTTCCTGTAATTGATATCTAGCCTCATAGCATTGTGGTCGGAAAAGATACTTGATACGATTTCAATTTTCTTAAATTTACCAAGGCTTGATTTATGACCCAAGATATGATCTATCCTGGAGAATGTTCCATGAGCACTTGAGAAAAATGTGTATTCTCTTGTTTTTGGGTGGAATGTCCTATAAATATCAATTAAGTCCATCTTGTTTAATGTATCATTTAAAGCTTGTGTTTCCTTATTTATTTTCATTTTGGATGATCCTTCCATTGTTGAAAGTGGGGTGTTAAAGTCCCCTACTATGATTGTGTTACTGTCGATTTCCCCTTTTATGGCTGTTAGTATTTGCCTTATGTATTGAGGTGCTCCTATGTTGGGTGCATAATTATTTACAATTGTTATACCTTCTTCTTGGATCGATCTCTTGATCATTATATAGTGTCCTTCTTTGTCTGTTGTAATAATCTTTATTTTAAAGTCTATTTTGTCTGATATGAGATTTGCTACTCCAGCTTTCTTTTGGTCTCCATTTGCATGGAATATCTTTTTCCATCCCCTCACTTTCAGTCTGTATGTGTCCCTAGGTCTGAAGTGGGTCTTTTGTAGACAGCATATATATGGGTCTTGTTTTTCTATCCATTCAGCCAGTCTGTGTCTTTTGGTGGGAGCATTTAATTCATTTACATTTAAGCTCATTATCTATATGTATGTTCCTATTCCCATTTTCTTAAATGTTTTGGGTTTGTTATTGTAGGTGTTTTCCTTCTCTTGTGTTTCTTGCCTAGAGAAGTTCCTTTAGCATTTGTTGTAAAGCTGGTTTGGTGGTGCTGAACTCTCTCAGCTTTTGCTTGTATGTAAAGCTTTTAATTTCTCCATCAAATCTGAATGAGATCCTTGCTGGGTAGAGTAATCTTGGTTGTAGGTTTTTCTCCTTCATCACTTTAAGTATATCCTGCCACTCCCTTCTGGCTTGCAGAGTTTCTGCTGAAAGATCAGCTGTTTACCTTATGGGGATTCCCTTGTGTGTTATTTGTTGTTTTTCCCTTGCTGCTTTTAATATGTTTTCTTTATATTTAATTTTTGATAGTTTGATTAATATGTGTCTTGGCGTGTTTCTCCTTGGATTTATCCTGTATGGGACTCTCTGTGCTTCCAGGACTTGATTAACTATTTCCTTTCCCATATTAGGGAAGTTTTCAACTATAATCTCTTCAAATATTTTCTCAGTCCCTTTCTTTTTCTCTTCTTCTTCTGGGACCCCTATAATTTGAATGTTGGTGCGTTTAATGTTGTCCCAGAGGTCTCTGAGACTGTCCTCAGTTCTTTTCATTCTTTTTTCTTTATCCTGCTCTGCAGTAGTTCTTTCCACCATTTTATCTTCCAGGTCACTTATCCTTTCTTCTGCCTCAGTTATTCTGCTATTGATCCCATCTAGAGTATTTTTAATTTCATTTATTGTGTTTTTCATCGTTGCTTGGCTCCTCTTTAGTTCTTCTACGTCCTTGTTAAATGTTTCTTGCATTTTGTCTATTCTATTTCCAAGATTTTGGATCATCCTTACTATCATTATTCTGAATTCTTTTTCAGGTAGACTACCTATTTCCTCTTCATTTGTTAGGTCTAGTGTGTTTTGACCCTGCTCCTTCATCTGCTGTGTGTTTTTCTGTCATCTCATTTTGCTTATCTTACTGTGTTTGGGGTCTCCTTTTCACAGGCTGCAGGTTCGTAGTTCCCGTTGTTTTTGGTATCTGTACCCAGTGGCTAAGGTTGGTTCAGTGGGTTGTGTAGGCTTCTTGGTGGAGGGGACTAGTGCCTGTGTTCTGGTGGATGAGGCTGGATCTTGTCTTTCTGGTGGGCACGTCCACGTCTGGTGGTGTGATTTGGGGTGTCTGTGGCCTTATTATGATTTTAGGCAGCCTGTCTGCTAATGGATGGGCCTGTGTTCCTGTCTTGCTAGTTGTTTGGCATAGGGTGTCCAGCACTGTAGCTTGCTGGTCGTTGAGTGAAGCTGGGTCTTGATGTTGAGATGGAGATCTCTGAAAGATTTTCACCGTTTGATATTACGTGGAGCTGGGAGGTCTCTTGTGGACCAGTGTCCTGAAGTTGGCTCTCCCACCTCAGAGGCACAGCCCTGATACCTGGCTCGAGCACCAAGAGCCTTTCATCCACATGGCTCAGAATAAAAGGGCGAAAAAATAGAAAGAAAGAGGATATAATAAAATAAAATAAAGCTATTATAATACAAAATAAGAAAAAAAATTATTAAGAAAAAATTTATTAAGAAAGTTTTTTTAATTTTTAAAAATAAATTTATTAATTTTTTATAATAGAAAATAATTATTAAGAAAAAAATTATTAAGGAAAATTTTTTTAATTTTAAAATAAAAAATAAGAAAAAACATTAAGAAAAAAAATTTCTTTTAATTTTTTAAAATAAAAAATAAGGAAAAATTTATTAAGAAAAAATTTAAGAAAAAAGTTTGTAAAAGTAAAAAAAAAAAAAAAAAAAAGACCGACCAAACCCTAGGACAAATGATGAAAGCAAAGCTATACAGACAAAATCTCACCCAGAAGCATACACATATACACTCACAAAAAAAAGGAAAAGGGGAAAAATTAATATATCCTGCTCCCAAAGTCCACCTCCTGATTTTGGGATGATTCGTTGTCTATTCAGGTATTCAACAGATGCAGGTATATCAATTTGATTTTGGAGCTTTAATCCGCTGCTTCTGAGGCTGCTGGGAGAAATTTCTCTTTCTCTTCTTTGTTCCAACAGCTCCCGGGGTTCAGCGTTGGATTTGGACCCTCCTCTGCGTGTAGGTCGCCTGAGGGCTTCTGTTCTTCGCTCACACAGGACGGGGTTAAAGGAGCAGCTGCTTCGGGGGCTCTGGCTCACTCAGGCCGTGGGGAGGGAGGGGTACGGATGTGGGGCGAGCCTGCAGTGGCAAAGGCCGGCATGACGTTGCAGCAGCCTGAGGTGCGCCGTGTGTTCCCCCGGGGAAGTTGTCCCCGGATCACGGGAGCCTGGTAGTGACGGGCTGCACAGGCTCCTGAGAGGGGCAGTGTGGGTAGTGACCTGTGCTCGCACACAGGCTTCTTGGTGGCGGCAGCAGCAGCCTTAGCGTCTCATGCCCGTCTCTGGGGTCCGCGCTGATCGCCGCGGCTTGCGCCCATCTCTGGAGCTCCTTTAAGCAGCGCTCTTAATCCCCTCTCCTCGCGCACCATGAAACAAAGAGGGAAGAAAAAGTCTCTTGCCTCTTCGGAAGCTGCAGACTTTTTCCCGGACTCCCTCCCGGCTAGCTGTGGTGCACTAGCCCCCTTCAGGCTGTGTTCATGCCGCCAACCCCAGTCCTCTCCCTGCGATTCGACCAAAGCCCGAGCCTCAGCTCCCAGACCCCTCCCGCCCCGGCGGGTGAGCAGACAAGCCTCTCGGCCTGGTGAGTGCTGCTCGGCGCTGATCCTCTGTGCAGGAATCTCTCCGCTTTGCCTTCCGCACCCCTGTGGCTGCGCTCTCCTCCGTGGCTCCGAAGCTTCCCCCCTCTGCCACCCGCAGTCTCCGCCTGCGAAGGGGCTCCTAATGTGTGGAAACCTTTCCTCCTTCACAGCTCCCTCCCACTGGTGCAGTTCCCATCCCTATTCTTTTGTCTCTGTTATTTCTTTTTTCTTTTGCCCTACCCAGGTACGTGGGGAGTTTCTTGCCTTTTGGGAGGTCTGACGTCTTCTGCCAGCGTTCAGTGGGTTTTCTGTAGGAGCAGTTCCACGTGTAGATGTATTTCTAATGTATCTGTGGGAAGGAAGGTGATCTCCGCGTCTTACTCTTCCGCCATCTTGCCCCCCTCCTCCACCTTTCCTGTTTTTATCATCATCATATATGTTCATTGACTAAATAGGTAACAGAAGAAACAATTCAAAGAAATAAATAAATAACTTTATTTCTTAGCATCCTGTTCAATGGTGTCTCAGAAAACTGGTTGTCTGGAGAAAAAAAATAATATTTTGTATTATTTTTCAATTTCTGTGATGGAAATACTCTCAGTATGACCAATTTCTAGTTCACAATAGTTTAACAACCAGCTCACAAACTTTCTGAAAGTTTAGCAATTAGTTCATCTGAGCTGATATAATCCAACTCCAGCTCACCACTGTGTATATGAGCACTTTGTTGAACACCCTTTCAGAAATCACACAATGCTTTTATGAAAATGAAAAGAATGAGTAGATAGCTATGTTGGTAAATAAATAGAATTAGAAAATAATTTTGTAAGAAAGGGCACCAAATTTTTTATTGCTTAATTTTTGAAAAAGACAAACATGGAGGAATTAGTAAAATTCAGATTACTATTTGTTAACCATGAGAGGAATGCTATCTAAAATTAATACGTAAAATTAGGAAAAGACATTCTGAAAATGATTAACCTTTTGAAGTCATCATTTTTTAAATGTCCAAATTATTAAACAAAATGGACTGCTTTTCTTAAATGAGCAAAGTTTTTAGAATTTTTATAGTCCTTCCCCAATTTTTATACTTTCTTCTCCAATGATAATTCTTTAAATTATGGAATATTGTTGCTATAATTATGTGACATCTATGCTCATTAACAATGATTTTATAATAATTTCTCCATTCCTGGATTTTTTAAAAAATTATTTTAATTAATCTATTCGTTTCCTGGATTTTATCACTGAGTTTTATTTTTCCTGAGTTTTATTTTACTTTATTTTTATTCAAAAAAGGATGAAGTATAATTGTTGCTTTTATACTTGAATGATACTTAAGGAGAATTAATATGTTTTCTTCATATTTTCATTTCCCCAGAATTTTGTAGACAACATATATGTGATCTTCTAATACTGAAAATCCCTTTGATATATTGATATGAATATTTAAAAGGAAAATTTTCAGTTCTCTTTTTTCTGATACTCAAGTTTCTATCACTAAAAGCATTCCACAAAAACAGAGCATGTCTCCATCCCATGAAGTTTGGCTTATATCCCCACTCATCAATATGCCTGAGCGGATAACAAGTCCGGACAGTCTTAATCATTATATAGCATGGAGAGGTTTCATTTCATAAGGTATCCCATAGTATTGGCAAGTTCTACTTCAATATATAAACATTTTTTTAAAAGTGAAAATTTTCAGCATATTTGTCAGTCAACATCTTTCCTTAGTGCACCTGGTCATACTAGTGTGGGAGTGTTGCTCACGGAACATGAGAATAAAAGCAGACAATCCTTTTCTTTTTTTTTTTTTTTTAATTAATTTTTATCGGAGTAGAGTTGCTTTACAATGTTGTGTTAGTTTCTGCTGTACAGCAAAGTGAATCAGCTATACGTATACATATATCCCCTCTTTTTTGGATTTCCTTCCCATTTAGGTCAACATAGAGCATTTAGTAGAGTTCTCTGTGCTATACAGCAGGTTCTCATTAGTTATCTATTTTATACATAGTAGTGTATATATGTCAATCCCAATCTCCCAATTCATCCCACCCGCCCTTTTTCCCCTTGATATCTACACGTTTGTTCTCTATGAGCAGACAATCCTTTACCACATCGGAATCTTTTTCTTTCTTTGGCTATCACTTTTCAAAGTGCATAAGACCTCTCCCATTTCCAGGTTCTCTCTTGCCAGTTAATGTTTGAATTAGTTTAATTACTGTTCTGTATACTAATTAATTTAATTACTATAATTTTAAAACTATTTTGTTCAGCCATCTTTAAAAATGTATTTTAAACAAATAAAACTGTCCTTCAATGTGATCGCATGACAAAAAATGATAGGCATGTAACTTGCACATGTCTTTGCTTTATGCATGTGCTCCATTGTGCCGTTGGACTTTACTCAGAAAACACAAGTTCTAGAATAAGATTATTGACAATTTCGAGACAGTGACAGCATAACATTAAATCAAGTGTGGGGCTCTTCTGATCAGAGGGCTTTATGCAACTGTATTTGTGCACACCCATGAAGCTGGACCAGCTAATCACCTTGAAAGAATGAGAGCATGGGAAAGGTAAATTTTGACAGAACTGGAGCTATTGAATAATACTTTTCAGTAACAGATTTATGAAGATAGAAGAGGTCTACCAAATCACCAAATCCAAAGTAGGTATCAACATAGTAGCAAAACAGCACTAAATTCCAGAGATCCTTATTACTACAGTGATTCTTATGAATCACCAGCTCCGCATCTCTCTTCGCCTCTCTCAGAATCCTGGTGTACTTCTCATAAAGGATGGGTCTGGGTGGAGTCCCGTATCATTGTCCATGGTAGCTCCACAAGTGAAAAGAGATCACAGAGCTTAAGGAGAGTTATTTGAAGTGTTGCATTTAGGGTAGGGCAGGGACATCAAATACATTTAATTGACTTCAAACTTGTCACTATTGTAGGGTTCCCACCCCCCCGCCCCCGGCAAGACTTTAACTATAAATTATCATGCAAAAAAAATAACTAGCAGATTACCCAAAGAGCTAAATTGAATTTGTATGATGAAGAAAACAGTCATTAACCTTAGTAGTTGAGCATAAGAGGGAAGAGTAGAATAAAGAAGAGAGATTATGGATTTTAAGCAATTATACAGAATTCTACTCAGACTTGTATAAATACATAAAATGTGAAAGAGAAGTTAAAATACATGGAGTTTAGATCGAGTAGACATATAACATATATAATTGGAGTTCTAGAAAAGAAGAAAATAAATACAAGGGAGAAGGAGAAAGAGTTAACGTTCAAAGGTTAAATTGCTATTACCAGAAATAGTAAAAGAAAATGTGTCTTTGTGTTGGAGAACCACAAGATTCCACTGCAAGATAAAAAAATACATATTCAGGGAGATCATAGAAAAATGATGTTGCATCAGAGACAAAGGGAAATCTAATTATCAAGAAAGAGAAAGAAGATTACCTAGATATGCTTAAAATTACGTGGATGACAGGTTGTATTATCAACAAAATAGATGCCAATAAAGAATATCTTCAACTTGAGAATTAATTAGAGAAATTTTAGTTAGAAATAAATATTAAGAATTCTAGTATCGAGTTTCAAGTTGAAAAAAAATTATTAGTGTCTGGAACTCAGCAGGGAGTTTATTGAATATAAAAATTGTGATCTAGGAAGCAATTCTGAAATAAGAAGTTAGTTAACATTTCAGTAAATCTCAGAATGGCTTAACTGTAAAAAAGTTAATGACTAACTGGGGGATGATACAAATATCATAAAATAAAATAACTAGAGAACAGCAATGTGGAAGATATTAATGGAGTTGATGTTAAATCAAATTCTAAGTCCCATGTATTCTTCCTTAGCAGGATAAAGTTCCTGATAGATTCAGATCTTTAGTAAGATACACCTGTTAAAATATGAGGGATCTCTGTACAAATATAAATGAGGAAGGAAGAAGAATAGAAAAATGAATTAACAAATTTAGATAAAAGTAGGAAAAGTCAGGAAAGGTGAAATAAAGACACAAATAACAGTGTTTTAAATAGAGCACACAAAAACTGTAGAAATATGTTCAAATTTATCAGGAATCAAAAATAAGTTGACTATATTTACCTGATAAAAGCTAATGCTTTTTACATTGGATAAGAAAAATAAATGCAACTATGTAATATGCATAACTAAAACACATTAAATATAACAACTATTAATAGACATATCTAAAACAATAAACAATGCTAAAAATATTAACTCTCTGGCCCTTTATAGAAAGTTTAGCTATCCTGAGTTTTGATCTTTAGGAGAAAATCTAGAAGAATATCACGATAATATCAGAGTAGAGATGGATTTATCTTAAAAGCCTCAATTTTATAAAACATTTTTTAAAAGAGTGAAAATGTGACTACATTAACAACAGTCAAAATCTTTGTAGGACAATGGTGTAAACAAAGATAAAAGATAAGTCAAATGCTTAAATGAGATATGTGCAATACACATAACTGACAAAGGATTAGTAGCCAGAACATACATAGAGTCTCTATGTCATCAATAAAAAGCAAAGAACTGAAAAAGACACTGGATAACTGACATGAAGGGCTTTCAAAGAGATAGATGGCCAATAAATATATGAAGAAATGTCCATCCTCGCTAATAAGTAGAGAAGTGAATATTAAACTCTGTTACTATTGATCACCATTAGACTGGCCAAAAAATTAAAAATTTGATAAATAGACATTCTAGTAAGAATGTGGAAAAGGAAACTCTCATGCCCTACTAACACAAGGATAAAGTGCTAAAATTTGAAGAGCAATTTATCAATGTACGTTCGATTGAATGAATATTTGCACTCTGATCCTGCAATTCCATTTCTAGAGGTACTTAACCTAGAAAAACTATGACAAAGGTCTAAAGGGAAACATGCTCAAAGCCACTTATTGAAGCACTAATAGTAGTAGCAAAGTAAAGAAATGGAACCAATTTAATATCAATATAATAATGTATATGTAGTATGTGAATATAATAGAATTTCATAATTATAGCGCTCAAAATTAATAATCTAATCTCATACATATCTACAAGCATAAATCTCAAAAGCAAAATTTTGAGGAAAAAAAGCAAGGTACAATGGCATTTGTGATGCTCCATGAACACAGAATTCTGTTGAACCCAGGGCGCATGGAATATCAGTGAGACTCAGAGCAAACACAAGATAAACATGTTACGTCTACCACTTAGTAACCAGGGGTGCTGACAGCCCCAAAGGTCCATGCTTTCCATTCAAATCTAAACTGTATTCTAACACGAAAAGAAGACATTCTAAGATACATAAATTATCAAGAAATCTATCATATATTCTCTTGAATTTGTGTTACTTTCCTGTATTAGCCAAACATTTACAGAGGAAATGATGACAAAAGAAAATGGAAAATTAGGGCAACCCATATTTCCTTTTCCATTCAGTTCCTCCTTACTTATTAACAAGCTGAAAGTTTCAGAGAGTTGGTAGAAAGTGTGTGCATCAGTTGTTGAATAAAAACAACTGAGGTCGTTTTGTTCTGAGTTTTCAGTGTTCCAGAAAGAATGAAATCCATATGCAAGTGTAAGCTATGAAATAGAAATTGTATCATTTTGGTGAATTCTCATGTGAATTAAATGCTCTTATATTTGCATTTAAATCTGACATTGCACACTATAAAGATGAACAGAAATTTCACTAAAAATTAAAATGTTTTATTTTGACTTTTCTTGGAATGACATTAAATAAATGACTGTAAAAACATATTTGTAGCCTCAATAAACAAATATACCGTATTTCAAAAGAATGATTTTATCTCTTTAATATTTTAATAACATGCATAGTCCCCCAAAGTGTGAAATGATTATACAGAAACCCAAGAGAGGAACTTACATAGCAAATACTAGACCTTAAGTGTTACCATTTGGGTAAAGTTTGGACTATAATTAAATATCATATGCTCTGCATATTGTTATTTAAAACCTTTATGAAGTTATAGAGTTATTGTTAGTGATTGAGTTCGTTTGGAGGATTAGCCTTAATGTTTGAATTGCTTTCCTCATAGACTGAAATAATTTAAATATTTTAAGGCCATTTTTCATAATTTAAAATACCTCTTGAAACTCAATCTGATATAAATAAGAAGCTATCTGATTATTTACAGTTTATTTACACTATTTGGTAGGTAAAAGAACAGATGTGCATTAAATACATATCTACTGAATACATTCTATGAATCTAACAATATGCATGGGGTCATAAATAAGTTATGGGAGTCATAAGTATGAAACTAGTTGGCAACTTCTAATATGACATATATAACATTGAGTAACCGTACAAAATTGTATATACTACTTACAAAAGAGCGGTAGAATTATTAAGTGATATGAGAATTCAAAGAGGTTTGAAAAAGATGTGAGTAATTAAGGACATTAAATCCAGTGATTTGAATTTATAATACATCTGGAGTTTTCTGATTTAATGAAGTTGCACTCTCACAATTTTCTAATAGTGGGACACTGAGATTACTTTTATGATTGCAACTTTGCTAATTGTTTTAAATATACTGACTGAGTTCCTTGAAAACAACTTAGAGAGATTTATTAAGACTGTATAAAAAACAAGCATTTATGTGAAGCGGGTTTGGGCAAACAATGAGGGTTGGATCAGTCCAAAGATGGCAAGACTAAAAATCTAAGTGTTGTAAAGTTTCAAGTTAAGTTTGCGAATTAGGACATAGAATCTATATTAGGAGTTGAAAACTCTAGCCCAGGCATGGGAACATGAGTGTGAAATTAACTTTCAGTCAGTTTATAAGACAAGAGGACATGTGAAGAACATTAACAAAAGATTTTAGCCATGTTAGAGGTTCAGGAATTCTTATAAAACAGAGACGGGAAACCAACGAGTGGATCTACAATAGCTCAGTCACACTACATTAGTAATTAGTGCCAAAATGTAGTTAAAGAAAGGGAGGTAACTGAGGGGAAGAGACAGAACTGAAACTAGAGCAGAGAGTCCCTCAATTACCAGGTTAGGAAAGATAGGCAGGATCTGCATTAGAGGGCAGTGAAATTGACAATTTGGATAACTCATAATAAATTTGGAGTACTTATTATCTCCATGTGCCTGAGTCTAGGTTGCAAAGCAGGATCAAGAGCCAGAGTTGTAACTAGCTCAATTTTGCAATTGAATGGTATGAGACAAGAGAATAAAACTTAATTGGCATTGGGAAGAAACTAAGAGGCCTTTAGATGACAACTATCCAAGGAGTTGTGAGGTTGATTTGCTGAAATCCTTGGAGATTAATTATGAAAACCTTCATTATGAACCATAAGAGAGGTTTGGATGTTTGGCAGACTGTGCAAGTCAAGAATGCCGATGTCTAATATGCAGAATACATAATGCATTGGAGCACTCTTAGAGATGGGTCATGAACATAAAATTTGTCTACTGCTACAGTAATCCAGTGGAACAAATCAGGATGTTCAGAAGGGGATGGACATGAGATTGGGGTAGATAGGAAATATTGACATTTTACAGATTTTAAGAAATTTACTTAACTATCTGTATGAATAAGATTTGTCAAATTTTATCTGCCTTTAAACTTTTCTATCTCTAGCCATTTCTAAGAATGCCTGTGGGTTGGGCAAGGCATCTATCCACATTATAGGATCTTCTTGAATGACAAGTGAAGGCTTATAAAAAGTGAAGTGTGGGCTTCCCTGGTGGCGCAGTGGTTGAGAATCTGCCTGCTAATGCAGGGGACACGGGTTCGAGCCCTGGTCTGGGAGGATCCCACATGCCCCGGAGCAACTAGGCCCGTGAGCCACAATTACTGAGCCTGCGCGTCTGGAGCCTGTGCTCCCCAAGAAGAGAGGCCGCGATAGTGAGAGGCCCACGCACCGCGATGAAGAGTGGCCCCCGCTTGCCACAACTAGAGAAAGCCCTCGCACAGAAAAAAAAAAAACAACAAAAAAAGTGAAGTGTGATGTCATCCATTACCAAAATATTGATTCCATTTAGATTATAAAATAATTCAGACATTCAGTGAAAAGGACAGACAACATAAAGATTAAATTTTGATGGCCATTCTGTCTTCATATGTCACACCAAAGTATTACTTATCCTTGACTGACAAACTAGAGACTGAACTGGTTAGAAAGATTCCAGATATTCTGCAATCAGGTGAAGAATTTACATGTAATCTTAGGACCAACTCTCGTCTAGGAGTCTTTCTTTTTTCTTTTTTTAATTTATTCATTTATTTATTGGCTGTGTTTGGTCTTCCTTGCTGCGCACGGGCTCTCTCTAGTTGCCGCGAGCGGGAGCTACTCTTCGTTGTGGTTCACGGGCCTCCCATTGCGGTGGCCTCTCCTGTTGCAGAGCATGGGGTCTAGGCACGCAGGCTTCAGTAGTTGCGGCATGTGGGCTCAGTAGTTGTGGCTCACGGGCTCCAGAGCGCAGGCTCAGCAGCTGCGGCGCACGGGCTTAGTTGCTCCGCAATATGTGGGATCTTCCCGGACCAGGTCTCGAACCCGTGTCCCCTGCATTGGCACGCGGGCTCCCAACCACTGCGCCACCAGGGAAGCCCCTAGGAGTCTTAAAACAAAACTAGCTGGTACTCCATCAGCAGATCTGACCTTTGTGATGTTATGTCTTAAGCATCATCATGTAGTATGTTATCCAGACTATGAAACATGTGGTGACTCCTAAGGATGGAAGAAATGAGAACAATATACTCGATCTAAACCATAATTAAATTACACATTTTAAAAGAGAATTACTAGTGGATGTTACATTTGCTTTTAATCAATCTAAAGAAAATAAGAGTTATGTTTTACATGCATCTTTAACAGTTTAGCAAGACTAA
This sequence comes from Balaenoptera musculus, assembly GCF_009873245.2. Classification (NCBI taxonomy): domain Eukaryota; kingdom Metazoa; phylum Chordata; class Mammalia; order Artiodactyla; family Balaenopteridae; genus Balaenoptera; species Balaenoptera musculus. Next base: position 16,823,977 of record NC_045797.1, read on the forward strand.
AATTAATTTTTAACAAGCTGGGTAGATCAGTTGCAGGTTTCTATGGTGTGATTAAAATGTTTGTAACTCTTTAATGGATGGAGTTGGCCCTGTCAATAAAATTGACAAGTTCTTCAGTGACTTCCTGCAAATGTACTATTATTGACAATAAAGACAACCAAAGCCGACATCCTTCAAAGAGCTTAAATAGCTTATACCCTACAGGACATCTGGGTTGGCACTGGCAATATTACATGTCCCAATCTTAACTTATGAAAAGCATATCATACCCTGAAGTTTGATTTCACATTTTTTCTATTTGAGACTGATTATAAAATAGAGATTATGCTTACCTTAGCTGTAAGCATAATCAATTTTCAAAAGACACAGAGGCAGACTTTCTGAAAGGAACCAGTGTCATCAATAAAGTGATTTCAGAAAATGTGAGCTTAAATACAAGAAGCACAAGAAGCACAAAGGTGTTGAATCCATGTGGGCAGAATATCTAGATTTAAAGTGGTATTTTTAATTAAATTGCTACCCAACGATTATAATTTCTTTGGTAGTAATGGGTGCAAATTATGTGATTTTGCCTTGTATGGTTTAAGAGATATGTATGGGTGCCGAGTTGACAAGGGATGGACTTGTCAAGATTAATTTTATGTGTTGGCTTGGCTGGGCCACACTGCCCAGATACGTGGTCGAACATTCTGAATGTTTCTCTGTGAGTGTTTTTGGATGAGATTGACTTTTGAATTGGTAGACTTTAAGTAGATTGCCCTCCATAATGTGAGAGAGCTTCATCCAATCAAATGAAGTTCTGAATAAAACAAAAGACTGATCTCCCCGAAGCAAGAGGGCATTCTACCAGCAGACATCGCTTGGACTTGTGCTGGATCACTGTCCCTTCCTTGGTTTCCAGACTGCTGACCACCCTGTAGATTTTGGATTTGCCAATTTCTGTAATCACATGAGTCTATGAATGTATACACACACACACACACACTCACACTTATACCTCCTATTAGTTCTGTTTCTCTGGAGAACTCTGACTAATACAGGTGGGCGCTTAGTCAAGGAACAAGTTTGCCAAATAGAGGGAGCAAATGTTTGAAGGATTTGAAATCATGTAAAATTTGGGTACGTATAACTTTATTTATGCAACAATTTATAATAGTCATTTTGAAATTACTTAAATAGCCAAAACTAGAAATGTGTCTTAATAAAATATGGTAGTTTCATATAATTTAAACTAATAAACAATTAAGGAATGATGTTAGAGTTACATGAATATTGACCTCTATATAAACTTACCATTGTGATTTGGGATGGTTTAATTTTTTAAATTTGCTATTACTGCATTTTTTCTCTTACAGTGATTATATATTACTGGTTTAAATAACTTTAATTAAATAAAAGCAAAAAAGAGGCCTATAAAATGATCCTTTATATTTGTATGTTTCTTTCATATTTTCCTAATTACTTGCAATCTCTATTTGTTCCTGTCATGAGGCTACATACATTGTGACTTTTGTCACAAATTTTTCCTTCCTGTATTTCCAGCACTAAAATAAAGCAGCCTGAAGGTGATGAAGTCAATTTTGTTTTGTCTGTGAAATTATGAAAAATCAAAGAAAATTGTCACCAGCATTAAAAGAAATAAACTTTATAAATTTTTAATTAACAATCTGCTCTTATCAAAATCAAAATTTTTACCCAAGAGATCTATACAATTAGATTAACTGACACATATAATGACTATATTTAATTTAACATAAAGTGATTTTAGTAAAATATTTCAATGTAATTCAATGTAAAACAATAAAAAAACTTGCATACGAATATTCATATTAAACACTTTTAAACTAGAATCAGAAAAAAAAAATGCATACACCAATCAGGGGAAAGAATGACAGGTTTATTTCCTGCCTTGATACTTGTATTATTTGTGGCAATATCAATTTCTTCAATACTTCTTTCCCAATATATTTGAATAGAACTCCAGGGAGATGTATACCACTGGGAGCTATATTTGTATTTGAAGTTTAGGCAGTTGACCTAAACTTCTTGTGTTGACACCCTGGCCCTGACATATTTTCCACAATATGTTTTTCAGCTCTCCTTACATTCAATCCAAGCCTGACTCTTCAACCACCCTCCCTGTACTTCCCATGCTCCTGTTCATTGTTCATTCCCTCCAATGAAAGACATACTTTGTATGTATGTAATCTAGATAATACCAGAGAATCTCTGTCCTCCAAAATCTATACAGTATTAAAACCTTTTCTGTTCCCACTCCTGTTTAATTTTCAGCTTTCTCTAGCCACTTCTTTTCTTTGCTTGTTTGTTTCTGGGTAAGTCTTTTTTTCTTTTGTTTTGTTCTTCTAGCTCAAAAGAGTATCCATAGTTTTGTCATTTAGTTTGTATCTGGTTTATTATTTTCTTGTACTATTCTTTCATTTTTTCCCAAGTGGTTAATGGTTAGGGTATACACACTGTCAAGTGGTCAAACAATTCCTAAGCAGAAGACTGCTGGCAGCTCTTAATTTGGCTTGCCACACTCCCATAGACTCAAGCAGTAAGGAGACAATGACCCCAAATGGATGCAGATAGTTTATTACTTAAACACACAGAGACAAGAAAAACTCAGTGTGGTGTTACCACTTTGTGCCACTAGTCTTACAGGATGACACTGAACCAAGGAGACCAGATGGCAGACTACAAGCTATATGGTGGGGGGTGGAGACAGAATTGCTCTGTCATGGAGGAGCCAACTCTAAACTATGGACAAACGGCTTGACAGTCTACAGCTGTAGCTGTATGGGGAGAGAAGGACAGATCCATGCCTTAACAGATCCTGGGAGATGGATGAGAAACTTCTTCATGTCAGCCTCCCATTAGATATGGAGGCAAATGAAAAAAGTCCTTGAGACACCTCCTCACAAAATTCCTTATCTTGCCATATTCTATGGAGGTTTACAGAGTGGTTCACCAATATTTCAGACTGTGGTTGAGCCTTGCTTAATGGCTTACTTGAAGGCATGCAGGTTTACAAGACTGCCATGCATGAGCCTTTATTCTACACGAACATATCTGCTGACTTACTCACTGTCCTGTTTTTGACTATCATCTCCCTTTAAGTAATTAATAGTGCACATTCTCATGCTTAAAGTTTATCATCATGGACAATAAACTTCAGTGACACTCTAATAATGGTTGTTCTCCTTTATTTTGTTTAAAATTATTTGAGAGAACGTAACATGGCTTTTTTGGGGGAAGTGTCTTCTGCACACAAAGCCTCGCAGAGTGTTAGTCATGCAGAAGACTACCATAAATTCTACTTGTTAATATAGATAATATATTTGCGTTGTAAAGAAAAAGAGCAATGGACATAGAGGATAACTAAGTTTGAAATAATCATTCATTTCTATGAATCTTAGTTTCTTTATTTGTAAACATCTTGATGGAAGAAGGGATAGTTGGTCAAAGTGGATGATTCCAGAGTATCCTTCTAACGAAACAGTCTATGGTATAAATGAAGCTGAAAAGTTTGATTTAACAAATAATTTTTATTGAATTCCTACTTTGAGCATGGCACTGCTGCTGACACATTGATCCTGCAGGTCGTCTGATCCTGGTCGTTAAGCCAAGGAGAGAATGACTCTCTAAGGACAGGGCAACAGAAAGAACTTTTACATGAAATGTTGCCTTCTGGAGACTGGAATTCCTTCCCTATTTTTTTTTTTTTTTCTTCCTATTTCACTGTCGATTTGTAACCTGTTAAAATTTAGGCAAAATACCATTTTGTTGAATATCACAAGCTGATACTTTTCTTGGCTTTGAAACATGTGTATTGTGTTTTTAATGATAAAGAGTAAATGTTTGAATTAGGTAAATATCTTTGAAATCAGTGAGCTAGAAATTCCTGGGCTAGAATAGCAGAATGTGTTATGGGGGTGGTGGTGGTTGGCTTGAAAAACATGGACGGAAACTCAGACATTGGAGGGATTTCTCTTCCTAAACCAGTTTGCCAACCTCTGAACTTCCTACTTTTCCTTTTGGAAAATCTCTTTCTCACTGTAGCACTTTTAATAAATACATAAAGAGCTGTTATCTAAAAACAATTTATACTTACCTTCAAATCAAAAGTTTTCAAGGCAGTTACCAAGTACCGATTAAAGAGGCAATAACCCAATTGATTTTATTTATTTTACACACATTCCAGCTTTCCTTAGATTGTGTGGTGATCCTTTGTGTTCTCACTGATACTGTTGGAGCTTCTTCTAGAAGAAGAGGCTGTTGGCAATAATGCTGCTAAGAACATGGTTGTACAAATATTTCTTCAAGACCCAGCTTTCATTTTGGGGGGGTATATACCAAGAAGTAAAATTGCTGGATCATATGGTAACTACTTTTTAATTTTTTGAGGAACAATCATACTGTTTTCCATAGCAGCTGTACCATTTTACATTCCCAGTAGTACACAAGAGTTCCAATTTCTATACATCCTGTCCAACACTTGTAATTTTCTTTATTCTTTTTTTGATAGTAGCCATGCTAATGGGTATGAGGTGGTACCTCATTGTAATTTTGATTTGAATTTCCTTATTGATTAGTGATGTTGAGCATCTTTTTGTGTGCTTATTGCTTACTGTATATCTTTTTTGGAGAAATGTCCCTTCAAACCATTTGCCTATTTGGATTCAAGTTGTTTGATGCTTGTTGTTGAGTTTTAGGAACTTCCTATATTCTCAATGTTAATCTCTCATCAGATATATGATTTACAAGTATTTTTCTTCCACAATATGGGTTGTCTTTTTACTCCATTGATTGCTTTTTTTTTGTTTTTTTTGTTTTTTTTAATGCTCTGCCAGTGGCATCTGTGAACCGAGGGGAGATGAGTTCTGAGCAGTTGGTCAGGATCGTATCTCAGTTTGAACAGGAAAACAGACGGGCAAAAATATCATTATCAAATTAGATGTTGTGAAAATTTTGGCCTGTATTTTCTTCTAAGATTTTTAATTTGTGGCCTAACATGATATGTCCTGGGAAATGCCCCATGTGCACTTGAGAAAAATGTGTATGGTGCTGTTGTTGGGTACAGTGTTCTGCATAAGTCTGTTAGATTTATTTGGTTTATTGTGTCACTTAAGTCCTCTATTGTCTTATTTACCTCTGTTTGTTTGTCCCATCCATTATTAAGGGTGAAATATTTAGGTCTCTGACTATTATTGTAGTATTATTTCTTCCTTCAATTTTTCAATTTTGATTTTCTGTTATTAGATGTGTAAATGTTTATAATTTTTATATCATCTTGTGATATTGAAACTTTTATTAATATATAATGTCCTTTTTGTCTCTGGTAATTTTTTTTTATTTAAAGTCTATTTCATCTAATATTACCTTAGCTACTCCTGCTATCTTTTGGTAACTATCTGCTTGGAGTGTCTTTTTCCATTTTTGCTTTCAATCTATTTTTTTTGTTTGTTTCTAAAGAGAGGACCATGTTTCTTTATTGATTCTGCCAATCTCTACCTTTTGGTTGGAGAGTTTAATCCACTTACATTTAAAGTAATTATATTCAAAATGTTTCTTATTATTTATCTTGAATAATTTTAAATAAGTTCTGGCTACTGGCATATGTTATTTATAAAGCTAAGGATAGGATAAATATTGTGGCATTCCTTTGGTAAATATGTGTTTGAGAAAGTAGAGAACTCTGTCATTTGAATTTGGTGAAAAATAATTCTGAATCCACTATAAATCAGATATAACTTCATCAATTTCTTTATACATTATGTTCAATGATTTCCTATGGATTTACTAAATTGAAAGTTATATAACGCTATTAAATAACTGATCTGCAGTTAATGTATAGCTATGTCTACATAAAAATAAGCTAGCAACTATTAAACACTTAATAGGGAAATGAAATTATAATTTAATAGGGAAATGAGATTATAATTTAATAAGAAAATGAGATTATAATTTAAAATATTTTATAATTTAACTTGTTAAAATAGCTTATTGAATATCCTTTTGAATATGCAAATTGAATATAAGAAAATCACATAAAGGCTTTTTTTTTTTTTTGGCCATTCCATGGGGCTCCAGCAGTGAGAGCACCAAGTCCTAACCACTGGACCACCAGGGAATTCCCAAGAGAATCACATAAGGTTTTTGTCTGTAGAATGTATTTGAAAAAATGTAGTAGTCTTAGAATATTTATTTATAGTTTTAAAGAGCTCATCATCACTTCATTCTTAAAGGTAGGTAGATAGATAGACAAATAGGCAGCCAGATTGATATAAGCAGCGATTTTCAAAGACCCTTTTATTTGTAGCTAATGTCATGTTCTGTTGAGAATAGCTGAAAAGACATTCATACATCTTAATAAATGGGGGGGGAAAGCTGAGTTTTAGAATTCAGTACTTTATTACTGTTGTTTATATTCATGGAGCTGTCCTTCAACAGTGATGTATTTCTGGAAAGATGAGAAATCATTAAATGCAAATTTTTTTTTATTCTGAGAACTGAAACAGGCACACCTCTCTGACCCTTTACTAAATCATTCTGAGTCAGACATGCTTTTCTGTTTCGGTGCTAAACAGTATTATAACCAGGTGAAAATGAATTAGCTAATTTGTGCAAGAATATTTGCTCTTGGAATATAAGACCATGGACCAACTAAAATGCCTTACATATCAAGATTGAGACTCTGGTCTTAGATCACTGCTTCAATACCCTCACCTTGTTGTGCCCATCTATCCCAAGCTATCATTTCATAAATTCTGCCTATTCGCAGTCAGTTCTCTACCTAGCTAGAATATGTTTTATTTTTTTTTATAAATAAAATGTGTATACATTTAAGGTGCACCATGATGACTTGATATATGTATACATAGTGAACTAATTACTGTCAAACTAATTAATACATCATCTCCTCAAGAGTTACATTTCTTATGATAAAGCCTTGTGAAAGCCACTCTCTTAGAAAATCTCCATTATTCAATACTACATTATTAACTATAGCCACCATGGTGTACATTAGACCTCTAAACTTATTCAGCCTACATAACTGCAACTTTGTACCCTTTGACCAACAACTCTCTATTTCCCCCATGTCCCCACTTCTGGTAACCACTGTTCTACTCTCTGCTTCTATATAGTCACCTTTTTTAGATTGCACATTGAGATCACACATTGACAATTTTTTTTTCTTTCCTTTGACATCAAAAGCACAATCAACAAAAGCAAAAACAAACAAGTGGGACCACATCAAATGAACAAGCATCTGCACAGAAAAAGAAACAATCAATACAATGAAAAGCTAATCTATGGATTGGGAGAAAATATTTGCAAACCATATGTCTGATAAGGAATTAATATCCAAAATATATAAGAAACTCATACATATCAATAGCAAAGAAAAATATAGTTTTATTAAAAATTGGTCAGAAGACTAGAATAAATATTTTTGCAAAAAAGACATACAAATGTCCAACAGGTATAGCATGTTTTAAAATTCCTACCCAGACCCTAAAATCCTATAAATATCTTCAATGTATTTTCTCTTTTTAACACACTATTAATTATCTGCAAAAATGGTATTCTCTCAAACTGCATTAAATCCAATAAAATTACTTTGTTAGATTAACAGATTTTTTGGTTGACTTTTTGACTAGAAGGTGACTGGTAATCTTAAGATTCTGTCAAGATCCCTCTTTGCCATAGCTAGAGATTCCCAAATTGCAATTGTGTGCTCCTTGAGGCCTTTGGAGCTCTCTCTTGGTTTGTGTCGCCTCTGTGCTCCAAATACTTCTCATTGATCTCTAAGTATTGCAATTGGTTTGGTTTTTAAGGATAAGGAATGCTTTGTGGATCATTTCTGATTATCTGATTAAATAGAAACCTGCCTGTTACTAACAACAGCTCTATTCATCTTTCTACATCTATTCTCCTCATTGTTTGTTTCAATTTCAAATGAAGAAAATCTTAGGGAAAAGGGCTGTAATAGCTTCAGAATGTCCAGCTCTCAAGATGGCTTTGTGGGCTGATGAGTTCAAAGGTCTCCTCAGAACAACATATTTTTATTAGGGTCACTTATTAAAACATTAAGATAATTTTCATAGGTAATCTTCATTTTGTCCATGAGAATGTAATCCAGGGAGAGATCTTCTCAAATCTTCTGTCTCTGTGAATTTCAATTTCTTGGATTTTAATAGGAGATGGCTAATTATTAGGTTATTGATCTGAAACATGAGGTGCTCAGGGTCACATGTGACTGACTACTGCTAGATATTCATGTTTTCTTCTCAGTGTATGTCCATGACCTTTCAAGCTAGACTGTAGCTTCTTACATGTTATCACTATGGTCTAACTCATATGCTTTTTTTTGACATCATATCAAGAATCTGAAGACACCCTAAGAGACCCTAAGTTGGTCCCTAAAAAATCATGTTTAGAGACTAGCAACACTCTAAATATTGCACAAGATATTTTGAAGACTTGCTATTTTCAAAGTGCTTTCGGTGAAAATGGTGAACATTTTAATTCAGTTTTACATCAAATGAAATCTAAGTCCATTTGAAACTTAAGAGATAGTCCAGTTAAAACCTTTAGACAATATTCTAAAGGAGATTGCAAATCTGATCTGATCATAGTTCTCACCTTTTTTTTCTTTCTTCTTTTTTGGCGGGGGGTGGTTAGTCTTGAACCAAAAGCTTGGCTTAATGCACAAACAAAAATTGGAATGGAAAATAAACTGCTTGACAGATGGCATTAATTTCCTATGACTGTCAAAATAAAGTACAACAAACTGGTTGACTTAAAATGGAAATTTATTCTCTCACAGTTCTGGAATCAAGAAGTCCTAAATCAAGGTGTTGGCACAGCTGTGTTCTCTCTGAAGGTTCTGGGGGAGGATTGTTTTTTGCTTCTTCCTAGATTTTGGTGGCTCCCATCAATCCTTGGCATTCCTTAGCTTATAGATGCTTCACTCCAATATCTTCCCCAACTTTAAGTGTTCTTCTTCCCTTGGAGTGCATGGCTTTCTATGTTCTTTCTTTTTCTTATCTTTATACAGTATGACTTCATCTTAACTTAATTATATCTGTAAAGATGCTATTTCCAAATACAACTACACTCACAGGTACATAAATTTAGAAATTGAATATATCTTTTTGCATATTGAATCAGAGCACAATTCAGTCCATTGCAACAGACACTCAACTCCTTGCTGAGCATTTTAAATGAGACTTAGAACAAATCAGAATAAGATCTTCCAAACTAGTGAATTTACAGTAATATAAAACAATTAGATACTTCAATTCATTAAAAGACCAGAGAAAGAATCTCTTGATAAAGATACCATCAATACTGTGAAGAGGAAAGTCTGTGGGGACAAAAAAGAGAGAAATGTATGCTTAGCCAAGTGGGGAGACAAGGCATTCCCATAGGAAATGAAATCCAAGGAAGACTTGGAGACTGACTAAGATTTTAAAGTGCTCCCAAGACCAAACACGCAGATCTTTTAACACAGGGTAGAAGCTTCACTAGTTTGATGTGCCAAATATATAATAACAATGACTTAACAGATAAGGGACTCTGTTAGATAAATAGAAACTATAGAAATGGAGATTTTTGAGTTAGCAGATACTATAACTGAATCTAATATTCACTAAGTGGGTTACATAGCATACCTGAAGAAGAATCAGTGACTCAAGAGAGCTCAATAGAAATTAATTAATTGAAAGAATTGAGAGAAAAAAAAAAGGAAGAAAAATGAACAGAGGCTCAGATACCTGTGAAATTATGTCAAGAATACATATAAATGTATAATGGTAGAAGAAACAAAATTGAAAAACCTTTAGCTAGAATTACCAAGAAAAAAAAGATAAATGATTTGAATAAATAAAATTACAAATGAAGTAGGAAACATTAGAACTGATACCACAGAAATACAAAGGATCATAACACACTGCTGTAAATAATTATACAGAAAAATTTGTACAACCTAGAAGAAATGGATAAATTCTTAGAAACATACAACCTGGCAAGTATGAGTCATAAAGAAATAGAAAATCTGAGCAGACAAATAACAAGTAAGATTAAATCAGTAATGAAAACCCTCCCAACAAAGAAAAACCCTGGACATGATGGCTTCACTGGTGGATTCTACCAGCAAAGGAAACCATCAACAAAATGAATATGCAACCTATGGAACAGGAGAAAATATTTGCAAACCATATATATGATAATTGATATCTACTCTGAATATATTTAGCTAATATCAAAAATGCATAAGGAATTCAAACAACTTAACAGCAGAAAAACAAGCAAAGAATCTGATTTGAAAATGAGGAAAGGGTTTGAATAGATATTTTTCTAAAGAAGACATACAAATGACCAACAAGTACATGCAAAGATGCTCAACATAACTAATCAGGGAAATACAAATCAAACCACAATATAATCTCACACCTGTTAGAACTGCTATTATCCAAAACACAAGACTGTGATGGCAACGAAAAGACAAGACAAATGCTGGCAAGAAGAGCAAGCGGAACACTGGTGCACTGTTGGTGGAAATGTAAATTAGCTCTATATTAGCACAGGCCTTTCTCTTCTCTCTCTATCTCTCTGTGCAACCTGGGACAACTTTACCCCCACTGCCCCCAAGGCCTCAGTTTTTGCTCATATGGTAAAACAAAAGTGTGACAATGTTAGTTAATAAGATTGAATTAGATAATGTAAATGTGGGGACTTCGTAAACTATAGCTTCCTACACAGTAGTTGATCAGTGTATGTGGCCACTCTTCTAAGAAGACAGGTTGCTTTTGTTTTCTGAGCATCCCCACCATCTGCAGCCTCAAGTTGCAGGACCTTGTCATGACTCTAGCAAGATACAGGCTAGATGTCCATAGTAACCACCATCAGACAGAGAGCCACTGTGCCCTCAGCTAGGTTGCTTAGAAACCCTTCCCAAACCTACATCCTTATTGCTGAAATCATTTGGTAATTGCATCCCATGGCTGTACCCTGTCATGACCCCATCACTTCTCCTCTGGAACTCAGAGTCAAAGTCATTTGCCAGGCTTTCTGGGTGTGCACGTAGCCTAAAGAAGCCCCTAAGCAGAGGTGCCTTGGGGGCCTTATAGCCAGGGAAGTCAGTGGGCTTTCTGAAGTTGGTGCCAATGACCAAATGACCAAATACTCCCTGGTTGAGAACCACTCATATAGGCCACCTAACATAACTTACTTTTTAAAACAGCTTTCTTTTCAAGACTTTTCTTAAACCCTCACCTTGCTATGCCTATCCATCCAAAGCTATTATTTTACTATCATAAACTCTACCAAATCCAACCAGTTTCCTAGCTCTCAGGATCTACCTTAAAATCATCGCAACAACCTCCTAATTTCCTATAAACATCCTCTCCTGAATTTTGCTCTCACATACTACTGTAAGTCAAATAAACTTAGATTTGATTTTCTGGTATTTTTAGGAAGTATGTAGCTGAAAACTCTCAACAAGCCTGTTGCTAAAATCTGAGCAGGCTAGAACAAAATTCAAATGGTGGCTTATATATCATTTGTCCCTAAAGTTAAATGTTATAAAAGGAGTCACATTCATTGCCCACCCACATTCCCATGGAACATTGCCCAAGCTGCTCCCTGGGATTGCTGACCTGACCCAGAGCCTTAAACGCTCTGGCTCTCCCTTAGAATAGCAGACAGCCAGTCTACCTGGATGGTAGCAGAGACCTTCTAGGGGAGGGTTGAAACTGGGCTTGTTTCCATGACTTTCTAAACCAAGGATGGGGATTAATCTATCTAGCTACGCAGGGATCCAGAGAAACCAGCTCCCTTCTCCAGGTTTTACCTTTATGACTCAGGATTTCTAAGCAGTTTTAAGCACTTCACAAATCTATATTACTCAAATCACAGAACAAAAGTGTACAATTATCTGAAGAAGCTGATTGGTCTACACCTCCACTTTGGGTGATTTGGAGCACATAACTTAAAAAAAAAAACAGCTCTTTCTCTGGTTTCCCAGTGGGAAATATGCCCTTTGTTTAGCTACTTGTGATTAAACAAAGCACCCTAGTTCCTTTCTGTTCAAAGTGTGCTCCATAGACTAGCTATATATGCTGCCTCTGGTAGCTTGATAAAAAATATGGAATTTCAGGTGAGATCTAATAAATCAGAATTTCAATTTTAACAAGATCCCTAGGTGGTTTGTATTCACATTCAAATTTGAGAAAATGCTCTAAATCAAGACGCCTACCTATGAGAAGGGCATCCTTAGCTGGACGCCCCATTCTACAATTGATTAGATTGAAAAATCCACAAATTTCTTTACCCCCAACAGAGTATGTATAAGGTAGGGAAACCCAGGATATAATCCCCGATTGTCGTAAACTTATTAAACGTTAAAAGGCTCCCCTTTTTTTGGTAGTCCTGTGTGTTTTTATATCCTGGGGCAAAGCACCATGGTGAAATTTTTCAGGGAAGAATGGTCTGACATCTTTTTGTAATGCAGGGAAAGGGCTATTGTGAAAAAAATTTTTTATGCAGCTTTGTCTTGGAAAAAGAGTATGTCCTGAGACATACTCTTACCCGAGATGGTAAGAAATGAGGCAGTATCCGTCCATCCATCAAACTATACAGCAAATTTAAATAAGTCAAGTATTCCAACAATCCCATAAACTTTGATTAATCTGACTGTATTAGTCAGCTCGGGGTGCCATACCAAAATACCAGAGACTGGATGGTTTAAAAAATGTAAATTAATTTTCTAACAGTCCTAGAGGCTAGAAGTCCACAATCAGGGTGCCAGCATGATTGGGTTACGGTGAGAGCTTGTTTCCTGGCTTGCAGACAGCTGCCTTCTCCCTGCATCCTCATATGGTCTTTCCCTAGTCGCATGCACATGGGGGAGAAAAAAAGAGATCTCTTTCTTTTCCTTTTCTTATAAGGCTGCCAATCCTCTAGCATCAGGACCCCAGTCTAAATGACCTCATTTAACCGTAATTGCTTCCTAAAAGTTTCTATCTTGAACATAGTCACATAGAGGATAAGGGCCTCAAATTCACATGGGAATTTATTTTTTAGGTGGAGAGGGGGGCAAAATTCCATCAATAACACCAACAAAGTCATTTGTAAAAACCAGAATTTTCATTTAATCATAAAACCATGTTGGAGAATGAAATTAAATCGTTTATTTTGCCTCAAAAATAATTTGACATAATAAAACCTCCTGTTTCCTCCTGAATTTGACAAGTATAACAATTTGGGCTTTAAACAAGGTGATGGATGAGTCATGGATTTTTTCCCTTACTAATTGATATAGTCCAGCTTGTAGCTCAATTAATTTTTCTAGCTCAATTAATTTTTCTAGCTCAGTTAATTTTTTTAGCAAAAATATTCTTTGGAATATATATTTTGAGTATTTTAGAATTGAAAGAATATAGGTAGAAGTAGATCATGAAAACAAATAAAATACTACCAAAGAGTTAAAAAAAAAAAAGCCACAGCAAGATGCTAAAGGAAAAATAAATCAGTGATGTTTTCCCTTTTATTCCTTAAAACTTTTCTTAAATGAAAACAATTAACCAAGTCAGAATGCACGCAGCTGTTTGTCTATAATTATAATTTTGTTGTCATGAGGAATTACACCTGGAATAGTTCATTACAAAGTATTATAATTTTGATTTTACAGTAAAATGTCTCATTTCCTTATAGGGAAATAGAAGTTTTCTCACATGTATTTACTAAACTTCTTTACAGGGTTTCTTGTCTGTTTTTAGCAACAATATCATAACTTGGGAAATAAAGCTCAAATGGGCTTGTTAAGTATCTATTTTGTCTTTTGTTTTTTCTCTATTTATTTCCTTGATAAAGTTATCCAACGGGAATTCCTAAGACTTTAATGAAAGATATAACAATTACCAAATCCACCCCTCCCCATCTAAATTTAAAGTATTTTTCATGCAGGCAGTTGCCAGACTGGCAAATGAACATGAGATGACTGTGAACAAATGCAATTCAGCAAGTCATAGGAAGGGGAATCTGTTTTCTTAAAATAACAAAGCCCACAAAAGTAGACTAAAGTGGGAATAAGAGACAGAGGATGTAACATCCATAAGAACAAGAGATAACAAACACCAAGACTGATGTACCACTTCTTTCATAGATTTCTGAGGGTTTTATTTGTGATCAACATGATTATCAACTTCTGGCCAGTTAGGTACCTTGATAACATGAATTATATTATTGCCCTATCCACTGTGATGGTAGGTAACAAATTCAGGCAAAAGTATTCCCATATTTTTCATATTAACTAAATGACTTTCAGGGAATTTAGAATTTTGTAGCATTTGAAAGATATGGGTATCATGATTGACAGAATTCTAGAGTAGGACCTCAAGAGAATCCTGAGGGGAGGAAAAACAACTTTATTTACTGCTGGCAGAAAGTGCAGTCTGAAAATGAGACTGGCCCTGCTTTTTGGTAGTTAGCAAAGGCTTTATATGTTACAGGTACTTAAGGTGTCCATGAGACAGAGGAAGAAAAACAGAAATAGGAAGTGCGAGACAAGTCAAAGATGAGTTAGTGGTTCCCAGTTCTCAGAAAAAGATGGCTTAATATTTCAGTTCTATCACAAGTTTATCAGACACTAACAAAGATTGCAACTCTTTTGTTATGTAAAGGTTAGTTAAGAGACTTAACTCTTTATAGGAAGTAGGAAATACCAGTATTCCAGGTCAACTTTTAAGACTATTTATCTTAAATCAGACAACACTCTCCTACTCACAAAACCCATCCTGCCAAAATAATAATGAAAAAGTATCGGGCTATTTTGCAAGGAATCTAAAAGTTGGTTTTACATTGTTTGATCTAAAGCACAAAGCTACATAAACCATCCGCAATATGTCTTCTCTTCCAAAATTCTCTAGCTGTGCCCTTCACCAGTGGAGGATCCATTTACTTTGCTCTTTTTTTCTTCATTAACCTGTATCATTGGCTCTTTATTCTTTCTAGCTTTCTAGTGCCTTCAAAATCCCAATTTTTCTTTTTCTCTTTTTTTTTGAGAGTATGTAGTTCTGACTCAGCCACACAATAAGTACGACCTACCTCTATTGATCTATTGTGACAAAACAAATGACCCCAAAATTTGTGGTGAAAAACAATACCATTTTTTATATTCATGCATTTCAGAAAGGACTAGGCACCACAATGTTTGAGGCCTCAGCTGGCTAAAATGTCACTAAAATGGCTAATGGTTTGAATCAGTTAGAGGCTTCTCCACTCATTATGCCTGGTACCTGAGTTAGGATGACACATAGTTTGGGCTCATGACATTCTCCGTTTGAGCAAATGCACATGGATTCTCTACATAGCTTGTGCTTATCAGCATGAGGCTGAGTTTCAAGAGAGAATGTCTCAAGACAGACTATCCAGGAAGTGAGCATTCCAGAGAAGATAAAGCAGAAAAGACTTCTGATTCAGTCTCAGAAGTTGTATAGTCTCTCCTCTGACACATTCTATTTGTTGAGGCAGTTACAAACTCTCCTCGTCTCAAGGAGGAAGGGACCTAAACTCCAACTCTCAATGGAAGGAATGTCAAAAAGTGTAGTAAATCCACATCACATTGAAACAGGAGGAAAGGGGGCAGGTTACAATCTTTAAAAGAATGACATAGTCATAGGACATGACAAAAGCTGGTTAGAACCAACTAGGTCCAAGATGGTGGAAGATTCGACTTCCAGTTGAACTTGAGCCTCATTATACACTCATTGTAATACACTAGCATCTAAATGACACATGCACTAGTGCCATGACAGTTCTGAGATCAACCACAAAAGGTCAAAAAGTGGGTAGTGGTCCAATTCCTGGAAATCCCTGCCTCTTCCCCAAAATAGTTGGAATAATCCCCCCACTCATTAGCCTATGAAATTAACCAGTCCATAAAAACTAACCACCCCATATTTCAGGGTCTCTCACCTTCTGAGATGGCCCATACTCTGTCTGTGGAGTGTGTTTCTCTCTAAATAAATCCACTTCTTACCTATCACTTTGTCTCTCACTCTTTCTGTAATGAGACATCAAGAACCTGAACTTCATTAAGTCCTGAGACCAGGTGTGGTATCTGAGTTAAAAGACAGTGGGTTCAAGTCCCAATCTGAGTTGCACGGTTTCAACATGACCCTAAAAATGCTTCTAACTATGCAAATTGTTACACTGAGAAGGAAGGTTTTGTATTTTTGTTTATTTCTTTTGTTTTATTCCACATATTACAACTTTCTAGTTACCAAGAAGCACCATTATTAAAAGCAAAGGAGAATCATAAGGAAAAAAAAATGGTTGTGTTAAGTAAGGATGGTTAAGTGACAGGGAATTTAAAGATGTAGGAGAAAATGTGGAATTTGAAGTGGTCGACAATAAAATGCTATCTTAAATTATTTTTTTTCTAGATGATACTCCATCAATGCTCCATCTCAAGGAAAAAGCTTGGTTTGAAAATAATGCACATGATAGCTTAGAAATGAGAGGAAATAATGCACATGATAGCTTAGAAATGAGAGAAAATAATGCACATGATAGCTTAGAAATGAGAGAAAAAATGAGAGAAAAGCAAAGTAGCTTTCTACTGAATATAAAACCCTGAAATGGAAACAGCCTGATCTGAAATAACGGCACTGATGGCAGAGAAAAAGGATGAGAGCCATGTTTAAAATAATGAACAAGAGAAAGAGAATTTAGTGGTAGATTTAAAGCTTGAAGGAAAGCAAATGAATCAATAAAGACTTTAAACTTTCTATCCTTGTACACTAAAAATTACTTAAGCATGCTAATAAAAGAAATGGAGTGTTAAGAATATTTATTCAAAATTGGAAAAATGCAAAAATTTTGTGTCCTTCCAAAGTCAAGCTTTGATTTTTTTTTTTTAAGAATCATCCAAGAATATATTAATTATCTAAAAGAAAATAACTAAGTTTGGCTTTACTATTAGTCTTTGATATATCAATATAAAGTTTTATATTTACATATGTGTGTGTGTAAAACTTGTAGATTTCATCCTTCTAGAATAAATAATCCTAAAAATTTTGTTTTATTGCTTTTAGAACATTGGCCAATTTTATATCTTACTTAGCACTCTCATTCTCATAGTCTTATTTTTATGCCTTCTTTGAAGTGTTACATAAATGTTCTTGGAATCAGCTTTACCATCTTACTGGTTCCCTCTTTTAATACTACATTAAGTAAAATTTTTGATATGTGTTCAATTCATGTTTGTAAAAGTATATTAACCACATTTTCTAGTTTCTGTATCTGATTTTTTGAAATACAGGGTCCTGCTGACCAGGGAGGGACGGCCTCTCCAGGGATCATGAGAATGAGATTTTCACAGGCAAGCTAACCTATCCAAGAGCCCATTTCCCACACCTGCCTGCTTGTTTTATTGGATTCTTCCATTCCAGAACAGTATTACCATGCCCAAACCACCTTGGGCCAGACATCAGACAACTAGGGCCCACCCTATACCTTGAAGGTCACTGAAATTGTTCAAACTAACCAGCCCTAAACCTGCTTAGCCTGCCTATGAACACCACAATAATGGCTCTCTCTAAGTTCCTACAGCTCCCTTTGCCTTGCGCTATCTGTCAAACTGTTCTCTTGCGTGACCCTGCCTTTCCAACTCTATCCCTCTCTTCTTGGGAACTGTGAGTAATAAGCTATCTTTTTTTTTAGCAATCCTATCTTTATCTGTTGACCTCATCATGCCTAAGCAAAAATAAAATCTACATTTTAAAATAGTGTTCTATTTTTACACTTGAAAAATGATCATTTAAAAGTATGAATTATTTGGAGAAAAAGGCATTTGTTTCCAATGAACTCATACTTAGTTCACTAGTTTTATGCACTTGTAAGTTTCCATTAACAGAAATATTTATACAAAGCCTTCACCATTTGTCTGGAATATTGTTTTGATTTGATATTTTTCTACTATAAAACAAGACTTTGAGATTCCTCTAATTATATAGTCTGTGCATCTATTTAACACAACTTTGGAGATACGTTTTCCAAATGCTTTTTGTCCAGTTAGAGTGGATTCATTTCATTGCATTACCTACTTATTCCATTATCGCTCCATTGGTTTTTCCATTCCCTCTTATAACAATAACACGAAAAGAGTATTAATATTTGGCCCATAAGAACAGAGTATACTCACACATGAAAAAGTTGAGTTTCTAAAGATAAAATAGTTAACTTAGAAACATTTATTGAATGCTTATTTTGTGACAAGCATTGAGAATATAAAGATAATCAAAGCAGAGTTTTTACACTCAAGCAGTGTGAGGACACACATAATCCCAACATTTATGCTTCATCCCCAGGAACTTTAGGTACCACCCAGTCAAGGCTTTGTGACAGCATACTATGTTCTAGACATTTAGTATCACTTGTCTTATTGGCAGGAATGGATCCTGGCTCCTTTTTCTAAGGGCTTGCTTTCAGAGATTAATCAAAAAAAATAAAATAAATTTAAACCCCCTTTTATGATAAGGAGATAGTGGATCTTGAGAGATGCACACATTAGCCCATAATATCTTTGCATTTTGAAAACTGTAAAAAGACTTAAGGAATGCCTACTTTTCTTAATCTAAAAAAGACTGGTGATAGAAATTCCAAGACACTTGATGGGCTTACAGGGGACATGTCTTTAGTAACATGGGCAAAAAAAAAAAAAAAAAAAAATCTAATCATGTTTTGCAGTGGTCACCATCTATTTTGTTTGGCTTAGAGGGAATTGTGCTGAGACCTAATGAGAGCTGAATTGGAAGGTTGTGAATAAGTAGGAGAGAACATGTGATTGACAGGAAACAGTTAAGTCAGGACTGAAATTCTATGATTGGGCAGATTGTACATGTGTAAAATAAGTATGGTATATAGTAGCTTTTCCTGTGTACCATGTAAGAGTAAATGAGAAGGAAATAAAGACAAGAAAATACTGGAGATAAAGCAATAATGTAGCAATTCATATTGTCTTGATAAGCAGAATAGTTTCTAACATTCAGGTCTTCAAATATGTTGTCCCTTTCTTCAGTAGATATTTTTCTTGTGCAACCAATTTAAGAAGCTCTTTAATCAACAACATAAAGTCCCTGAAGTCTAACAATTAAGATTTCCATTGGTTACAGTGTGTTTGTTTTGCCATTTTATAGGCAAATATAAACAGTTCTGTATTTTAAGTCAGGTTTACTGTTATGACCAATCAGATGCAGAAGCAAGTAAAACGTCACTCTCTATATTGATTTGGCACCACACAGAGTAAACCAGGAAACACTGTAAAACTTTATTTTTCTATATTTCATTCCCTATCCTAATAACAATCAGGAGCTCTTTATCAGAAACTATCATTTATATAATTTGAATGTAATTTTCCAAAGAACCATTTGGTTTGCAAAATAAAAACCTGCCATTGTTGGCATTTATCTGCTATTAAAAAGAACTGACAGAATTCCATTTGAGGTCCGGGTGTTGTGTCTTTTTAACGCAGGCACTTATATATTTGTTTTTGATGTAGAAACAGCCTCTTGAAGAAATCATTCATTTGGTTTACTTTTATTATTAAAGGCATGCACATTTAAAAAAAATTTTATTTACCTATGTTAGTTTTTGAGCATATTTGAAACAACCTATATTAGTTACTTTAATAGAGGGACAAACAACAACAACCACAGACATTTTTGTAGACTCTGGTTTTAGCTTTGACAAGGGCTCAGATGTTGATAATCTCATCTTTACAACAACAAAAACACAGAAGAAATGGAAAACTAATGACTTTTCTTGAACCCTTCAGAGAACCACCAAATCCAAATCAGAGGGGACAGATGAATACAGAGAATCACAGTGGAGATCTGCTTAAATGGAACAGAAACTGCTGGAGAAATAAAATGGTAGGGACACTTAGATACAATTATCAGACAGGAAATTTAAAATAAATGCTATTAATACATTAAGGACTTTAATGGAGAAATACACGTGGATAATGTAAGTAGTGAGATGGAAACTTTAAAATCAAAAGGAAATAATAGAAGTCATAAATATTGTAATAGAAATAAAGAATGCTTTTGATGGGCTTCTTAGTAGACTGAGCAGGGAAAATATCAGCAAGCTTGAATATGTCAACAGAAACTTCCCCAAATTAAATGTAAACAAAAAAAAAGTATGAAGAAACAGAACAGGACATCCAAGATTTGTGTAACAATTTCCAATATGTAGCATACGTATAATTGGAATAGCAGAGGAAGTAAGAGGGAATGGATCAGAAAATATATTTGAAATAGTTGGGAACCTTTCAAAATTAATGAAAAACACCAAATCAAAGGTCCAGGAAGCTTAATTTTAGGTCAGCTTGATTGGGTCATGGGGTGCATAGATATTTGTTTTAACGTTATTCTGATTATGTTCATGAGGATGTTTCTGAATGAGATTAATATTTGCATTGGTATACTGAGTAAAGCAGTTTCCACTTTCCAGTGTTGGTGGGCCTCATCTGATTCACTGAAGTCCTGAACAAAACAAAAAAGACTGAGTAAGGGAGAACTTGCTCTCTCTGCCTGACTGAGATGGACTTTAGTCTTCTCCTGCCTTCATACTTAGGTTTGGACTAGAATTTATACCATTGGCTCTCCTGGATCTCCATCTTACCAATGGCAGATCTTGGGACTTTTCAACTCCCATAATTATGTGAGCCAGTTCCTTATAATAAGTATATTATTATTTCTCTTTCTCTTTAGAATCATGACTGATGCACATAATAAATACACCCCAAAATCTTAATCTGAACCAAAAATGCATGTTGCTATGTGAAAATAGCCAGACTGAAAAGGCTACATTCTGTTGATTCTAAGTCTCGAGAGGAAAATATACAAGATGAGTATGAAACATCTTGATGTGCCAGAAGTATGAAAAAAAATTTTTTTTAAATAGTCTTGTATCCAATGTGGAGTGCCAAAGAGACAAAGGAGACAGCTGTAAGTGTCCTATGTTGTCCACAGCTGGAAAAAATTTGAATAGCAACATAAAATAGCATTGGATTATAACCCAAGTATAAAATGAATATCCATGAGTCCAAACAGATATAAATAAATTATTGAATACGTTAATTCATAGGGAGGAGAAATGGGTATGTTGTGAAGTATTCCAAACAATTTTTGTAGTTCCTCCACCCTCTAGAAAGGGCATCATAAATCCCCACTGCGTAACTGGGGGCTGTGCATAGTGACTTACTTCCAAGAGTTCGATATAGAAAGTGTTGCCTTTATAGTGCATCAATATGAAAAACACTATCCCAGACAGGTGATCAAGGTCAACATCCACAGCAATAAGTCATGTTGATAGTATAGACCCACGATATAATGTAATTAAATGACACTTTATCACTGTGGTCTTCCTCTAATAACTCATAACCCCTGGCTCACCATGGCAAAACCATTAGTCAAATTCTAAGGGAGGAGCATCCTATAAAATAACTGACTTTTCCAGTGTTAATTCCTTAACCCTGTCAAGATCATCAAAAGCAAGAAAGTCTAAGAAGCTGTCAGAGCCAAAAAGAGACCTGACAACTAAAATGTCATGTGGTATCCTGGATGGGATTCTGAGATAAAAAAAAAAAAAAAAAAGCATTAGGTGAAAATAAGGAAATATGAATAAGTTATGGACTTGAATTAATAATAATGCATTAATGTCAATTCATTAATTATAACAAGTACACCATAGTCATATAAGATATTTATGGTAGGGGATAATGGATATGGGACATATGAGAATTCTATATACTATTTTCTCAATTTTTTTGTAAATCTAAAACCATTCTAAGATATAAAGTCTATTAAAAATTACAAGATAATTTGTTGAGTGATAACAGCATGAAATTCTCAATGTCAGTTACAGCCTTCAACAGTGCTTGACACTTGTGCATATAACATTTTATGAGTAGCATGGGTCTCAGAGTCAATATTTGACTCAAAGATTTAGTACATAACTGTCCTTGGAAAATCACTTGAACACTACGCTCCTTGAATTGCTTATCTGTAAAATTTATGGAGTTTAATTTATCTCAAATAAAATGTATCGGTTTAGGGTATACTAAAAGGAATGATAAGCAAAGAAGTTGTAAGTAACATACATGGCATGCAGCACTGTTAGTTCCTTCTTTTATTATATACATGTAAAGAGTAATGCTTTGCAAGACATTATAACACAGGCATGGTAGTAAATGCAAGTTAAAAGCATATGTATGCTGGAACCACACTACCTCTGTTCAAATGCTTGCACTGTCGGTTATTAGGTTTACTAGGTTACTAGCTACACAACCTAAGGCAAGTTACTTAAGCATTCTGTGCCTTGGGTCTACATCCTACAACAGTAATATAATAGTAGTAAACACACCATATAAGGTACTTGAGAATGATTTAAAGGGTTAATATACCTAAGACAGAAAGCTTTTTGAATATAATAAGCTCTATTAAAATATTAGCTTTGATTATCATGATTAGTAATGACTATAAGAAAGGGTATAATTGGTATATACTTGTTAGATTTTAAAATGAGGATTCATCTGACGCTTTGCCCTTATCATTTTCCCCCATCTCCATTTCTTTAAATCTTCCATTTCTCTTTCTCTTTTTTAGCTAAAAACATCACCCTACAAAATTTTGGTCCATATTCAACAGATTTTTCTCTGCCTACTGTTATAAGGTAGAGCTCTAGAAATCGGAAAACAGTATCATGGAATATAATATATTTTCAGGTCTCTGGCTTTTGTGAAGAAACTAAAAATCCAAAGGTTTTAGAAAAAGAAAAAAAAAATAACTTTGTGTTACCAATTTCTACGTATTTCTATTAACTGATTTCAACATACAGAAATATTTCAGAGATTGGGAACTCAGAGACATTAGAAACATGTATCATCTGCCACATTTTGAACCTGGGCTCCCAGAGAACTTCCCAATAGGTGCCTGCATTCCAGGAAGAACAAGCACCATATCATTGTAATAAAAGCTATTTTACTTATAGAAAAGTAGGGCTAAGAATCTGAGCTAAGATCTACCAAGCTGTCATTCAATGATCTTTTTTTTCTTTCTCACTGAAACTCACATTGACCAAACTCCATTTTCAAAGACGCAAAATTATCTGAGGAGAGAAAAAGCAAAGAATAAGTGACTGATAATTTAATCAGTGCTTTCCATATTCAGAGGATCACATACCATGACCAATTGGGATTTATCCTGAGATGCAACATACAAATAGCCAACAGGTATATAAAACAGTACTCAGCATTACTAATCATCAGGGAAATGTGAATCAAAATCATGATGAGATATCACCTCACATCAGTTAGAATGAATATTATTAAAAAGAAGAAAGAAAGCAAATATTGGGGAGCATGTACAGAAAGTAGAACATTAGTACACTGTTGGTAAAAATGTAAATTGGTGCAGCCACTATAGAAAAGAGTGTGAGGTTTCCTCAAAAAACTAAAAATAGAACTACCATACAATCTAGCAACTCCATGTCTGGGTATTTTCCAAAGAAAACAAAAGCATAAATGTAAAAAGATACACGCACTCCCATGTTTCCCATGTTCATTGCAGCACTATTTATAGTACTGTGGTCACGACATGGAAGCAACCTAAATGTCCATCGACAGATAAATGGATTAAAATGAATAAATAAAATGTGGTAAGTCCCCTACATATGAACCTTCAAGTTGTGAATCTTTCAAAGATGCGAATGTGGAGCTTACTAATGAAGAACTGATGGAATTGGAGGCCCAGAGAAAGGGCGAAGAGAGACAAGAGGAAGAAGAAGTAACTGAAGAACCGAAGAGATTCATGGTGCAGGAAATGGCAAGGGGATTTTCTTTATCTGAGGAGGTTAGGTTTTGATTCACAGGATCTGAATGTAGAATGGTACACGAAGCTTGCAGGAGCCGTTCAGAATGCAATCCAGTGCTCCCAGGCCATCTATGATGAGGAAAAAGAGCTACTACGCAGACATCACTGGATCATTTTTTGAAGAGGGTAAACAATATTGAATCCAGCAAGGAACCAGAACCTGTGTTATCAAAGTCAGGCGTGAGTGAAATTGCAGCTTGCCCTCTGTCTCCTGTTGCTGATGATCCCTCAGCTCTACCATCTCCCACCTCCTCTCCCTCCTCCAGTCACTAACTCTTCTTGCCTGTTCACTCGATGCCAGCCCCTGTATGCCAGTTGCTGTACTGTACTACTGTACTTTTCAAGGTACTATACTGTAAGATTAAAAATGTTTTCTTTATTTTTTGTGTTTGTTTTTTATGTATTATTTGTGTGGAAAGTGTTATAAACCTATTACCATACAGTACTATATAGCCGATTGTGTTCGTTGGGTACCTAGGCTAACTTTGTTGGACTTATGAACAAATTGGACTTATGAACACATTGGAGCAGAACTCGTTCATATGTAGGGGGCTTACTCTGTGTGTTTGTATATATATATATATATATACACATTCAGCCATAATAAAAAGAAAATCCTGTCATTTGTGACAACATGAGCAAACCTGGAGGACATTAAGCTAAGTGAAGTAAGCCGTACAAAGAAAGACAGACACTGTATGCTCTCACTTGTATGTGGAATCTTATTGTCAAATTAATAAAAGCAGAGAATAGAATCCTGGTTCCCAGGGGCTGGGGAGTAGAGGTGATGTGGATAGGTTGATAAAGGAGTACAAAGTTTCAGTTACACAAGTTGAATAAGTCCTGAAGATCTAATGTATAGCAATGTAACCATAGTTAACAATACTGTACTGTATATTTAAAATTTGCTAAGTGTACATTTTGAGATTTCACCACTAAAAACTAACAAAAACAAAAAACAAAAAAAACACAAAATGGTAACTATGTGAGGTGATGGATATGTTAATTAGCTTGATTGTGGTGATTATGTCACAGTGTGTACATATATCAAAACATCAAGATGTATACCCTAGATATAAAAAAAAAAATTGTCAATTATACCTCAGTAAAGCTGGGAAACTAAATTAAAAATAAATAATGAAGCAATACATTTCCAATTGTTCAAGGAGAGGATATGGGAGAAAGGAATTTATCAGCATACAGTTCAGGCAAGAAAACACAAAAAATAAATGAGTTGGAGCCATGCTGGGCCCAATAACCAATGAGAGTCAGAAGGTATTTCCTTCAGCTGCTACTCTGTATCAGTAGAAAATGTTTTCCAGTGCTTCTCAAGCCTATAGTAAGATATTTCAAATACATTTTTTACTTTTGAAAAGTTTGAAGGAATATTTTAAAATTTAGTTGTCAACATTAAATTTAAAAAAAAAGTCTTCCAAAGAGAGAATTTATAGTCATTACCCTGTGATGTGGACAAGAAACCTGTCATTTATTTTTTAAAAATTAATGCCAACTAAAACTCTTTCGGTTAATTAGATATAAATATGGATAAACTACAAAATATTTTAACATGTGATGTCAATCTACAAAGATAAGACCTATATATATATATATATATATATATATATATATATATATATTTTTTTTTTTTTTTTTTTTTTTTTTTAACAGGTTCCTGAGACCTACTCCCAGAGTTTCTGCTTCAGTACTTCTGGAATGGGGCACAAGAATTTGCATTTCTTTTCTTTTCTTTTATAAATTTATTTATTTATTTATCTATGGCTGTGCTGGGTCTTCGTCTCTGTGCGAGGGCTTTCTCTACCTGTGGCGAGCGGGGGCCACTCTTCATCGCTGTGCGCGGGCCTCTCACTGTCACAGCCTCTCCTGTTGCGGAGCACAGGCTCCAGACACGCAGGCTCAGTAGCTGTGGCTCACGGGCCCAGTTGCTCCGCAGCATGAGGGATCCTCCCAGACCAGGGCTCGAACCCGTGTCCCCTGCATTGGCAGGCGGACTCTCAACCACTGCACCACCAGGGAAGCCCAAGACCTATATATTTTATACACTTGTTTACAAATATGGTTTATTGAATGCTGTTCAGCCAAATAGAAGCACAGCAAATTTTATTGATACCCTTTTCATACAAATAATTGCATAGAAAAAGTGACATACTAGTCACTTTTTTCTCAGTATGTTGTTTTAAAGTATTTCATCATAAAGTATGATCTTTGAAACTTTAATGATTATAATTTTGAGCTATAGAATGTGTCTCCAGAAAGAATTTGACTTTAGTTCAGGAATTATCAAACTTTAACTTACAAATAACTATTATTCTAATCCCTGTCTATTCCCCATAAGCTCCTGTTAATATGTTGTCTCCCTACTGTTATCTTTTGGCATGTGTTAAATAAACAGTTGCAAACATTTCATATTTTTGGGGAAAATCCAACAAAACAGGAACTACATATAATTCTTTTCTTTATCAGAAAAGTTTTTAAAGCTCAGTTCTGTACTGTGAAGCTGATTTGCAGCAAAATACCAATAGTGGTTGCAGTTTTACAAAAATTAGAACAAATTTAAACAAGAGGCATTTGTCTAGAGGCAAGCAGCCTGTGTGTAAAAATCAGTCTAAATGTCCAGATCAAAACTGTATTTTTGAAAAGGCATTATGCAGCAGGACTCCTAATGACAGGACTCTTGTCCCTTTAGATGCCATGAATACAAAAATACTCCTGCTGTGTAGACTATGAACAATCCAGGCACTTGAGTTGAATTGTATGATTACTAGCTTTCCTCAAATCTCTCAATGCTTTACCTAAAATAAAAATAGTTTTCTAAAAGAAAATATCTGAATCATGTTATTTTTCTCGAAGTTATTCAGAATGACTTTAATGAGAAACTAAGAAGTGAATGTGGTAAGAATCTGTCAAAAGCCCTTTTACATTTATTATTGCCTTTTCCATGGTTGGTGGAGTAAAAATTTCAACTAAGCCACCCTCTAATTACTGAGGGATTAAAATATCGAAGTCTGGTGTACATTAAATTATTTTTGTTAGACCAAGACCAAGAGTAATATGCAAGAGTAGACCTTTTCTTGAAAGCCATTTTGTTGTGATTTTTAAATTATTTACTTCACAAACATAATTTTGTACATTCATTGGTGTTTTTGTTATCTCTAGGTTTTACCAGTTTTCACCAAAGATTTCTGAAATTATTATATTTCAATTATCATTCATTGTACTTTGTTACATCTTTCAGAATGTATAATCGTTGTCAATGTTATCACTATTATACTTTGTTTGAGGCACTGATTCACACATGAAGCTAATTGTATTCAGCTGAGTTTGGCATATTTTATTAAAACATACATTTCTTTGAATAATTTTGGAATAAATTGACAGGTGAACATAAAATTGCATGTGATTTGTTTTAAAAGAATGCTTTAGTTTGCTTAGTAATCAGTGAAAAGTTTTGATGAAGAACTCACATCAGGGATGCTTTATAAATGAAAATCTATCATTACTAAAATATACGTCAAACCTTCTTTCCAGTTAAAGCTATTGCGTACAGCCAACCTCAGAATTATCTCTAATTTCTGCTTTACCTCTCTATGGAATTAACTGCCAAGTGTTCTGATTCTGTATGTAAAAAAGAAGTTCTCAAAAGATACATCTTAATGAAACTTTCTGGGTTTACCACTAACATTTTAATTATAGATTTTATTGGGCAACTTGTACGTATACAGTTAAAAACATGTTTAACCAAGCAGTTTGTATAAGTTTGAGTGTGCCATAAGCACAAAACTTTTGAGAACCCCTGTCTTTGGCTTCTGTTTTAATCATTAATTCCTGAACTATTGGGAAATATATGCTAAATTTTCTGTTAATCCCTTTAAATCCCATGAGTCTACCAAAAATCTGTATGGACTTGAGAAATTTCACATTCCTCTCCAGCTTGCAGGCATCCGATGGAAATTAGTTGTCTACATACACCTGTGTCTATCTCTAAAGTACCACTCCTTCTCTAGTCTACGCTGTCAGTCACCTTAGTGTGGCCCAAATGATGATTTTAAAAGAGTACAGAAGTGAGTTCATTTCTCTATATGACTGCTTGACTACACTAGATATTTATGCAATCCAAACATGAAGCATGAGGATAGCTGAATGTTCTTTTAATATTTTTTTAACATTATTACTTAGGAGAACTTAATTATTCAGGATATCCCATTTGAATTTGATTTTGATTCTTCATAGTTCTTTAGAACCCTAAAATAAGAAGTTACATGTTAATCTGTAAGTTTCTATCTGATAGAAAAGATAACCACAAAGTTGTGGTTCTGTAGAACAGTAACATTTTTTGTTATCTATTAGCAATGTCATTTCAGCACTTCTTTGACTGACTACGTACATGAATTTCTACTCCTCAAATTCTTCTTCAGTCAGCTTTATTATCTCACTGTTTTCCTCGTTAATTAGTGTTGACAGCATTATTGACACATGTGAACTTTATATTTAGTGAAAGTCATGTTTTAACTCTTCAAAAATTATTTCAATAGAATAAAGGTTTAATACTGCCAAAGCATCAATAATAACATCTACTTAGATATAGTACCAAAGGTGGAACTTCTGGGCTTACTCTATATGAGGAAATTCTCTTCAAATAAAACTATGAATCTAATATTGTTTGTAAAAATCTCTTTATCTGGATGCAAGAAAAATCTCTCTAATCCCAATTCCAAATATTTAATCTAAATTACCATTAAATATTCATTAACTATATAAAAATGAATGTATGTTTATTTATCTACTAACAAAACAATATTTGTTATTATTCTAAGTTCTGACCTAGAAAAATTTCATCATCAGATGATGGTTATGTTTCTTTTTTTAAAAAGAGTTCAAAACCAATTTTATAATATGACTTTTCATGTTTTCTTGAAAATTTAATTGTCAGTAATCTTTATTCTTCTATATCATAAGTCCATTGATTTCTACCAGAGTAAATACTGACACAGAAAGAAAGTGAGAGACAAAATTAAGATAAAGCAACAAATGTTTTTTTAACCATGCTTGCTCAATGCTTTCAATGTTATTTAAAATATAATTGAAGAAATTTCAAAATTTCAAATAAAGTACTCAGTAAAGCAATCAGGACTGATTTCTCCATTGCAATGTCTCAAATACTCTGCCTCTGGCTATCAGGGGAAAAGAAAAAACAAAAAAACTGTTGCTCTCTAAAACTACTTTTATAATGGCTCCAATTGTCAAGTCTTGCCTGACTCATTTGCTATGCATTCCTGTTTTAAATTTCTGTGGCATGTAGCAGCTGTTGTTGTTAAACCTACATATTTTTTTATAGCTCTATTTTAGACTTTGTGATTCTTCATGTACAGTCCCAGTAAAAGTATGGTTTGTGAAACATTATTTACCAGAAGCATCAGATGTTTTATCACAGGAAAAGTCTCAGAGAGAATTTGGAGTGACAGGTTTAGAGTTTTTTTCATAATTGTAGTCTGGGTTTTAAGGCCAAGAACAATTCATTCCTTTGATGCATGCGAGGAAAGTCATTAAAACACACACAAACTCTTAACTTATTTTCTAAAATACTTTCAAAATTTCTCAAAATCTATGTTTCTCCATATGTGAAAAGATTATAACTGATATATTTAGAGTCACACAGAAGCAAATATGATTGTATATCTGTAAGTACACTTTCATTTTTCACCCAATACCTTTTCCAAATATCATTTTGTATTGACAAATTAACTGCAATTTGGTGGAATAAACTTGTGATTTCTTCCATATTAAGGAGCAATGATATGCCAGGGACACTCGTTGTAATCAATCACTGATATAAGGAAAGCTTGTGTTTAAAATAAAATTTAAAACAATGAATCATAGTAAAAAGTGACTTGGGATCCAAGGTTTTTAAATAAATATTTAGAATTTTGGATTTCCCAGCTATTCCTGTTCTACCCACCTCTTCTTTACCCACCACAGTCAGGCTCTTGAGACGATTCGAGTATAAAGGAAGTTAGAGCCAAAAGTAATGTCTTTATTCTATGAGATTCTTCCATGAATCTTTGTCTTTGTTCTTTGCTAAACTCAAGGAAGAAATCTAGAGAAATAAAAAATATGTGCTCTCTTTTTCTACTTCTCTTCCAAACTGAGAATTTGGATTCAGCTATAATGAACATATGTTTTATATCCTCAACTCTGGACCTCATTCTGATCTCTGAAACACTTCAATGATTTGTTATTTTTTTTTAATGTAAAAGCATAACAATTCAAATGAGAGACAAAGAGAAAAAGAGAGATTAAAAACCAACCAGACCTTTCAACCCTTAAAGCTTACCCGTAAAAATTTTAATGTTATACTTGAGACAAATCTAAATTTAAAAACAATACTTAAAAACTCAGAGGATGTAAAGTTTAGGCTATACTAATTCTTTTGTATCCCAGACTAATGATACCCAAAATGCCTGGCCTTATGTATGGTATGACATTTTAAAATTTTCCACTTTGTTAAGTTTTCCTGTATGTAATGCCTCAGTTCCTTTCCTTCTTATTCCTCTCTCCATACCTTCTTGCACTGAAAGATATTGAAACTGATCAACCTCTCCCACTACCCAGAATTTATACTGAGTGTAGAAACAAGATTGAGAATTCTCTTTAAGATAAATAAGTCATTTTGGAATGAATTCTTACCTACAGATTTGATCACTTTTTTCTTTTATTAGTATGGATTTTCAGGAAACAAGATTGTTTAAAGCAGAATTATTTGACATTCAGTATATTTAGAAACTGATCTAACCCTTAAGACAGAAAAGTAAAAAACCTTCTTATTAAAAATTCATAAGAAATTTTATTTCCTTGTTTCTGGCCTTAAGTTCTATGCCAAAGCACTGTTAAATAATAAATTACATAACAATTACCTTTAACTTTATTGGAATAATTTTCTACATAAACAACTGACTTACATCCAGAGCTACCATCTGCATCTTAACATTATCATCATGAATTTTTCTCTGCACATGGAAAACTTCAACAAATTTACATAAAATTTCCTGTATATATTATTTATTCTAAAAACAGAGAAAGAGTTGATCTGAAATGTGAATGGTCCCCTGTCACAAAAATGTCTCTGAAAAACTGAAAACAAATATTTCACACTCTATCTGAGATATCTGCTGATTTACATGAATCACCAAGTACTCTTTTTAATGGTTTAAAGATTAAATATTTAATGACATGTTTTGGCCCTGTTTTAACATTTCTGAAATTAAGGAATATCTCAAAGCACTTTCCCTTCCAGAAGAGCATGTGAGGAAGAATGTTCCTTGGAGACATTACACCTCTCTTAGCTATCATTCTAATACTGGCACTCCATTTGACTGCTGTACACAGATATCTGACAATTTCTACCAGGATATTCTGCCAGCTAAGCATTGTTTTCCCCTTTCTCCAATACAATCTCCCCTTTCGATGTTTTTTTTTTTAATGGTTACATGCTTGTTTCCTCACCCAAAGTTCAGACATCTGAGTTGTAATCAGAGTTGGTTGATTATAAGTACCACAGCAGTTGGTTAGATTTTAATCTCTCTTTGGTCTGGACCTTTGAATATCCCAGTCACTTCGTCTGGCTTTGCAATCTCCATTTCACTGACTGCTCCCTATGAACAGGAGCTGGCCTATTTCAGGGACTCTTACTACCTCAATCCCTCTTGGATTCCCCAGTGTGCTGTATCTTCCATGCTCATGGTGTCCAGTTAATTGTTTAATCAACAAATATCTGTGGAAAATCTCTATGGACCAAAAGTGTGTTTGTGATAGGCTGTTGCCTATCCTTACAAATGATGCACAACATGTAGGGTGATTTCCTAACCAGGTTTCTAGGAACTAACATCTGCTTGACAAGCTTTCCTTCTGTGACTGGAATATTGACCACTTCCTGGGCACTTACAGACCCACCTTTCTTGCCCCCATGTAGATGGAGGCCACTGATGTTTTCACATCCAAAACTTAAAGATTTTGTTTGAGATTCAAATCAGATTCTAACCCTAGGGCACAAATCAATGGAAGATAGTGGCCTAGAAGTGTGCTTACAAGCAGCAGCCTCATTGTGTACTCTCTTTATTTTTAAGCTGCAAGTTTATCATCTTGGGTTGAAAGCATAACAAAGATATCATCCTTAGACATAACTCAAGGACAAATACAATGGAATAATTAGGGAACTTGTAGAGCTAATCATTAGGTATTATCTAGACAAAGACCTCAGGGAGTTTTTCCAACTTCCTTTCCTCTTACTGAATTCAGAAACAATGTGTAAAGGTAGTAAAGATGGTGCTAATTAAGCTTCTAGCTAACACCAACCAGACCTCCAGAGAAATATAACAGGCTGGAGGAAGGAATGAAAATGTGGAGTAAGGAACAAAACTGACACAGTAAGAGATGGCTTAAATCAACACAATCAGCTAAATGTGAACGGTCTTACTTAGTAAGCAAAAGGTCAATGCACATGTAAGAAGACAGAATGTGACTCCCCACAGCTAGCTAGAGTAGGTTTCTTATATGGGGAAGACAAAAAGGGATGAACTTACAACCTGCAAATGAGATTTTAGCTATTGTCTATCTGTCCTCTAGAGATGAATGTTGCAGTCATTCAGTTACTTATCTATTCTCTTAGACCATATTCTTTGAAAACCTACTAAGCATTAGACACGGCGATCAATCTTGGGAAGCAAATGAGTAAGAGGTCATAATCCAGTGTTTACCTCAGAAATGAGCACAGGTTTACAATAGAGTGTGATAAATACAACAGAGATAAAGATAAGCTATTGGGAAATCAGAGGGGAAAAGAACCAACTCTTTCTTGGCACGTCAAGGATGGTTTCACAGCTGAGGAGATAAATAGGCTGTGTCTTTAAGGATGTATATGTGTATCCTATATGGAGAAAAAAATGATAGAGGTATAGAGCTAGAAGTTCTGTGTAACTTGTATATAATACATGTGATAGAATTTGACAGGGATGAGACAAAACCTTGGGATTCAAAGATATGCCTTTTAGACTATTTAAAAGAGAAAATTTTAAAATGTATAATAAAAATATACAACTCACACCTGAAATTAACATAATGTTGTATGTCAACTATACTTCAATTAAAAAAAGAAAAAGAAAAAAAAATGCAACTGAGAAGAATAATCAATGCTATAAATAAGCATTTCACAGAAAATCAAACACAAATAAACATGTTGGAAGGTACCAAATTTTAAACATAATTAAAGAAATGTAAATTCTGAGTGGTCATTCAAATATATCTAAAAATCAAAATTTCTAAGGTTTTCGCTTAAATTTTAACTTGTTCAGAGAGAGTTTTCTCAATCCATTTGAAAGTAGCAAGCCACAACCTCCCAACATTTTAAACTGTTTTTATTTTTTTCTTTGGAGCTTTATGCAGAACTTACTACTATTATCCATTCCATTTCATTGTTATTTGTTTAGTCTTTCACCTCTCTGAAGCTCAATGAGGACTTTAATATTTTGTTTACCACTGCATCACATCTGCAAAAATGGTGCCTATCAACTTATAAGCACTCCAAAAAAATGTTTGTTGGTGAATAAAACCATACAGAAGTTGAGATAACACTTTTTACTCATAAACTTGATAAAAATTAAAAATAATGATAATGATGTCAACTGTTAAAGTAAAATATGTGCTCACACAAATAATGAGAGTGTAAGTTGAAGTATCTGCTTTGGATTTGAAATTTATAACCCTCTTATAGAAATGTATAGCCCTCTTAAGAATATTTCTTCAGATATGTTTGTACAAATGAGAAAAAAGATGTCAAAATCCTACAAATTTAAGTATCATGGTAGTATCAGAATACCAATAAAGTATCCATTAGTATGGGAAAAGAAACACAAATTAGAGTATATTTTTAAAATATTGGGAAGCCATTAAAAATAATAACATAACTATAAATAAAACTGTTCATAGTAATTTTAACAAAAATGCAAGTTGGAAAATAACATGTGTTGTATATTACATGAAATGTAATTGAAAAATGAAGCTTATTTTATATAACTGTCACAACATAAAATGGGGATGCTTCATAACCAAAGAAAAAACAGATTCCTTTTGGGTAATGATGTGCCTACATATATTATATTTGGGCCTGAACACAAAAAATATGGTATAAAAACCCAACATGGGAGCAACTTTGGCAGTTCCAGCTACTTCACACTTCATCTCTGCCTTAGGATTACTAGGATTCTTGGAATTATTTGCAAAGCTTTATATTGGATAAAATGTCAGATTCTAGTGAGTTTTACTTGACAATCTAATCCTTCTTGTAATCTCATATGCATACTCATATGCATATGCATATCCATATATACTTACCTATGCAATTGTGTATGTGTTGTATGTGAGTGTTTGCATGAGAGAGAAAGAGTGTTTAGAATATCTTTAGAGAGATTCATGGAAAACTCTTACAAATGATTACCTCTAGGGGATTTGACACCTAATGCAAACTGTGAGAAGGACTTTTTGTCTTTAGTGTGTTACATGATTAAACAGGCTTGAACTGAACTTGCAACAATAATAATAATAGCAGAACTAAAGACAGTTAAAAATATATTCTGAAACAAGTGTATACTTAGGAAAGAATGTTTTTTTCAGAGGGTATAATTAAATTTGCATTTTAGAAAAAAATATTTTGGAATTGAAGAGTATGAAGTAGAGAGGTGAGACAGTGATAATAGCACCACAATGTAAAAAAACTGATCCAATAAACCAGGGAAAAGAAAGAAATCAAGCACTTGTAGAAGATACAGAAGACATGGGCTTACTGAGTTAGAAATGAAAGATATTAACTGACTGCATACAGTGAATGAGAACAAATAAAATACTAAAAACGGCTTTTAAATTTCTAGATTGAGAGACAAGGAGAATTATTTAGTAACTCAGCAAACTGCAGGCTAGTCCTATCAGTTGCCTGGAGAAGAGGCAAACCTCCCAGAAGTAAAATTAGAACAGGAATGCGTCAGTGCCAAGATTGAGCCACTGGGTAAATGAGACAGGTTATCTGAACTAATTAAAATGAAGGAAGTCCTAGGTTAAATTAGAGCAAGAGATATTAAAATGACAACATTAGGTTAAGCAAAGCTTATCCTTGAATTACCTTATTTCAGAGCAAATATCTTGAATTTATTTTATTACTAATGATATTAATACAAGAGTGATAATATTAGTATGGTTGTTTTACAGCCAGTAACTTCACACACTTTCTATCATTTGCTGTACACAAAATTTACTTTGTAATTAGCATAGACATTGTAGATGGAAAACTGAGGCTCCAAAAGAATATCATGTAACATATGTAGCAAAATTACTGAGTGGTTAAACTGGATATGAACTTAATTAAATCATTATCCCACACTCTTAAGCATTATGCTCATGATTGCATTGGGATTCAGGGTTATTTTGGATGCCCTCAAATGATATTAGAATATTTCTATCATCTCCATGTAAGGATAAGCCATTCATGAGTATTTAGGCACTGGCTTGAGAATGAAAGCCCTTAAGGGGTCTCATTCAGGTCCAAACTCAGAATACTGGAGTGTAAAGAGAATTATTTTATTGTTGTCTCCAAATTCATTCTTAATTCCTTTAATTTAAGGTTTAGATGCCTCTAAGAAACCTCAAGTCAACAAAGGTCACCTGTGATAAGGACAATGTGACAAGTCAAAAAATCATTCAGCAGGGAGATGAAATGGGCCATGATACTAATAGGGTTTGTTTGAAACATGCAGTTTGCAGTGAACAGGGAAACTTCTAGCTTGTCCTTGCTAATGAGAGAAATAGGAAACTGCATTATAAATGTTTGCAAAATATATCTCTTTCTGATCTAATTCTGATACTTTATTTTGCTTTTATCTCATTTTTCCAATGTCAGTTCACATTTTATACCCTAAGCTTTATTTTGTTCTGTCCCATTTTTATTTGCTTAGCATTGCCTTTAATTCATATTTATGGATAGCAAATAATTTGGGGTATGAATGAGGTGAAAGTGAAGTTTCCAGAAGTGTTTCATATATAAAAGCTTACTGTTTGAGGAAGATGTGTATATAGAGATTGAGACATCTCTGAATCTAATTAAGTAACTAGATCTCTGAATCCAGTAAAGTTACCTGGTGCCCTACTAACACCTAAAAGGAATTAATTTTCCATTTACAGTATAGCATGGAAAAGTTATTTTCTACTCAGAGAGTGTTTTCTTCTATGCAATATCATTTTAATTAGATTATGGACTTCCAGTTCGGGGGTCTTCCTTTTGGAGTTTAAGAGTTCGAGTTTAAAAAAGATGAAGATAAATCTATAACACCTCTTGTGCCAGTGCTTAAAACAGTGGCAGATACTTTTAAAGATGGATTTGGTGGTTAGATTGAAATTGTAAAAGGGAGCAAAATTACCTGGTTTCCAGAAATTTAAATTTGCATTTGTTTCGGTAACCATCTGAGTTAACTAATCCAGCAATATACTCTAGCTCAGAGGTGCCCTAAGTTCTCACCATAACATGACTACAACATCTGAGTACTCATGATGTAGTGAATGAATTTTTTAATAATATGCTAAAGAAGGTTATTTTGATAGCTAACTATGAACTTCATTAGAAAAAAATTATGAAGTGTTTTACTCATTCAATTTAAAATTATAAGTTGACATCCAGTTGAGTGAAAATGCAGAAGAGGCACATGGCATTACCTTAGAGTGAAAGTTTATGTTGTATTTAGAAAAGCCCTAATGAACTCAAATGTGATGGTGTCATAACTGTTAGAAAATTTCCCCCTTAGAGTGATTTATGATAATTACGGCAATTCAAATTGTTTTTAAATGATACCTGGGGGTTTCATATTCAGTGTCTTTTCTAATTTTAGAGAATTTTGAAGTAGAAAGTTAATACAGTAAATAAAGAATCAAAATCTTATTTTGTGTTTTGAGGTTCTCAAGTATATATAAATTTGGGAGTACCGAGTGAGTATGAAATTGGAATCTTTTTGGATTTCAAAAAGGTTGTATCAAAAATAACATAATAATTGCCTCAGTCAAGATGAGATATGAGTCTACTGACCTTACGCGTGGAAAATTTCTGTCTTCTGTGTATGATTCTGAAGGATGGGAATCTCAATTAAGGGAAGAAAGAGGTTGGCATATTGCTTGATACAAATAACACCCAGTGCATAACACACACACTGTGTATAAAGATAACACTGTGTGTTATTTATTCAAAAACATATACAGTAAACAAACACATGTCCTGTTGGTACTATTGCCCCAACTATATGCATCATTAAAAGATCTGTGAAATAGAGATATTTTGAAGTTAAGGTTGACATAGAAAAAATTTTTATTAACATGATTTATTAAAAATAGAGATAATTTTACAATGTTTGGATATAGTTGTTAAAAAAAATTACAAAATCCTATATCTGAGATTTGAAATTCAAATATCTTAAAAATAATAATTTTATAGATGTTGCTGGGGATTAAAGTATCAGTAATATTAACTGAAATAAGCATTGAATACAATAAAGTATCCATTAGCTTTTACTTATGGAAAGACGTACCATTATTCTTCTTTTGCTCCCTATAAAAGGTGAAAGAGATAAAAACAAAAACAAAGCTGAAGAAACAAAATTGATGACTTTAACGTCTTAGGTTTTCAAGATTCCATCCACTCTCAGTCATCTTCCCAATAAACAAGTTGCAGGCTCTAAAATAATGCAATAGCTTAATAACTTGCATCTTTGCCTCTGGCCTCCTTCTACTTAATCCATCCTCAATATTCTATGGTTAAAATAATTTAATAAATTCTTAGTGTTGGTAGGATAAAAACAAATCTCTTTTTTGGATTAAAATATTTTTTCATGAGCCAACCAGCCTCTGCTCACTTTACTGTTTTCATCTCTGGCCATTAATGCATCTCATCCAATGATCCACACACGTCCTGATACTTGAACTTTGTTACCCATGTCTTAGACTGTCTTTTTTATTTTGAGGTCCTACTTATCCTTCAAGGTCTTCCTTTTTAAGCCATCTTAGTACCCCTGGCCCAATTGTAAGTTCCTCTTCTGATAACGTGTCACATTTTTTTTTTTCTAGCATAGAATATCACTTTTAAAATAGTCAGCGCTCTCTCTTCCCTTGTTGCCTGAGCAGTCATCAAGAGCAAAGACTGGTTTCTTTCATCATCGTGTTTCTATTAGCTGTAACAATGACTGGCTTTTATATGTGTTTCACAAATGTTACATGAATTAATTAATCTTAAATAATCACATACTTAAATTCTCTAACAAAGGTCTCACACAAATCATTTCCCCAGGAACTTATATGCAACTTGAAAAAGTACTTTATTTAATTATTCAAATTGCAATTAAAAATGACTGCTTTTTGTTACAAGATGTCATGCTAAGCCTTCTCAGAAGGCCCCAGGAAAAATAACAAAAAGAAAAACATTTTTACCCTTCTGTTACACAGATTTTTATCTTTATTACTACTTACTATTTGGAGGCATATATAAATATTTATTTTGTTCATTTTAAGAAAAGGAATACGTGAGCATGCCAAGACATTTTAAATAAGTACAAAATAATATGGAATAAAATAATATATTTTTGTTTCTTCAAACTTTAGTCACATTACCTGAGGGTGGTGAAGTGATGAAAATATATTTCCATTTTTCTTCCATTTGTAGTTTTCTTGTAATACCAAATACTGCACTTATATACCTATTTCTTGATGTACCAACTTAAAACTGATAAACATTCTTTCTGAGATGTAAAATGAGAGATTTAACTATTAATAAATATTAGCACATTTATGGTTTATTCTTGATATTTTTTGCTTTCTATATTGTTTTAAATATGTAAAATAGTTATAAATATCATTAATAATATATAACTATAAAAACTGTAGTCACTCAAAATAATTGGTGAAATTGTTTCTGTAGAGATGACATATGATCCTGAATTATTAAACTTGTACCCTCTAAAGGAAAGTGTCCAAAGCATCTAGGTCTAACATATACTCTATTTTCAAACATAATCCATTGCTCAAAATATTCATCATATTTTAACTTGCTTCATAATTAGATATTTCTTTACTTGCACATTCTTATTGCAATTGTGTTTCTTTCCTGGAGTGAGAGTGTGTGTGTGTGTGTGTGTGTGTGTGTGTGCATGTGAATCCCTTGCAGAGAGATAAAACTCTTTCTTAACAAACCACTTCCACCCCACTCCATCTTACTCAAAGTGGAGGAATAATCTGGATAGGTCATATACAAGGACATTACATAAGGTCATTGACTAGGGTACACAATGTGCTTAATGCTGCACAAATCAAGGTGCATTTGGGCATAGTCCCATTTTCTATGCACTTCTCTCGATTTCTCAGGGAGTCATTCTCACAACTGCAGTCTTAGGAATTTTCCGTCAGGAATTTGAAATAAACAATGTCTTGCACTTTATTCAGTTCACTATTTTGGGGGGTTCTCTGATTTGGCTTTTCCTAAAAGTGTGTTGGTAAAATCTGAGATTTGGGTTTAGTCCCGTGGAGAAGGTGACCAGGTAAAGATGCATAGACTATGCAGAAGGAGTTTACCCTACAATGCAACATTACTCCTCTGCATTCTATATTAATGTTAGAGGCAAATAATAAGCCTCCCCTTGGAGTTCTCTTGAGAATCTTAAGAAGAAAAGACGTTGGAAATGACCAAATTTGAGATAAATAACCCTCTCACTTAACCAGCAAACATTTTTTTTTCAGAATTCTATTTTGTCAAATTATAAAATACCTTCTAAGTAAGTAATACATTTAGCCACCACTCCAATCACCATAGTAATATATACCCATACTGGAAAAACTAATTTTATTTTTCAAACCTTATTTGTTGTCATTATTTGCTGATATAAAATCTTATTGGCAATTCATTCTAGATATAGTATACATATATCAGAGAAAATAGGATAAAAGAATAGATATACATCTCTATCTATCTATGTTCTATTAATAAACAATGCTGTAATAAGCCCAAGCTAAAAGGAATGACAAATTCAAAGAAATGTGGATCTCAGAGAAGAACACCAGTAAATTGAACAAGAGAAAGTAGAGGAAGGAAGAATAGTTGCAAAATTCTCTTATTATATTTCCACCAGCAGAGTTCACCTTAGCTTTAATTGAAAATTTGGTTTAAGAAATCAAGTATTAAATAATATAGGATATATAAAATGCTTTGAAATATAATAAAGTGCTATCCAATATTACAAATTCCTTGTTCCTTTGTTATAGATAGTACTGAAGTTTTGCAACATGAGCATCAACCCTTTTAATCAGAAGTGAATAAAATTTGTGTATATGCGTGTGCACATGTGCTAGTGTGTTTCATATACCCATATATGGATATATATGATATATTTGTTTGTCATTTAGGCATTTGCCTTGAATAGAGAAAATAGATAAAAATTAAAGTTAAAAGGGGTTCAAGTACCAGTCAAGATGGAGTAATTCCACTTCATGGTTTCTTTCTAAATGATTGTTATTAAAATTTGCAGACAAATTACAAAGCAAACCACCATATGACTCTAAAAGTAAATAGTAACATGTGATTTGTGAGTGAGTTAAGTCAAAGCTTGAAAACTACCAATACAGTGGTAGTGAATTTTTCTTCCTTTCTCTTTTTCTTCTAGCCTTGCCTCATGAATGGGTGGAATTGGAGATATATGTATCAAGCATGGGCATTAAAATCTCCAAGAATAATCTATCTTTTGGGCAGAGGGGCTGGGAAATGAACTTCTGTGAGCCTAAGAGTATGGGGAGTCTCATTATTTTTGTGTGTGTTTTGTTTTTCTAGTGTTTTCTCATGTTCCTTCCCTAGTTGCACCAAAAACAAAAACATTGCTGTCATAGTGGAAAAGACACCTAAAACTCTAAGAGAAAACCTATCCATGTGGACTGAAAAAAAAAAAAGAAAGAAGAAAGGAAGAAAGAAAGAAAAAAAGAAGAAAGAAGAAATCAATCCCTTAAATCTGTATGTGAAACAGCACAATTACTTTAAGCTTTGTATGAACATTATATACACAAAAGAGCTTACTAAACCCTCTGATAATTGAATTACAGTATAAACCATTGTCCAAATTCAAGAATGAACACAGAAGTGGCACAAAAGAGAGACAAATGCAAAGATCATAGCAAAGGATTTGGAAACTGAACTGACATTGTAATCCATCACCCATAATAGATGAGACAGAAATGACTGCTTGAAGTTTACCAGATTGATTGCTTGTGAAAATAAACAAAAAAAACAATTCAACATTCTCCAGATTAATTTTAACAAAATTAAAGTTTCAAAACATAATTTCAAAACTAGACAACAAGTTATCTAGTATACAACCCAAATTTACTTGGCATACCGATAACCAGGAATTCTGACAAACTGGAAAGGGAAAAGACAGAGGGAGTGGCCAAGACGGCAGAGTAGGAAGAACCTGAGCTCACCTCCTCCCAGAGTCACACCAAAATTACAACTATTTACAGGGCAACTCTTTATGAGAGCAACCTGGAGAGCAGCAAAACTATCTTCTGAAGCACAGATATAAAGAAGGAACCACAGTGAAATGAGTAAGAGGTAAGAGATACCGTATAGTCAAGGCCCATACCCCCAGTTAGCAACCCACAAATGAGAGGATAATTACAATAGCAGATATTCTCCCCAAGGAGTGAGGGGTCAAGGCCCCACATCAAGATCCCCAGCCCACAGGTCCTGCACCAGGAAGTTGATCCCCCATAATGTTTAGCTTGGAAATTCAGTTGGGTTTAATTTTGGGAGAGCTAGAGGGCTGGGGAACATAGTGACTTCACTCTTAAAGGGCAGATGCAAAACCTCAGATGCTCCAAAACCCAGGGCAGAAGTAGTAATTTGAATGGACCCTGGACCAAACCCACCTGCTGATCTTGGAGAGTCTCAGGGAGAGGCCAGAGACAATTGAGACTCACTCTGAGGAACATAGATTCTGGCAGC
Source organism: Balaenoptera musculus (assembly GCF_009873245.2). Taxonomy (NCBI): domain Eukaryota; kingdom Metazoa; phylum Chordata; class Mammalia; order Artiodactyla; family Balaenopteridae; genus Balaenoptera; species Balaenoptera musculus. Next base: position 16,866,001 of record NC_045797.1, read on the forward strand.
AGGCATTTGAAAAAGCTCATCCCATGTGAGTACACTGGTGCTGGTGAGAACCATTTTAGAATTCTCCTTCTAGTTTACTAGTGCTAGGACCTGGCCCAGTCAGCTCTAGTCCTGGAATTCCCCAGGCCAGGCAATTAGCTGGGTGGGGACATGGCCCCACATACCAGCAGACCAGCTATCCTGGGAACCCCTGAATTCCCAACTGTCGGGGGAAACGGGCCTGCCATCAGAGGGCAGTCACTAGCCCTGGGACCCCCAGACTCCCTGAAGCTAGATGTCAGACACGATTCAGCCCACCAGCAGGCCAGTACTAACCCCAGCACTGGCCTCACACACCAGGGGGTGTGATCTACTGGGCCCTGGCTCCATCTACCTGCAGGTCAATGCTGACTTCAGGAACCCCAGGGCTCTACAGCAAAATATCATGGACCTGGCTCTGCACGAACACTAGCCCCGGGTCCCCCTAGGCCTCAGCAAGCAGACATCAGCTCCAAGATACCCAGCCTTTCTCCACAGCCAGAGAACCCAGGACCCAGCACACCCCATCAGTGAGCAGGCATTAGCCCCAGGACCCAGCCTCACCCACTGGTGGGTGGGCACTTGCTCTGGAACTTCCTGGATTCTGACCATGCCCACCAGTGGGCTGCCACCAGATTCAAACCCACAGCCCTACAACCAGCTGTATCAAGACCTGGCCACCCACTAGCAGGCCAGCACCAACCTAGTAGGTGCCCTGGGTCCCAGCCTGACAACGGCAGGCCAAATCCAGGTGGGGCCCTCAGCCAGTCATGTCAGAATTTTGCCCCACCCACTAGAAGGCCATCACCAGCCATAGGTCATGCCAGACACTGTAGCCAGCCTTGTCAAGAATTGGTCCTACCCACCAGAAGGCTGATTCCAGGTCTGGGATCCCCCAGGATATGAACCCACACAACAGCAGGTTTACACTAGCTCTGGGACCTTCAGCCTTCATAGCCGGTTGCCTTGTGACCTGACACTGCTCACCTGTCGGCCAGCATCAGGAGTGGGACTCCCCTGGAGGTGCAGCCAGCCACAGAAGGACCTTGCCCCACCCACCAGTGGCCTGCAAGGCAGGGCCTGGCAATCAACCAGACCAGGAGCCAGCCATACCTACCAGGATGCCCACAGTAGTCAGCCCACCAAAACAAAGACACATGCAGCCCATATAGAGGGCATATAGCCTTGGTAACCAGAAGGGAGTGTGCTGCTGGGCCCCATAGGACATTTCTTACAAAAGGGCCCTTCTTCAGGATCAAGAAATTTAACCAATCTTCCAAATACATAGAAATAAAAAATAATAAATTAGGCAAAATGAGGTGACAGAGAAATATGTTCCAAAAGAAGGAATAAGATAAAACCCCAGAAGAATTAAGTGAAGTAGAGATAAGCAATCCATCCAATAAAAAGTTTAAGGTAATGATCATAAAGATGCTTAAAGAACTTGGGAAAATAATGGATAAACAGAGTGAGAAGACAGAAGTTTTTAACAAAGAGTTAGAAAATATAAAGAAGAACTAAATAGAGCTGAAAATACAGTTACTGAAATTAAAAATATACTAGTAGGAATCAACAGTAAATTAACAAATAGAGAGGACTGGATTAGTGAACTGGAAGACAGTAGTTGAAATCTGAAAGCTGAACAGAAAAAAGAAAAAACTGAGGACAGTTTAAGAGGCCTTCAGGACAACATCAATCATACTAACATTTGCCTTATAAGGGTGTCAGAAAGAGAAGAGAGAGAGCATATTTGAAAACATAATAACTGAAAACTTCCATAACCTAGGAAGAAGCACAGAGTCTAAATGGGATCATCCCAAAGAGAAAAATGTCAAGACACATTGTAATTAAAATGGCAAAAATTTAAGATAAAGAGAGAAGGACTGGGGGTGTGGGGTTAGCAGATGTAAACTATTATATATGAGATGGATAAAAAATAAGATACTACTGTATAGCACAGGGAACTATATTTAATATCCTCTGATAAACCATAATGGAAAAGAACATAAAAAGAGAATGTCCATATGTGTATAACTGAGTCACTCTGCTGTGCAGCAGAGATTGGCACAAAATTGTAAATCAACTATACTTCAATAAAAAATTAAATTAAAGAAAGATAAAGAGAGAATATTAAAAGCAGCAAGGGAAAAACAAGTTACATACAAGGGAATTCCCCTAAAGCTATCAGCTGACTATTCAGCACAAACTTTGCCGACCAGAAGAGAATGACATGATATATTTACAGTGATGAAAGAAAGAAAGTAAAAAAAAAAAAAAAAAAATCTACAAGCAAGAATACTTTACCTGACAAGGCTTTCATTCAGATTTGACGGAAAGATCAAAAGTTCTAAGCAAAAGCTGAAAGAGTTCAGCACCATAAAACCAGTTTTAAAAGAAATGAAGAAATGTTAAGGGACTTCTCTTAGAGAAAAAGAAAAGGCTACAACTAGAAATATGAAAGTTAGGAAAGGGAAAATCTCATGGATAAAAACAAATATACAGTAAAGTTAATAAATCTACCAGGTATAAGCTAGTAGGAAGGTTAAAAGACAAAAGTAGTAAAATTATCTATATCTACAATAAGTAGTTAAGAGATACACACACACAAAAGCAGGAATAAAGACACAGACATAGAGAATGGACTTCAGGACACGGGGTGGAGAGGGGGAAGCTGGGACAAAGTGAGAGAAGCATCAACATATATACACTACCAAATGTAAAATAGATAGCTAGTGGGAAACAGCTGCATAGCACAGGGAGATAAGCAAGGTGCTTTGTGATGACCTAGAGGGGTTCAGGATAGGGAGGGAGGGAGGGAGGCTCAAGAGGGAGGGGATATGGGGATATATGTATCCATATGGCTGATTCACTTTGCTGTACAACAGAAACTAACACAGTATTGTGAAGCAATTATACTCCAATAAAGATGTATTAAAAAAAATAAAGTACTTTATCTTAAAAAAAAATAAAAAGATGTAAAATATGATATCAAAAACAGTAAATGTTGGGCAGGGGGTAAAATATAAGGTTGTTAAAATACATTTGCAATTTTAAATAATGAATCTCATAGTAACCACAAACTAAAAAACTATAATAGATGCCCACACAAATGAGGAATCCAAACATAAAAATATAGTCATCAAATCACAAGGGAAATCATCAAAATAAGAAGAAAGGAACAAAAAAGAATCACAAAAACCCCAAACAATTAACAAAATGGCAATACATACATACTCATCAATAATTAATTTAAATATAAATGGAATAAATGCTCAAATGAAAACACATAGAGTGGCTGAATGGACATAAAACAACACCCATATATATGCTGCCTAGAAGAGACTCACTTCAGATCTAAAGACACACACAGAATGAAAAGTGAGGGGATGGAGAAAGGTATTCCATGCAAATGGAAATTAAAACAAACAAACAAACAAAAAAGCCAGGGTAGCAATACTTATACCAAAGAAAATAGACTTTAAAACAAAGACTCTACAAGAGACAAAGAAGGACATTACGTATGATCAAAGGATCAATCTGAAAAGACGTAGCATGTGTAAATATATATGAACCTAATTCAGGAGCACCTAAATATCAATATATAAAACAAATATTAACAGACAAAAAGGGAGAAATTGATAGTAACACAATAATAGTAGGGGATTTTAACATCCCACCTACATCAATGGACAGAAAATCAATAAAGAAACACTGACCTTAAATGACACATAAGATCAATGAATATATATATTAGATATATTTAGAACTTTTCACCCAAAAGCAGCAGAATACACATTCTTTTTAAGTGCATATGGAACATTTTCCAGTATGTATCACATGCTAGGCCATGAAAGAAATACCCCTAAATTTACAAAAACTGAAATCATATCAAGCATCTTTTCTGACCACAATGCTATGAGACTAGAAATCAATTACATATTGAAAAAAAACTGCAAAAAAACACAAACACATGGATGCTAAACAGTATGCTACTAAACAGTCAATGGATCCTGAGATAAACTTGTATTGCTCTAAATTTCCTTCATAGAACTGCTGTTTCTGTGTTCCATAGGTTTTGGATTGTCATGTCTTTGTTTTAATTTGTCTCGTTATTTTTTTTTTTTTTATTTCCTCTTTGAGTTCTTCAGTGATCCAGGAATTTAGCTTATGGAGAGACTATGATTACAAAAGGCTATCATGATGGAAACTTTAGAGGTGATAGGACTTCTCTGAATTTTGATTACTGCAGTGGTCATACAACTATACATTTTTCAAAACTCATAGACTTGTACACCAAAGAGTCTGTTTTAAGTACGTAAAAATAATTTTAGAAATAGGAAAAAGAATAAGAGATGTACAATAATGATTTCTAATAAAATAACCATGCTTTAGACCGTTAAGTGGAATGAAACAATATAGCTGGACTTGAATTGAGTGAAATAGAGCCAAGATTCTTGAAATGAAACTGTGGAATGACTGACAACAAATGCTTCCTCCACACCCAACCCTGGCTGAAGTATAGATAGCAATGTAGAACATGTAAAGAGAACAATATCATTTATGATCTTGAATCAAAAAAGTATCAAAGAAGAGGTTATCATAACTTCTTAGAGGAAGAGACTGGACAAAGATGGGGAACCATACATATATGAGATAGCAAGTATTAGAAGAAAGAAACACAAGGATCAGCATACTGATTCTGTATCATGCCCTATCCAGGAACTGTATAAATATTTCTTGGTATATTTACAATGGATGAATCTGTATTCACAAAACATTATCACACAAAGCCCATAGTTTACATTAGGGTTCATTCTTGGTGTGTACAATCCTTGGGTTCATTCTTGGTTATTGACAAATGGATCCACTATTATAGTTTCATACAGAATAATTTCACTACCCTAAAAATCGTCTATGTTCCACCTATTTATTTCTCTTTACTCCTTAATCCCAGCCAACATCTAATCTTTTTTACTGTCAGCATACATTTTGCCAAGCTTATCCAGGATGTCATACACTTGGAATCACACACTTTGTGTTCCCTTCAGATATGTTTCTTTCACATAGTAGTATGCATTTAATGTTTTTCCATGTCTTTTCATAGATTGATAATTCATTTCTTTTTAGTGTTGAATAATATTCCATTTTCTGGATGTACCACCGTGTATCCATTCACCTTCTGAAGGGCATTTTGGTTACTTCCAAGTTTTGGAAAGTATAAAGATACTATAAATATGCATGGCAGTGTTTTGTATGGACATAAGTTTTCAAATTGTTTGGGTTAATACCATGGAGTACTATTACTGGATCTCTTATGGTAGAAGTATGTTTCCTTTTGTAAGAAATCACCAAACTGTCTTCCAAAGTGACTATGCCATTTTTCATTCCAATCAGCAATAAATGAGAGTACTGTTGCTCCACACTCTTACTAGCATTTGAAGTTGTCAGTAATTTAGAATTTGGCTATTCTAATAAATATAGAGGTATCTCGTTGTTTTGATTTGCAATTCCCTAAAGACATATGACGTGGAACATCTTTTTATATGCTTATTTGTTATCTGTATATCTTCTTCGGCAAGGTGTCCATTCAGGTCATTTGCCATTTTTAGTTGGGTTTTTCATTTTAGTCAAGTTTTTTAATACTATTCTTGAGTTTTAAGAGGACTTTATACATTTTGGATAACAATCCTTAATTAGACATGTCTTTTATGACTATTTTATCCTAGTCAGTGACTTCTCATTCTCTTGACAATGTATTTTACAAAGCAGTAGTTTTTAATTTTTACAATGCCTAAGTTATCAATTTTTTTCTTTCATGAATCATACCTTTGGGGGTCTATCTAAAAAGTCATCAGCAATCCCAAGTTCATTTAGATTTTCTCCTATGTTTTCATCCAGGTTTTTTATCGTTTATATATTTTTTTCTTTTTTTTAATTAATTAATTTATTTATTTTTGGCTGTGTTGGGTTTTCGTCTCTGTGCGAGGGCTTTCTCTAGTTGCGGTGAGCGGGGGCCACTCTTCATTGCGGTGTGCGGGCCTCTCACTATCGCGGCCTCTCTTGTTGCGGAGCACAGGCTCCAGATGCGCAGGTTCAGTAGTTGTGGCTCACGGGATTAGTTGCTCCGTGGCATGTGGGATCTTCCCAGACCAGGGCTCGAGCCCATGTCCCCTGCATTGGCAGGCAGATTCTCAACCACTGCGCCACCAGGGAAGCCCCTATAGTTTGCATTTTATATTTACATTTATGATCCATTTTGAATTAATTTTTGTGAAGGATATATAGCTTGTGTCTAGATTCTTTTGTTTTGTTTTCGTTATGAATATCTAGTGTTCCAGCACTATTTATTGAAAAGACTATGTTTTTCTCCATTGTATTGCCTTTGCTCCTTTGTTAAAGATGAGTTGACTCTGTTTGTGTGGTCTATTTCTAGGATCTTTATTCTGTTGCATCTATTTATTTGTCTATTCTTTTGATTATTCCACACTGTCTTGATTACAGTAGCTTTATAGTAAATCTGAAGTCAGGTAACATTAGTTCTCCAATTTTGTTTTTATTCTTCTAAATTGTGTTGGCTACTCTGATCTTTTGCTGCTCACATAAACTTTAGAATCAGTTTGTCAATATACACAAGATTGCTGAGATTTTGATTTTGATTGTGTTCAATCTATAAGTCTAGTTGGGAAAGACATCTTGACAATATTGAGTCATCCTATCCATGAATATACACTATTTCTCCACTTATTCAGTTATTCTTGGCTTTCTTTCATCAGAGTTTAATAGTTTTCCTCATATAGGTCTTGCACATATATTGTTAGATTTGTACCTAAGTATCACTACCCCACCCCATGCTAATGTAAGTAACATTATGTTTTAAATTCTAATTGTTCATTACTAGTGATATATGTTTTTAAATAATAAGAATAGCTAGCATTTACTGAGTGTTTTGCTGTGTGCTAGATATTGTTTTGTGTACTTTACTTGTGCTATGTCAATCTATACTCCCCTAAACTCAAGCAGCTAGGCACCATTGCTTTCCTTTTTTACAGATGAAGAAACTCTAAAATGGAAAATTCAAATAACTTGCCCTAATTTACTCTGTTAGTAAATGACAGACACAAGGTTTGAACCAAAAAATCCTGACACCTAATCATTATATTCTACCTTATCTGTAGCCCTTTATAGGTCTCATAGTATGTAAGATTATTATCCTATGGAGTTATGTTAGAATTGTATTGCTATTGAGGGAATAATATAAAAGTGGAAATAAACAAACCAGGAATCACACATAGTAGGAATTAGTCTTAAAAATGTTATTCTTGAAGGTTTGGATTCTAATCATCATTCAATTTTAACTTAGATGTCTAATCTGTATTTCAAAGAGGTTCAAGGGTTTATAAGGCAAATTGCGGTGCATAAATTAGAGCAAGGACAGAGAAACTAAGTATAATATTTGTTGTCTTAGACTTCAGATCACTTTAATATTAGAGTTGATTGCCAGTTATTTATACAGACATGTGTTTCTGGATAAACATATAATTTTATGGATTTCTTTCAAAATATCATGGCAAACAAAATATTTTTCATCTTTTAATACTGAAAATGTGATGTTTTCACTTCCTTAGAAGCTAGAAATAGTGAATTGGCATCATATACATAGCCATGAGATCTGTGTGTAATTCACAATCTCGACTGGATTGCTAAAGAAGATTTTAACCTGACTTGTCTCTGCCTTGCAGACTGTAATTCCATTCACTTAATAAATCTTTGTGTCTTCTGGCTTGGATAAGCTTTTAAAAGACTGGATTATTTGGAGGGATGGGCTAATTATCTGATAACAATGATTTTGATATACTATATTCATGGCTATCACATTCTTCAGTAAATTATCAGAAAAAAGCACATGCCTTTTACAGAAGCAGAAATGAGCTATATTACAACGCTCAGAGGGAATTAAATAGGTGGAATAATAAAATTACCTTAGTGGTGTGTTAGGAGACCAGCTGATGAGAATTTTTTTATACTCACATGACACAAACACTAACACAAACAGGGACGATATAGGTATGATATAGAACATAGTACATGTAAAAATAGGCTCACCCTACAAATAACAAATAAGTACATAAAAAGATGTGCAACATCTCTAGCCTTTAGGGACATGCCAATTAAGACCACAATGAGATATCACTATGCACATATCAAAACAGCTAAAATAAAAACAATGACAACACCAAATACCAGAAAAAATGCAGAGAAATTGGATTTTATCTGTTGTGGGTGGGAGTTTCAAATGGAATAACCACCATGGTAAATTATTTGTCAAACAAAACAAAAGAAAAAAACAATTAAATGTCCCAAGAATTGAAAATCTGGGCATTTATCCAAGGAAATGAAAAACTATGTACACAAAAAACCTGTACATATAGATACATAGCAGCTTTATTCATAATAGACAGAAACTGAAAACAACTGAATTGTCCCCGAATAGATTAATAGTTAAACAAACTGGATCACATTCTCAGCAGTAAAATAGAACAAACTATTGGTGAACATAACTACTTCAATGGACTCCAAGGGCATTATGCTGAGTGAAAGAATCCAATCTCAAAAGCTCACATACTGTATGATTCCTCTTGTATGACATTATATAAGTGACAAAACTATATATATATGCAGAACAGATTAGTGGTTGTCAGGGATTAGGGATGTCAGTGGGACCAGTGGTTATGACTATAAAGAAATAGTATGAAGGAGATCTTTTCGGTAATGAAATAGTTCCATTTCTTGATTGTGGTGGTGTTTACACCAATCCACACATGTGATAAGATGATGTAGAACTTCACACACATATTGTATCAATGTACCATCTTGGTTTGATATTGTACTATGATATGTAAGAAATAAACATTGAAGAATACTGAGTAAAATGTACGTGGGACCTCTCTGTATTTTTCTTTTCTTTAACTTATTTTTATTCTATAATTATTTCAAAATAAAAGTTTAAAAAAATCTTCGTGGGAAGTATGTGATGTTTATAATAATTAGTAGAAGGTAAAATAAAGTAAAAATGGCCAAAAAACTAAATATTTTATTTTCAAGGAATGGTAAACAGAACTAGGGATAGAAGGATAAAGCATAATGGCTCTCCTATAATGTTTGAGAGACTGTTATAAGAATAAACTACTAATCTTGACCTTCAAACAGAATTAACAGGATAAAGAATGAAAATTAAAATAAGACAGAATCCAAGTTTACGTAAATTGAGTGGAGGGCCCTTGACATTTTATTTAACTGTGAGAGTAAATTCTGTGATGCCAAGTTTTCCTGCACGTGTGGAAATGATAACTGACCCAAGAACTAGTCAAATATTTAGTGCCAGAGACAGGTGCCAGCACAGAAATGGAATTTTTTTTTGTTAATGGAAAATAGAGTGGGAGTATTCCCGAGTAAGTAGACAAAAATTAAATGGTAATCTATACATAGTTTGCTTTTAAATAACTTTCTCTTTTGATGTTAATCACATTAATAAGTGCCACCCTTAGACTGTCGTATCTTATTCTACTTAGCACTACTGGAATTGTCAGATTATGCTCTCAGTAGAGAATCTGAAATTAATTTGCACTGAAATATAAATGAAAAAGAGCTAAAGAATGCCCATCCCATGCAGAAATTGTTAATTACCTCTTACTGTCATTTCAAATGTTACTCATTACATACATTTGTTTAAGATATTTAATAGTAAAAGAAAGCTCCTGAACCCTTTAGAAACCTAAATCATTTGATTTTAGAGATAAACTAAGATGATTCCAGTACAATAATTTTTAGATTATATTTAGTTTTATATCCTGTAAACTCTTTCTTTCCCCCTCATGTTTCCCACCTTATTAAAGATATAGTTTATATAACTTCATTAGAAGGACAGACACAAGCTAGAATCAAATCACCACTTAGCTGTGCATGTCACATTATATTAATATTTTTAAAATATTTATTCCTAGAAAGACAATAATCTTGATAACAAGGGTTGATCCTCAAAAGAGAAGCAAGGAATCTATTTATCAAACAAAGCTAAGCTGTTAAGCCTAACTGCAGAAAAGGAGAACAATCCCTTAGGAGAGAATTAGTTGTATCCTTCCTAGAAGGAGAAAATCAGGAGAGAATACTATTAGGGTTCAAATTGAGATTGGGCAGAGTTTATAAAATAATAGTTTTGGATTGTGAGCCTCGGGAGGCTAATGTCTTAAATCTAGATGGATAATCAGACTGTTTATCTTGACAAGTCAGTGGCTTAGATACTTCATAGTCTTATGTGTCAGGAACAATTATTAAATTTATTTAACTTTAGCAAGCATTTATCTTTTTTTCTTTTGTAATCCTCAGTGTTGTTTAACATAGGGACAGGAAATGATGCCTAGTCCCAGAATTCTTTAACACAGAGACAGGAAAATATGTTGGTTTCAGTTTTCACAAGATTTGCCTGAGAGATAAAAAAATATATATATGAATTCTCTATTTTCCCTTTCATATGTCAAATGTCAGACCAGAGGACTCTATCATTGTGGTTACTATAATTCAGTGGACAAGAACTCAAGATAAAATTTTGAAAAATCCAGATTATTTTGAACAGGTTAATTGAAAATGAAGTAGAGAAAATAAACAATGGAGTTTACTTGTTTGGTTTCTTCGTTTCCACCTTGTTTCCCTTGGATGTGCCAAAATATTATATGAAGCAAGTATGATAGTGAAGTAAAATCTTGAATGCTGAATCACAGTGCCTTTTAGCTGGCTAGAAAGAGAAGCTAAAGGACATTCAGTACAGTAAGTCCCCTACATAGGAACCTTCAAGTTGAGAACTTTCGAAGATGCGAACATGTTTTTCATCAATGTCAGGCATGAGTGAAATTGCAGCTTGCCCTTCATCTCCTATTGCTAATGATCCTTCAGCTCTACCATCTCCCACCTCGTCTCCCTCCTACAGTCAGTAACTCTTCTTGCCTGTTCACTCGATGCCAGCCCCTGTATGCCAGCTTTTGTACTGTACTACTGTACTTTTCAAGGTACCGTACTGTAAGATTAAAAATGTTTTATTTATTTTTTGTGTTTGTTTTTTATGTATTATGTGTGTGAAAAGTGTTATAAACCTACTACAGTACAGTACTATATAGCCGATTGTATTAGTTGGGTACCTAGGCTAACTTTGTTGGACTTACAAACAAATTGGACTTACGAACATGCTCTTGTGATGGAATTCATTCATATGTAGGGGACTTACTGTATTTTCATTAGTAACAAGTCATTCAGCCTAGTCCATACACAAGGGAAGAGAAATTTAGCCCCTTCTCTTGAAAGGAGGAGTGTGAAAAAAATTTAGATGTCTTTCAAAAACATCATAGAGGTTAAGTGTTTCAGGAATACTGACTGAGAATGTTGAAATCTATCATGAATCAGGAAATGAAACTTTATTCATACTAATATATGTAAGCTTACACCTTACTGTCATGGATATGTAGTCAATATATATGCATTGTCTATACTGTTATAAAAACAGAAAGTTAATTTCAAAGGTAATACATTTTTTATTTTTTAAAATTTTTAAGAAAAATTAAGCTATTTATTAACATAAAGCACAATTAAAATAACTAGGTTTCTGACTCAATTACCAGTTAGAACAAAATTTATAAAAATAGTACATTTTGATTAAGTAAACTAAATTATAATTAATTCAAACCTGTTAGAGTAGAAATGCCTAAAGTGTAAACTGAAGAAACTATATTGTATATGTTTTTTTTAAAATTGTTTTGCAGCAACGTGGATAGACCTAGAGATTATCATACTAAGTGAAGTAAGTCAGACAGAAAGACAAATATCATATGATAACACTTAAATGTGGAATCTAAAAATGTGATACAAATGAACTTATTTACAAAACAGAAACAGACTCATAGACATAGAAAACATACTTATGGGTACCAAAGGGGAAGGGGGGGAGGGATAAATTAGGGGGTTGGGATTGACATATACATATGTATATATGTACATATATATGTATATAAAATAGATAATCACCAAGGACCTACTGTATAGTACAGGGAACTCAATACTCTATAATAACCTATACAGGAAAAAAAAACTGAAAAAAATAGATATATGTATATGTATAACTGAATCACTTTGCTGTATACCTGAAACTAACACAATATTGTAAATCAATTATACTCCAATGTAAAATAAAAAATTTTAAAATAGGAAATAAATTTTTAAATGTTTATATTTTATCACAAATTTCTCATTAATTTCCACCTTAATATTTGTAAGTAATTTTTGAAAATAAAGTAGACCTGGAGTTTTTGAAAAGGTGGTGGGTCGAATGCATTTATTAAACTTTGACCCCTCCTGAAACTCCATATCATGATATTAAAAAAAATAATTGATATAAATTCACAAAGTGAAAGAAAAGAGAAGGCAACCAAAGAAATACATTTTAGGAAGTGGGGAAAAAGAAAAATAAGCATTAAAAGACCTAACCCAGAGGTCTAGATAACAAATAACACAAAAACTGCTCAACATTATTAGTCATTGAGAAATTGAAAATTGAAACCACAATTATATGCATTGACACATCTTTAAAAATTGCCAAAATTGAAAGATTGACAACATTAAGTGCTGGATAGGATATAGAACAAACAATTTTCAAATATTTTCCCACTTATTTAGTGGGAATGCTAAATAAGAAACAATTTGACAATTTCTTACAAAAGCTAAAGAAATAATTATATGGCCTTGGGTAGTAGTTCTGTATTAGATTTTTAGGGCTACTATAACAAATTACTACAAAATAGGTGGATTAAAACAGCAGAGATTTGTTCTCTCATAGTTCTGTAGGCTAGAAGTCCTTCTTTGTAGGCTCTAGGAAAGAATCCTCCCTGTCTCCTCCTAGCTTCTGCTGGCTGCCAGCAGTCCTCGGTGTTCCTTGGCTTGTAGCTGCATCACTCCAACTTTTACATCTGTCTTCACATAGCCTTTTGTCCCTTTGACCTTTGTGTCTCTGTATATACAAATCTCTCTCCCCTGACAACGAAACCAGTCATCAGATTTAGACTCTGCCATAATCCAGCATGATCCCATTTATCTTGATTACATCTACAAATAGATTATTTACATTTCTAAATAAGGGCACATTTACAGGTTCTGAGTGAACCTGAAATTTTGGAGGACACTCTTCAGCCCAGAAAATCTCTATTCATCATCACTCAAAATTGGAAACAACTCAAATATCTTTCAGTTGGGGAACGGATAATGCTCTGCGTACTGAAAGAACTGCTCCTCGCCTCTGAGAAATTCCACAGCAGCCTTAATATTAAAATGATTAAAATTGTCTTTCAACAACTAACATTATGATTAATTAATTTACTATTTAACTACAATTCATTTAGTAATTATTACCAAATGCAGAGCACTGAGAGAAATGAAAGGATAAAATGTGAATAAGACAGACACCCTCAATTAAAAAGGAGTTTAAAAGATAGCAGATAAAGTGGATTTTTTTTTATTTTAGAAAAAAAGTAAAATTGGTCTTTGCAAGAAATTCTGATAATGAGCTGTATATGGAAATGCATGCTTTCAAGGTTCCAAATTAATATTTGTAGTCTAATTTCTGTACATAATATTACTACCTCAGTTCTGCAACTTCCTGTCCCATTGTTCAACAGGAGACTTCTTTAAATCCTGTGGATATTTCTGGTTGCTTCCACTTCCATGATTTTGTTATTTCTTTCTCCTGAATCATCTTCTGTCTTCTCAACTGTAGTCTAAATCCCATAAGATTCAATTTAAATCGTACTTCCTTTACACAGCCATTGTTTTGATATATAAAATACTCTCCTTTCTCCAAAAGTTAATATAAATAGAATATTATACTTCTATCAGGCCTACCACCATACATTGTGGAGCCCAGGCAGGAGTACATGAAGATGTACATCTGAATTTAGACAAGTCTAAATGTTTAAAGACATAAATCTAGCCAATAAACCATTGTGTACTGTATTCTATCTTCTTATTTTAAAAATATTTTTACACTGACACAATTAAAATTATGTGTAAAGCTTTCATTTTCTGAGTAAAATAAGCAGTCTCAAAGACAATGCATTTAATTATTTTTGAGCATATCTGTAGGACTTTTTCCTGAACACTGGTAAAGTTTAGATAAGTAACCAAATAAATTAATATATATCACAAATTAGTATATGCTTATTTCATATACATTTTTTAACATTCTTTTTGCCAAAATTACAAATTTTATTGTTATTGCCAATACTTTAGATAGCTTACACTTTGTTGAAAATAATAATAAGGCAAATAAATAATAATAATAAGGCAAATACTACAGCCTTTCTGAATCATTGTGGATAATATGCTCTCTAAGGAAAATAATCAACCTTTAAATTCAAAAATAAATATGTTTTACATATCCTCTCCAAACACCAGAAAGCAGTCAGTAAATACGTCAAATAATTTAATTCCATCACACAAATAATTATCATTTGTATCACAATTTTCACTCTCTTGAAAGCAATACATAGGTCCATATAAAAATACAAAGAAAAGGTATCAGGCTCCATGTATGTTTTGTCTGCACATACATACATACATATTTAAGATTGACAGGAATTGTTTAACACTACAAGATGTTCCTCGTAGTATATGTGCAACTTCTGTAAATACTGAAATAAATTGTGAGTACTCTGGGACCAGAAATTAAAACATAAAGAAAATTTGTCTTTTTTCTTTTCAAAGAATTTCCACCACTCAAATAGTCCTCATATTCAGAAAAAGTGTCATCTCAGACATATTGGCATAAGCCCAATCCTGCTGCCGTCAGGACACAGTTGCCAGAGGAGGTTGAGTACAAGTGAAGGAGCAGCTCTTGGGGCCTGAGGCTGTTGCTCATGAGCAGGAATGTTGAAGGACATGGATCACCTTCCTAGTACTGAGTGGCAGATCCCCAGGCATAGGCACCATGTGTTTTTTAACAAGTCGATCTCTTTTTTGTTTGTGATACACAGACTCTTTCTAAATAAAATCAGGGCCCCTCTTGTTTAAGAATTGTACTGCATTTTATTATTCTTTATTTTTTCCCATTTTATGGTCCTTGAAGTCAGGGCAGGAATACTTAATTTCTGTTAACTGTGTTGCAAGGAAACTATTAAGCTACAATATTTTGCTATGATATTATGACATAATAACCAATATATTAAATATTCAAAATTCATATTTAATAGGAAAAACACATACATTTCTAGGAAAAGTTATCTCTTAACTCATTTATTCACACTGTTTTAAGTCTAAATTTTTGTCTTAGGTTACCAGGACCTATGAATGTTCTTCAACTGGTGAAGTGCTCATTTGTGCTACTCACAAAATATTCTCCAGCTCCTAGTAGGTGTAAAGAGCTGAGTGGCAACATTGTGGCCAACGTGTTCTGGATGGAAGTGACTTAACTACACATGTGAGATTCTAGAGGTCTCTTTCCCCAGGCATAGCTGTTGCCCATGACCCAGGTAATGAATGTTCTATTAGCTGAAGAACATTAGTGACTGATGATCAGAACACCTTAGCTGATTCACAGAGGATGTATAGAGTCAATGAGAAATAAACTCTTTTAATCTCGTATCTTCTTCATTACCCCTCTTTCTCATTATTACCATATCATGATGTCATTGTGTATAATTAATTGATTATTATTTTTCTGTATGAGGACATCATTTAATTGATTTGTCCTTGATATAAAATAAATGTGAACCAGTAGATGATGGCTCCACCAGTTTTGTAGGGAGGGGTTGATATATATAAACCTGAATTGAACATTTGGCAGCACTGTTCAGAGAAATGGTTCCTTAAAAAATGTGTAAGTGGTAGTGGATTAACAGAAGAGTAGAAAAATGCATAAACAGTTCCTTTGTTGGTAATAGAGTACATAAAAAATGTCATTTTTTGATATTTCCTGCTAGGATATATTTCTCATTCTATCATATTAAATCCTCTAATTATTTCCACTCTTAAGAAAACTAAAGAAAAGAAAATTTTAACAAATGCACATGGTTGAAAAAAAGTATTTTAGCTAATTTACCTTACTTTCTTGCTTTAAAGAACCTGAAAAATGTATACCATGAAATTATATATGTTTTCTAATTTAATGTATATATCAATCAGAAATATGTGTTAAATATACTTGTCCAGTTAGTGGTAGCCATTACTAAGAAAGAAATATAGTTAGGAGAAATTTATTGAATATATTTGAGGTCATGGTACTCCTGTTAAAATACATGATCATTTAAAAAAATAAAAGTTGGTAAGAATTTAGTAGGAAGGAAATTTCTATCTTTTTTCTGTAATGGTGAAAAATAAAAATCTAAAGAATCAAATTCTCCCATTATTAATAAATTAGCATATAAAGAAAATCAATAAAATATTACATAAAATGTTATTAATCATCTTTTATTTTATTAGTCTCTTTTTATGTAGCAGTAATGCATAAAATAGTGCTAATTGGACTGCTGGTAGATCTGTGGTGAATTCTAAAAAGCATCTTGCCATTGCCATATGAAAGGCTCAAATCTTAGTTAAAGAAACAATTTTGAATTTTATTTCTAATGATCCAAGCTTCCCCTACAAAGTTATTTGGAAAAGACTTTTAAAGTAAAAATCCATAGAGAGAATTAAACCTCACCAATCCTGAATCTTCAGTACATTCTAAAGTTATGACTTTATTTATCTACTTGTTTTCTTTACAGTGTAGAAAGAAGACACTAAAGAAAAACAAGTCATGGTGTTTGTGTGGGGAGAAACTGATAAGAAGCAAGTTGTATTATTCATTACTTATTCATGGTAAGTGGCAGAAACCCCAGCAAAACTATCTTAGATGGAGGAAAACATGGTTCATATAACTAAAAATTTCAGGAGTGGCTGGATTCAGGCTTCATTTTATTCTGATGCCCAAACATACTCCTGTGGACTTTGTTTCTTGTCTTATGATTTTGACATTCTTTTCTATTTCTTATCTCCATTCTCAGAAAAGTTTTTATTTTGTGTTCACCAGTATAACTATAGCAGTCCTGGCCTACCACCATCCCAGGTTCAAGTTGCAATGACTGAAAAAAAAGTCTGCTTCATTTAGACCAAACAGTCCAGATATAGCATATTTTGAAGAGGATGATATAAAGGATCTATATACAAATGAAAATGAAACATTTTTGTGATTCTATGAAAAATACACGACAAATTTTCCTACTTTTAAACTGATCAAATTTGGCCAACTCCAAATCTGTTTGCTAATATATGACTACAGATTACATCCTCATAAGGTGATAGAGATGTGTGCGTTTATGTGTGTCACAAAATGCATGAATAATATTTGCCAAAATTTGGAAACCCTTATTCATTAGTAATTTCTCATAGAATTTATTTCCTAATCTCTCCATTTCAGATAATTATGATGAAATGAATTATCATGGAATTTCTCTTGGGGTCTTGGGGACATAACAGGGAACTAAAAATATCCTTAGGATATTGAAAGAGTAGAGTTAGGCACAAAAATGCAAAGTAGGAGAGCATTTAAATTTAAAAACATTGCCTACTTTTCTGTTTATCCATGAAGCTGTCTTTTGCTGATGATAATTTCATCATGTCTAGGGCTGCTCAAACGTGAGGAGGATTTTGCCATGACATCTGCTCCTTGTGGAAAATGAAATCAGACTGATGATTTTATATTATGCAATTACACCATTTTAATATATTGAGAATAGAGAATTTTAACCAATTCAAATCATAACTAATTGCTAATTCCTGTATTATTTCATTTTGTATCCCAATAGAGCAAATGTATCAAAAGGGAGAATGCTCTGTGTAAGGTAGAGAGTCAGGGCGAACATAGTTAATACATCACATTGGCTGCTACTCTGTCAAATACCAGCATGGCAGACAGAGTTAAAGTATTGCCACAAAAAATGAAATTTTAAACATTGGTCATCTTGCCTGTTTTTCTTTACATTCAAAGCACAAATATTTCAAGGAGTAAATATCAGTAGGGCATAAAACGCTTTTATTGTAAAATTTATAAAATGCCAAGGCATTTCTGAGGGGAAGATAACCTACTGAAAATGAAATATATATATTTATTTAAACAAATTAAAGTTATGAACTTGAACTACTCTGTCCAAAATGAAAACCATTGGTTATGTGTTACTAATGAACACTTGAAGTTAGTGTGACTTAAGGACCAAATTTTAAATTTTATTTATTTAGAATTAAATTTCAATGTATAAATTGTTAATCAATTCAGTTACTGGAAACCATTTAAGTGTGTTCAGAACAACTTGAGCATATGAATCTATATTTTTAACATTTAATTTTATGAAATCTGAAAACAAATCATGTATTCTGATGAAAATTTAGTATAAAACTTAAAATGTGTAAAGATTTCAAGTAGTACAAAAAGACTTTGTACTAAGAAAACAATGTAAAATATCATAGGTAATTTTATATTTATTGCATGTTGAAACAATATTTTGGATATATTGGAGTAATTAAAATTCATTATTAAAATAGATATCTATTATATATTTAATATGGAATAATAACATTAGATATATGTATTATATGTTATTAAAATTAACTTCTTTATGTTTCTTTCACTCTTTTAACATAGGTACAAAAAACCTTAAAATTGCATATGTGTCTTACATTACACTTTTATTGGACAGCACTGTCCTAAAATGATGGATGATACCTATCGTGCACCTGCAGCTAAGTTTTCTCTGTCCCTCCTTTTCTCCCTCTCTTCTTCCTCCCTTTTTCAATTTCCTTAGAAAAAAAGGCATGAATGCTTTTTTTTTCTAAATGTGATTTCAGTTTTGGTATGTTAATATTGATGCCTCAATTTATTCAGATAATCTTGAATATCTTCAAGACACATATATATTCTTACCTTTCTCCTCAAAGATCTTGAACATTGATATTTTAATATAAATATACACGTACAATGTAGAAACTTAGTTCTCACAGCATTGTGAGGGAAAAATACTTGTGATATGGAATCCATGAAATTATCAAATCAACTCAATCAATAAGGACTTGAATTAAAGTAATAGCAGCATGAATCAATAGACGGTAGGTAGAATATGACAGTATAAAATGGGATGGTGAACTCGTTAGAAATGAGAGCTGTTGAAATCACTAGTTGTTTCCTGAGCTGAAGTATTCCTCTCCTTGTTCAATATACAATAAAGTACTGAAAAGTCATTCATGTTTTAATTTCCCTTACATTTGCTTCCTCAACAACCTAACCAAAGCCGACTTTCTCCAAAGCATGTAGCACAATGATAGGTTTCATATTTGTATTTTCTGACTACTTTTTAACTTATGGAATAGTAAGAGAATGATAAAAAACAAGTTTTGGACTATTATATGCCTAAAACTTTTCACCAAAAAAACAAAGCAAAATAAGATAATCACCCAAAACAATGTTTTTTGGGGAACTGATTTTTGAAAAGCAATTATGAAACTGACTTTCTAAATATAATTGTTAATCTCGTCTCCATAATGCCAATATTGGTAAGATTCACACAAAAATTTCTATCCAAACCACCTCCCATTTGATCAAGCCTCTACAGTCACATGCTTCTACATATTTATCAGGTTGAATATAATGAGGCAGACGGGAAACAACCTCTTTCTTCAAATCTTAATTCAGGAATGTTTTCATTTTTGTTTTCATTTTCATTTTTCTCCTTTTTCTTTTTTTAACCTAAATACCTATCTTTTATGTAGAGCTCTAGAATTTTAGCACATGTATAAATTCTGTAACCACCACCAGAACCAATATTCAAAGCAATAACAACACCACCAAAATCCTTGCCATTATCCGTTTATAGTCACACTTTAACCCAATCCCTAACACTTGGAAAACTGTGATAATTTCTCTATCACTATCATTTTGTCCTTTTAAAAATGACATGTAAAGGGAATCATACAATGTGTAAACTTTTGGTTCTTTATACTATTAAAATAGCAGATTGCAATGTTTGATTTTCCAATAATGGCCCATCCTTGCATTCCAGAAATTAACCCCACATGCTCATTATATGTTAGACTTTTACCTCCGTTTTATCTGTTCCTCTTGGACATATTTTGATAGTTTGTGCTTTTTGAAGAATTGGTTCATTTCCTTAGTTGTAGAGCTTATATTCATAGAGTTCTTTGTTTTCCTTATTACCTGTTTAATGTCTATTGAGATATGTCCTTCTTGTATACCTTTAAAAGGTTTCTATTGCTGTAAAATGTAGTACTAAAAACTTGATGGTTTAGAACAAAAGAGACATTTTCGTTTCTGGTTGGTCAGAAGTCCAGACATGGCTGAACTGGATTCTCTGACCATAATCTCAAAAGACGGGTATCAAGATGTTAGCAAGGCTGTATTACATTTCTGGAGTCTCCTTTCAAGCTAAGCCAATTCTTGGCAGAATTCACTTCTTTATCCTTGTAGAAAGGAAGTCCTCATTCTCTTGCAAGTTGTCAGCTTGGGACCTTTCTTAATTGTCCACAGTTCCTTGCCATGGAGCTTCCCAATACACATTTGCCCTCTCACGCTATGAAATTCTCACTTTTTTCTCTGATGATTGGGTTCAGACTAGGCTATATGATTAGTTTGAGACCCACCTGGATAAACTCCTTTTCAATTAACCCAAAGGCAGATTTTTAGTACCTTTTGTTATGTTGTAAAATTATTTCTGCTATATAACAATATAGTCAAAGGAGGGAAATCCCATCATATTCACAGGTTATGCCCACAATCAAGGGGAGGAAATTATACTACATGTTTATCTCTGAGGGAAAAAACACTGGCCACCTTAGAATTCTTTCTACCACCACTCCTGATATTGACCATTTTTCTCCCCACTCATTTTTCCTTATTAATCTTAGCAAAAGTTCATCAATTTTATATTTCCAGAGAACCAGATTTTAATGTCATCAATCTTACCCTATTTTTCATTTTCAATTTCATTGATTTCTGCATTTATTTATCTTCATTATTTATATCTTTCTGATTTCTATAGTTTTATTTTTCTCTTCCTTTTTTCTAGTTTCTTAAGTTGGAAGCAAAAATTATGATAGGAGATTTTTCTTTTTTTAATGTAAATATGTAATGGTATAAATTTCCCTCTAATAATTCCTTTAGATGCATCTCACAGATTTATTTATATGGAGGTTTTTGTTTGTTTTCATTAAATTCAAATATTCCTTGAAACTTCCTTTTTGGCTGATGGGTTATATATAAGTATGTTTTTGTTGTTGTTGTTGTTTTTGTTAATTTTTAAAATTCCAAATGTCTAGCAATGTTTCCATTATCTTTCACTTATTTCTAATGTAATTTCAATATGAACTGAGGACTTATTTTGTATGCTTTCAATTTTTAT
Source organism: Balaenoptera musculus (assembly GCF_009873245.2). NCBI lineage: Eukaryota > Metazoa > Chordata > Mammalia > Artiodactyla > Balaenopteridae > Balaenoptera > Balaenoptera musculus. The sequence continues at coordinate 16,887,492 of NC_045797.1, forward strand.
TAAAAAATGAGGTATGTTTTATGTTCAGGATATGGTCTATATAGGTAAATGTTTCACATACACCTGAGAAAAATGCATATTCTACTATGACCTGGTGGTTCAATTTGCCTGATGGTGTTATTTTTGTACTTATGTATTCTTGATTGGTTTCTGTCTACTATGTCTATTACTGATAAAGAAGTATTGAAATTATGATTTATAATTGTGGATTTGTCTATTTACATTTCAGTCTGTCAGTTGTTGCCTTGTGTATTTTGAAATTTTGTTTGTCAGGGCAGGCACATTTAGGACTGTTATGTCTTTTTAGTAAATTAAAACTTTTATCATTATATAATGATCCTCTTTATCCTTAGCAATTTCTTATATTCCATCTTTCTATCTAGTATCATTTATGTCTGAAGAATTTTAGGTAGCAATTTTTAAAAATAAGATCTACTGAAAACAGATTCTCTTAGTTTTTCTTTACATGAGATTGCCTATATCTCATCTTCATTTTTGATAGATGTTTTTCTGGATATAGAATTTAGGCTAACAACTCTTTTCTTTTAGCACTTTAACATTGTCGAGCCACTTCTCTTTGTCCTCCATAGGTTCTGGAGTGCCGTCCACAGCCATTCAAATTGTTTCCTCCCCATTGGTAATGTGTAATTTTTCTCTTGGTACTTTCTGGGTATTTTCTTCGCTTTTGTTTATAGCAGTTCAATATGTGTCTTGGTGTGAATGTATTTGGGTTGTCCTGTTTGGGAGTCTATAGACTTTTTGATTGAAACTATAGATTTATATCTTTTGCTAAACTTTTAAAGTTTTCAACTATTATTTTTTCAAATACTTTTTTATCACCACTTTCTTTCTCCTTTCCTTCTGGGACTCTGATAACACAAATATCAGAACTTTTATATTTGTCTCATAGGTCTCTGGGACTCTTCATTTTTTAAAATTTCTCTTCATTGTTCATATAGAATTATTTCTATTGACATATTTTCAAGTTCAGTCTTCATTTTAATCATTTTTATTTTACCATATGCCTTACTCAGTGAAGGTTTCATATCTATTATTATATTCTCAGTTCTAAAATTCCCATTTTATTCTTCCTTATATTCTCTTTTTGTTGATAGTTTGAATTTGTTCACTTTTTAAGTGTCCATGACTGTTGGAGCATTTGTGTAATAGTTAAACACTTTGTCCTATAATTCCATTATCTGTGCCATTTCATTGTTGCTGTCAGCTGATTGTCTATTCCCACCTTAGTTGAAATTTCCCTGATTCTTCCTTTGCTGAGAAATTTTGGATTATATCCTGGACACTTTCATTATCATGTTATGGGATTCTGGGTTATATCTAAATTCTAAGGAGAATTTTCATTTTTTATAGCAAATTAATTTTAAGACACAAGTTCCAACCACCCTTCTGTGGGTTGTTGTTTGAATGTTAGTTCATCTTTCAAATCCTTTGCATTGTTTTTCAGATCTGTCCTGAGTACGCACTGCACCATTCAGTGTTCAACCAGGGTCCCTGGTGGTAGCCAGTTACAAAAGTCTTTGTTATGGTGATAAAGAAAATACCCATGCATGTGAAAGTTGGAATGAATCTAATTTTTTATACATAATTTTTTAGGTTTACTTTCTTGAACTCCTCCCTCTGTGTGATCTCCTGAGTACTTTATGGCTCCCTGGAGCTCCTTTTTATAGATACAGGAGGACAAAGAAGACAAAAAAAAAAAAAAGGATGGTTGGAGTGGGGTTGTTGACTGTAGAGAAAGCTCCCCACTCTCAGAGTTTTGGTTCTTGTGACCCCCCCACTCTCTGATATGTTGTCATCACCTGATATTTAATTGAAATCTTGGGTGTGAGAGAACAGAGAAATAAAAGGTGGAAGGGAGGAGAATTCCACACTGTTGCTGAGAGTCAGGAATTTCTTGCCCAACTCTTTGAATTAGAACTAGAGAAATTCTATTGGATCTCTCTCTGACTGTACCTTGTTGCTCACTTCCAGGTTTCAGGCTGCATTCTGATTAAGGGATATTCAAGAAAAACAAATGGTAAACTAATTGCTATCTCAAAGATATTCTGGTATCCTTCTCCAATCTCCTGCTACTACTTAGAATTCAGAGTTCTAAAATGTTTCTTAGTGGATTGGGATCTATTCACTTGGATAGAATGGATAGAGGATGCTTTTTCTATCTTATTCAGAACTGGAATCAAATAATTTCTGATGATACAAATTTTTAGTCTTTGGCCTCTCAGATTCTGTGTCTTCCTTGTACCCCAAGATATATGACATTTTTCTGCTTCCCCCTGATTTCAGGTGTGCTATTTGAATATCATCGTTTCTGCTTTAAGCCCTATACCTACCAAATCTTCTTTTACAAGAAATGACTTTGAGATGATATTTGGTCATGGAAACTCCAAAATTCTTAGATATTCTTTATCAAATATCATTCTTCAAGTCACTGTGGGAAATAGATGATAATTATGGCCTGCAAAGGGACAATTATTACTACACTTTTGAATAAGTTTTGAATTCAACCCCAAATAGGAACCCTATCCCTGGGAAGCTGGATTGGACGTTGTAAGCTTAAAGAAGCAGAGTTTAGCGCTATTTCTCACAGACATCACTCTCATTTTCTTGATTTTCTATAAAATGTGATTTTCTACCAATGTGAGGGCTATCTAGAATTGTTTTTCCCTTGAAGAGTGTAGATTTTCTGTCTTCAGAAAGGGGAAGAGATGACTTTACAATGGACACTATTTAAACTAAACTTGGACTTCTTGCTACACAGATAACATAAGCATTAAGAAGGATTTTGTTTTCTGTTTCTTGCTTCTTAATTAGATTATTCGGCATCTTCCAGATTTTGAAACTCAATCAATGAAGAAATGAGTGATTCTCCATCTGCATGGAAATAATTCTAAATGCTTGGTTTGCTGAAAAGGATATACAGAAATGGATCTTCAAACAGAAAGTTATAGAAAGTAATTTTATTTGAAGGCAGTTTTCCATATTCCACTTTTTGTCTAAACAACTGAAAGAATCTTACTTACTTACCCGTACTTACTTCAGGGTTAAAATGTACTGTAATACTTTCTCTTGTAATAAAAGTATTTTGGAGGATCCAATAATCACAGAGAAAAGTCAAATTGATTACTGTTTTGGCTGCATGTCACATAATTAAGACTGCTGCAGTCTGCCAGGGGAAGAATGAAGATGCTGTAAGTTCAGAGAAACGATAGCCTTGAAGAATTAAGAGTCATAAACAGCAGAATTTCAGTTCCAGAAATGTGGAGTTTGGGTTGGACTTTGATTAAAAAGAAGGAAATTGAAATAGTGCAAGACAGTAAAGTTGAACGTCTATTTTTCTAACAAATTTGAGTGCAATTACAATATTTAAATCACTTTCCTTTATATGAAGAATATGCAAATAAATATCACTATCTTGAATTTTTTAAGTCTTTTTTTTTTTTTTTATCATCCCCAACCACCTTTCTTCCACAGTTAAAGGTAGCAGCTGACTTAGACAGGTGTCCCCTCATGCAAGACATTCTATGAGTCATGAATCAAAATACTGATGGCCCTAGTGACTCTCCCCCAGTATTTTTTTTTTTTTTTGTCTGTGTTGGGTCTTCGTTGCTGCACACGGACGGGCTTTCTTTAGTTGCGGAGAATGGGGACTTCTCACTGTGGTGGCTTCTCTTTGTTGTGGAACACGAGCTCTAAGCACGCAGGCTTCAGTAGTTGTGGCACGTGGGCTCAGTAGTTGTGGTTCACAGGCTCTAGAGCACAGGCTCAGTAGTTGTTGTGCACAGGTGAGTTTCTCCGTGGCATGTGGGATCTTCCTGGACCAGAGCTCAAACCTGTGTCCTCTGCATTGGCAGGCAGATTCTTAACTACTGCGCCACCAGGGAAGTTCCCTCCCCCAGTATTTTTAAAGTGCTGACTCTTGAAGAGGAGTTGCTTTCCTACTCAGCAATGGGATAGAGTGTTTAATGAATAATTTATACAGCATTCTCCACATTTCAATTACATTTGGAGTAGCTGATGCATAAACTCATTGACTCAGGATCCCTGAGTTTTAAAGCAGTTTTCAAGGTATTTTTAAATAATGTTTAAATTGTACCTCTTTGATGTCACTACAATTATTTTCAAAGTGCCCATATTTTACCTGCATTTCTGCTCTAATTTCTCCCCTTGCATTTCCAAACAGCTGTTCCTTCCTCTTTCAATTGCTCTTGTTTTATAAGTATTACTAATGAACCAATGAGAAGTCTACTGAAACATCCCAAGCTGTAACAAATGTGAAGACAGAATTGTAAAATTTGCTTTTATTTGTACACTATTTAGATTCTAATTCCAAAATTAAACATACACACACACAGATTCCTGAAGCTGATTTTCCTCTTTTTTCTCTTATGCATGAGAGGCAACGCTTGGCTTCACTGTATACATGTAAACATATGCTATTTTGGAAAAAAATAATAAATATATAAATTTACTTTAAATAAACTTAAAAGGTTCATGTGTACATAGACATTTCTCACTTATGAGTGTAAAAAGTAGGCAGTTGACTACATATAATGATTTAAGAGATTATGTTCTTTGTATAGGTCCAGATATACACAACAAAACAATATCTCTTATCTTCTTGAAATTCCACGGTTAAACTCTTCATGGGGGCTTTCAAGTGTTCTTAATTTCTAAGATCTCTTATTATATTTATATATTGTCCATACTTTGTCATTCTTAATTGCTGTGTAAAATCAATTTTTAACATTTCATAAGTAATACCTTTAATGTTACCTTTATCCCAAGATTTTCAAACTTCCACACACATTGTTCCCTTCTGATTTCTAGCTATTCAAAACATGTTAACATATAATTGCCTAGTTTTGAACACTGTATTTTGTTTCTGAGTCATCAAATTCTTTGGAATTTTCTTTCAATAATGGCCACTCTCAGATGTACACATAGCTTAAAGGCAAGAAGAAAAGATTAAAAGAGGTATTCCCTGATAGACTATCATCCTTGGCCATTGATATTGGCTACTTTCACCTTTTAAATAGTTATTAACTAGTGTGATAATGGAGAACTGTAGTATAAATTCAGAAATACATGAAACTGAGAGATAAAAACAATGAAATTAGGGCATAGGAAAGAAGTGCAAAATTAGTAAACAATGATGAAGAGACACTAATGTCAAAATGTAAAGATCTTAGAAATCATCATTCCTTTTTTAAAATAATGAGAGGCTAGATGAACTGGAATTCAATGAGTATCCTTGGATTCATCAGCACACTGAGGTTGCAGGGCTATCAGCCTCCCCCAAGTCTGGAGAGACATGTGCATATGGAGAGTCACAGCTGAAATATGCCCATCTGGATCAGAAACTGCTGGAGCCACCAACTGATAGGGACACTTAGATGGTAATTTTGATGAGTTGCTGGAAGCTGAGTATGGACATGCATAAAATTGGGGACTGCAGTCATAGGGAGATCCAAACACTCTCATGGAATTAGCTCCAGAAGACTTACCAAGTTCTCACAGTGAAGATTCCAGAAGAAAGAACTGATGGTTCTTGCAGGAGGAGGGGAAGAGTGATCAATGTGAAATAATTTCAGAGTCTTCTCTACAGCGTAAGGCTACTGTCCTGGAGAAAATACTTTGTAAGCCTTATCTTAGCTGAGGGAAAACATTTCTCCTCCAGTCTCTTCTAGCCTTTCTGTCTCACCTAACTGGAGAAGAAAACAGAGTCAACAGGAGTCTAGTTTTCATGAAAATAGATTGGGAATACAGCACCCAAGGAATGGAGTGGGAAGCATGGAGGGGAGAAAAGATATATCAATCACTGGAGAAACACTTGTGAAGGTAACTCCTCAAAGGTACAGGCCCATTAAAATATGGAGAGTTCATCATAAGATTATAGAATACTTCCCCATCTCTTTGTCTTAACATTCACCAATAAGGCTGCAGTGAAATGACAGTGGAGTAAATATGGAAAAACTACCAGATACAGGCTGTCCCTGAGAAAGAGTACTTAAGAAAAACCAAACTAAAGGAGATATTTTTTATTTTTAATTTACACTAGAGAAACTTGAAGCCTTTGGATCCTGCATCCACAGCACATTAAACATTCCTAGACAGATTTAAAAAAATCCTCACAACAAAAATCTATTTACCTTAGTTCCTAGTACCTAATACATGTTCACTTTTCAACAGAAAACACAAGGGCATGCAAAAAGGCAAAATAAAACCCAGTCTGAAAAGACAAAGCAACCATAAGAACCAGATTTAGATATGACACAAATCTTAACTCATCAGAAAGGAGATTTAAAATATCTATGATGAATTTTTTAAGGGCTCTAATAGAAAAAGTAGAAAATATGTCAGACTAGGCAGGTAATATTGACAGGGGTAACAAAACTCAAAGAATCAACAGGAAATACTAGAAACCAAGAATACTGTAACCAAATACTGTAACAGAAGAAGCTCTTTAATGAGCTCATGAGGAAAAATAAATTAGTGGACTTGAATATATGTCAATATAAATTTCCCAAAATTAAATGCAAAGAGAAAAATTAATTTAGAATATACATAAAACAACATGCAAGAACTGAGGAACAATTTCAAACTATGTAACATGTGTAATTTTAAAAGCAGAAGAGGAAATAGAGAATGAGCAGAAGAAATATTTGAAAGTATATTAGCCAAGAACTTTCCAAAATGAATGACAGCCATCAAGCCACAGATCCAGGAAGCACAAAGAATAGCAAGAGGGATAAATACAAACACACACACACATGCATACATACACACAGATACATATATCACATTTAGACTACGGAAAACCAAAGAAGAAAATATAGAAAGGACTTCGAGGGAAAAACAAAACAAAACAAAAACACCTTAACTATAGAGGAACAAGTGTAAGAATTATAGCCTACTTGTAAAACACATGTATATTCTTCTCAAGTTCACAGAAAAATTCACCAGGAAGACCATTACCTGGGCCATAGAACACATATTGGAACAATCTATATCACTAAATGCATGAATTAGAAAAAGAAGCTAAAAAAGTAAGATCTAAGTAAAAAAACTAAAGCTTTCACCTTCAGAATCTAGACAAAGAAAAACAATTTGAACTTTAAGCAAGCAAAACAAAACAAAAAAAACAGCAAAAAACGTTATGAACTATTCAACTATTCTAGGTCCACAAATTTGATAACTATGAAGTAGACTCATTTCTTGAAAGACACAGATACCAAAACTCACACAAGGAGAAAGATGACTTGACCTGGCTTGTATCTATTAAACGCTGAATCAATCATTGATAACCTCTCAAAAAAATCAGTAGGCCTCAATGGTTTCACTGGTGAATTCTACAAGACATTTACAGAAAAAATGATACTAATTCTCTACAGTCACTTCAGAACATAGAAGAAGGGGGGATCACGTCCTAGCTCCTTCCATGAAGCAAGCATTACACTAAAACTAAAACCACATATAGATATTCTGAGACAGAAAACTAAAGACTAATATCTCTCATGAGACAAAGAGATGCCATTTTTTTTTAAATGTGTAGAATTTTCATTGTCCCTGGTCTCATTTTCCTAATATGTAAATGAATTACTTATAATACTTATATATTAGGCCTTGTTAATAATCATATATATAAACAAGTAATACACATAAATGTTCATTATATACTGGAAGATGAAATGTTAAAGTCAGTTCCACTAAAATTAAATACCCGGCTTCCAAATTGAGCAATTAACACCTATCTTAAAGCGCTAGCCAAAACCCCCAAATCACTGTATTCATCCCCAGTGCATCTCATTGCAATACCATAGAGCAATTGGTTCAAAGGAATAATCTTGACAGTGATGACAACATGGACCCACGAGAGAGTCAGCCTGGATATGAAGGTAACTCGCTACTTATTAGCTATATAAACTTGGGAAAGTTAATTCATCTTCTTTAGCCTAGTTTTCTCATTTTTAAGTAGATATAATAATAATAATAGTAATAATAAGAATACCTAAATTATAGAGTTCTTGTGATGATTAAATAAGAGAATTCCTTGAAAGCACTTATCATAGCGCTTGGCTCACAAAAAATAACTCAGTAAAATTATCTGATATGATTACTATTATTATTAGCATTGTGAGAAGCTGGGGAGAAGAAATAAAGCAAACTGGGAATTATCCATTTCTATATTGAGACTCTAGCCTGCTACAAAAGGGAGCAGTCTAAAGTCCAAAACCAGTACAATTCTCTGCTCAGAGAAAATATAATAATGGTATCCTTATGGTCCCAGGCCAGAAGTATCTGTTGCCTGGATAGTTTTAGTAAAGTAGAAACAATTAACTCATTTATTTATTCAGAAAACTTCAGCATCCACTGTGAAAATAGAGCAAGACTTCAAAAGCTTACCTTTCCTACAGACACCTTTTAACACATTCTGCTATGTGTCCAGGTAGATTTATGTACAAAGTTTTCTGAGTCTAGGAAGAGAATGTTACTATGCCCTCCTGGGTAGTGAAAGACAGTTATTCAAAGAGAATATAATTTTGGGAGTGAAAAGAATGGGTAGAATTTTGCCAGTTATAAATGTGCTGGAGGAAGTACAACTTAGGCAGACAAAAGCACGTACAAGGAATGACTAACAAAGTAGCTCACTTATATGCTAGGTACTGTTCTAAACCCTTTGTTTCTAAGTTTTGAGTGCAGTGAGGTTTTTATTAAAATTGGAAAGGAACATGTAAGCTGGACTTGCCCCTAACAGAGAAGAAAAGTCATCTTCAACAGCAGAGCCTCCACATGCAAAAAAAACTACTTCAGCATTAATGCTAAACTAATATGCAGAAAAATTGCTCTTATTTCACTGAATGTAAACCTCACCTCCAATAATTTGCATTTTTTTTGCTTCTTTTGTTTTCAATACAGAACTAACTCATGAGTTTTGACTTTACTACCGGCCCTTTTTAGATTTTAAATATATTAGAAATGATTTGCTGTTACTAATATTGTAAGTATAAACTTCCATAGTGGCTTCTTCAGGTGTTTATGATTTTAATTTTTCTTATATTTATTTAATCAATTTAATAATGAGATCTCTTAAGGCTAGATGTGGGAGGCTTAGTTTAGTTAATTCTCTCTCAGTCTTACTGGGTATCTTTCCAGTTCAACCCAGGTCCAAAATATCTTTAATTCCAGGTCCTACCTTCTCCCTTTCTTCTACCAAAGGCGGCTTCTGTGTTCAGTGGAAGTCAAATAACTTTACAATGACAGGGATAAGATCCATGGTTACTTCTCTGTAGCTATCAGAGCTGATGAACTTGGCTTGTGCTTTGAACTGTGTTATTGACCCCCTGACAAAGATGCTCCCCTTTCTAACTCAGTCTCCTACTCAACTTCCAGCCATTGGTGATCCTCTGAGCTTTCAACATCACCCTCTATGTCTCTGACTGGAGATTCACTCCAGTTTGCCTTGACCTGTGAAATCTGAAGTGTGTATTCTAAAATTCCTTGGTTCTGGTGGCATTTTGGTGGCCAGACTGTACTCACACCCAACTTGTATTTATGTCCCTCCTATGTACAGGAAATAAGGCTGTCTCACAAGCTATTCTGGAGCCTTGAGGAACATATGGAGATGGTCCCTAACTCTTGTTACATCCATGTCTGCTTTGCCATCATTTCTATTGACTTTCCCATGCCTCATGCTTAGTTGAGTTGGGGAACACGGCAAGGCTGCTGGTCCTAAAAGTATCAGGAAGGAAGCAGCCTCTCAAGTATCTTGATTTTTGATCAAAACATCAATAGGCTTGGGGAAAGAGTAGAAAAATACGTATAGAGCTTATGTTGAAATATTTAGAAGTTATACATTCTTTTATGTCCATAGTCTCCTTTCACCCATTCCTCAAGAGATTGGTGTTTGTGAGAATGCTTACCTCCCAGAGGCTGAGGGAACCTCGGTCTCAGGAAAGCCCTGAATGGTAGTCTTGATCTGATGGGACAGGGCAGAACTGGACCTGAGTCTGGGCTGAGGATTCCAGATCTTCTGAAAGTAGGATGGAAAAATTCTTGATCTCTGTTTCCAAGGAGCTGAGCCAAAAAGGGGATTTTCTGCCTTACACCTGAAAGTTATGACACAGGATTTCCAGGTGGTCCTAAGTGTCACCCAAATCTAACAGAGGAGAAAAGGAGCACTGTATTCTGTGGCCTGATGAGCTCAGTCTGCCTAGACATCAACTTCAGTGATTGGAGGCAGCTGCCTTTAAGCCAGAGCAATGCCTCGCCTGCCCTCTCAGGGCAGAAGCTGTGATTTTTCTCAACATTCCTGGCCTCTTGCACACATCTCACACTCCTGGAGTCTCAGCCCTATATCCTCCAAGCAAGAGACAAGTCTTAATTGAACCTCACTGTAATACTCATTAGGTCACCAAATCTGCAAAAATCTTTTCATAAAACCAGATGGAAAAATAAGATACTTGGGAGAGTAGGGGGAAAGATGGCAGAAGAGTAAGACGCGGAGATCACCTTCCTTCCCACAGATACGTTAGTAATACATCTACACGTGGAACTACTCCTACAGAACACCCACTGAACGCTGGCAGAAGACGTCAGACCTCCCAAAAGGCAAGAAACTCCCCACGTACTTGGGTAGGGCAAAAGAAAAAAGAAATAACAGAGACAAAAGAATAGGGACGGGACCTGCACCAGTGGGAGGGAGCCGTGAAGGAGGAAAGGTTTCCACACACTAGGAAGCCCCTTCGTGGGCAGAGACTGCGGGTGGCGGAGGGGGGAAGCTTCAGAGCCAAGGAGGAGAGCACAGCCACAGGGGTGCGGAAGGCAAAGCAGAGAGATTCCTGCACAGAGGATCGGTGCCAAGCAGCACTCACAAGCCCGAGAGGCTTGTCTGCTCAGCCTCCGGGGTGGGCAGGGGCTGGGAGCTGAGGCTCGGGCTTCGGTCGGATCGCAGGGAGAGGACTGGGGTTGGCTGTGTGAACACAGCCTGAAGGGGTTAGTGCACCACAGCTAGCCGGGAGGGAGTCCGGGAAAAACTCTGCAGCTGTCGAAGAGGCAAGAGACTTTTTCTTGCCTCTTTGTTTCACGGTGGGCAAGGAGAGGGGATTCAGAGCACTGCCTAAATGAGCTCCAGAGATGGGTGTGAGCCGCGGCTATCAGCACGGACCCCAGAGACGGACATGAGACGCTAAGGCTGCTGCTGCCACCCCCAAGAAGCCTGTGTGTGAGCACAGGTCACTGTCCACACCACCCCTCCCAGGAGCCAGTGCAGTCCACCACGGCCAGGCTCCCGTGATCCGGGGACAACTTCCCTGGGAGAACGCACGGTGCGCCTCGGGCTGGTGCAGCGTCACGCCAGCCTCTGCCGCCACAGGCTCGCCCCGCATCCGTACCCCTCCCTCCCCACAGCCTGAGTGAGCCAGAGCCACCAAATCAGCTGCTCCTTTAACCCCGTCCTGTCTGAGCAAAGAACAGACGCCCTCAGGCGACCTACACGCAGAGGCAGGTCCAAATCCAAAGCTGAACCCCGGGAGCCATGCGAACAAAGAAGAGAAAGGGAAATTTATCCCAGCAGCCTCAGGAGCAGCGGATTAAAGCTCCACAAAAAAACTTGATGTACCTGCATCTGTTGAATACCTGAATAGACAACGAATCATCCCAAATTCAGGAGGTGGACTTTGGGAGCAGGATATATTAATTTTTCCCCTTTACCATTTTTTGTGAGTGTACGTGTGGATGCTTCTGGATGAGATTTTGTCTGTATAGCTTTGCTTTCACCATTTGTCCTAGGGTTCGGTCCGTCCGTTTTTTTTTTTTTTTTTTTTACTTAAAAAATATTTTTTCTTAATAAAATTTTTCTTAATAATTTTTTTCTTATTTTTTATTTTAAAAAATTAAAAAAACTTTTTCTTACTAAATTTTTCCCTTAATAATTTTTTCTTATTTTTTATTATAAAAAATTAATAAATTTATTTTAAAATATTAAAAAAAAATTTTTCTTAATAAATTTTTTCTTAACAATTTTTCTTTAGTTTTTTATTATAATAGCTTTATTTTAATTTATTTTATCCTTTGTTTTCTTTCTTTCTATTTTTTCTACCTTTTATTCTGAGCCATGCGGATGAAAGACTCTTGGTGCTCCAGCCAGGCATCAGGGCTGTGCCTCTGAGGTGGGAGAGCCAACTTCAGGACACTGGTCCACAAGAGACCTCACAGCTCCACGTAATACCAAATGGCAAAAATCTCTCAGAGATCTCCATCTCAACATCAAGACCCAGCTTCACTCAACGACCAGCAAGCTACAGTGCTGGACACCCTATGCCAAACAACTAGCAAGACAGGAACACAGCCCCATCCATTAGCAGAGAGGCTGCCTAAAATCATAATAAGGCCACAGACACCCAAAAACACACCAGCAGATGTGGACGTGCCCACCAGAAAGACAAGATCCAGCCTCATACACCAGAACACAGGCACTAGTCTCCTCCAACAGGAAGCTTACACAACCCACAGAACCAACCTTAGCCACTGGGGACAGATACCAAAAACAACGGGAACTACGAACCTGCAGCCTGTGAAAAGGAGACCCCAAACACAGTAAGATAAGCAAAATGAGAAGACAGAAAAACACACAGCAGATGAAGGAGCAAGGTAAAAACACACCAGACTTAACAAATGAAGAGGAAATAGGCAGTCTACCTGAAAAAGAATTCAGAATAATGATAGTAAGGATGATCCAAAGTCTTGGAAATAGAATAGACAAAATGCAAGAAACATTTAACAAGGACGTAGAAGAACTAAAGAGGAACCAAGCAACGATGAAAAACACAATAAATGAAATTAAAAATACTCTAGATGGGATCAATAGCAGAATAACTGAGGCAGAAGAAAGGGTAAGTGACCTGGAAGATAAAATAGTGGAAATAACTACTGCAGAGCAGAATAAAGAAAAAAGAATGAAAAGAACTGAGGACAGTCTCAGAGAACTCTGGAACAAAATTAAACGCACCAACATTCGAATTATAGGGGTCCCAGAAGAAGAAGAGAAAAAGAAAAGGACTGAGAAAATATTTGCAGAGATTATAGTTGAAAACTTCTCTAATATGGGAAAGGAAATAGTTAATCAAGTCCTGGAAGCACAGAGAGTCCCATACAGGATAAATCCAAGGAGAAACACACCAAGACACATATTAATCGAACTATCAAAAATTTAGTATAAAGAAAACATATTAAAAGCAGCAAGGGAAAAACAACACATAACACACAACGGAATCCCCATAAAGTTAACATCTGATCTTTCACCAGAAACTCTGCAAGCCAGAAGGGAGTGGCAGGATATACTTAAAGGGATGAAGGAGAAAAATCTACAACCAAGATTACTCTACCCAGCAAGGATCTCATTCAGATTTGAGGGAGAAATTAAAAGCTTTACAGACAAGCAAAAGCTGAGAGAGTTCAGCACCACCAAACCAGCTTTACAACAAATGCTAAAGGAACTTCTCTAGGCAAGAAACACAAGAGAAGGAAAACACCTACAATAACAAACCCAAAACATTTAAGAAAATGGGAATAGGAACATACATATCGATAATTAGATTAAATGTAAATGGATTAAATGCTCCCACCAAAAGACACAGACTGGCTGAATGGATACAAAAACAAGACCCATATATATGCTGTCTACAAAAGACCCACTTCAGACCTAGGGACACATACAGACTGAAAGTGAGGGGATGGAAAAAGATATTCCATGCAAATGGAAACCAAAAGAAAGCTGGAGTAGCAAATCTCATATCAGACAAAATAGACTTTAAAATAAAGATTATTACAACAGACAAAGAAGGACACTATATAATGATCAAGAGATCGATCCAAGAAGAAGGTATAACAATTGTAAATAATTATGCACCCAACATAGGAGCACCTCAATACATAAGGCAAATACTAACAGCCATAAAAGGGGAAATCGACAGTAACACAATCATAGTAGGGGACTTTAACACCCCACTTTCACCAATGGACAGATCATCCAAAATGAAAATAAATAAGGAAACACAAGCTTTAAATGATACATTAAACAAGATGGACTTAATTGATATTTGTAGGACATTCCACCCAAAAACAAGAGAATACACATTTTTCTCAAGTGCTCATGCAACATTCTCCAGGATAGATCATATCTTGGGTCACAAATCAAGCCTTGGTAAATTTAAGAAAATTGAAATCATATCAAGTATCTCTTCCGACCACGATGCTATGAGACTAGATATCAATTTCAGGAAAAGATCTGTAAAAAATACAAACACATGGAGGCTACACAATACTCTACTTAATAACGAAGTGATCACTGAAGAAATCAAAGGGGAAATCAAAAAATACCCAGAAACAAATGACAATGGAGACACGACGACCCAAAACCTATGGGATGCAGCAAAAGCAGTTCTAAGAGGGAAGTGTATAGCAATACAAGCCTACCTCAAGAAACAGGAAACATCTTGAATAAACAACCTAACCTTGCACCTAAAACAATTAGAGAAAGAAGAAAAAAAAAACCCCAAAGCTAGCAGAAGGAAAGAAATCATAAAGATCAGATCAGAAATAAATGAAAAGGAAATGAAGGAGACAATAGCAAAGATCAATAAAACTAAAAGCTGGTTCTTTGAGAAGATAAACAAAATTGATAAACTATTAGCCAGGCTCATCAAGAGAAAAAGGGAGAAGACTCAAATCAATAGAATTAGAAATGAAAAAGGAGAGGTAACCACTGACACTGCAGAAATACAAACGATCATGAGAGATTACTACAAGCAACTCTATGCCAATAAAATGGACAACCTGGAAGAAATGGACAAATCCTTAGACATGCACAACCTGCCGAGACTGAACCAGGAAGAAATAGAAAATATGAACAGATGAATCACAAGCACTGAAATTGAAACTGATTAAAAATCTTCCAACAAACAAAAGCCCAGAACCAGATGGCTTCACAGGCGAATTCTATCACACTTTAAGAGAAGAGCTAACACCTATCCTTCTCAAACTCTTCCAAAATATTGCAGAGGGAGGAACACTCCCCAACTCATTCTACGAGGCCACCATCACCCTGATACCAAAACCAGACAAAGATGTCACAAAGAAAGAAAACTACAGGCCAATATCACTGATGAACATAGATGCAAAAATCCTCAACAAAATACTAGCAAACAGAATCCAACAGCACATTAAAAGGATCATACACCATGATCAAGTGGAGTTTATTCCAGGAATGCAAGGATTCTTCAATATATGCAAATCAATCAATGTGATACATCATATTAACAAATTGAAAGAGAAAAACCATATGATCATCTCAATAGATGCAGAGAAAGCTTTCGACAAAATTCAACACCCATTTATGATAAAAGCCTTGCAGAAAGTAGGCATAGAGGGAACTTTCCTCAACATAATAAAGGCCATATATGACAAACCCACAGCCAACATTGTCCTCAATGGTGAAAAACTGAAACCATTTCCACTAAGATCAGGAACAAGACAAGGTTGCCCACTCTCAACCACTATTATTCAACATAGTTTTGGAAGTGATAGCCACAACAAACAGAGAAGAAAAAGAAATAAAACGAATCCAAATCGGAAAAGAAGAAGTAAAGCTGTCACTGTTTGCAGACGACATGATACTAGACATAGAGAATCCTAAAGATGCTACCAGAAAACTACTAGAGATAATCAATGAATTTGGTAAAGTAGCAGGATACAAAATTAATGCACAGACATCTCTTGCATTCCTATACACTAATGATGAAAAATCTGAAAGTGAAATTAAGAAAACACTCCCGTTTACCATTGCAATAAAAAGAATAAAATATCTAGGAATAAACGTACCTAAGGAGACAAAAGACCTGTATGCAGAAAATTATAAGACACTGATGAAAGAAATTAAAGATGATACAAATAGATGGAGAGATATACCATGTTCTTGGATTGGAAGAATCAACATTCTGAAAATGACTCTACTACCCAAAGCAATCTACAGATTCAATGCAATCCCTATCAAACTACCAGTGGCATTTTTCACAGAACCAGAACAAAAAATTTCACAATTTGTATGGAAACACAAAAGACCCCGAATAGCCAAAGCAATCTTGAGAACGAAAAATGGAGCTGGAGGAATCAGGCTCCCTGACTTCAGACTATATTACAAAGCTACAGTAATCAAGAGAGTTTGGTACTTGCACAAAAATAGAAACATATATCAATGGAATAGGATAGAAAACCCAGAGATAAACCCACACACATATGGTCACCTTATCTTTGATAAAGGAGGCAAGCATATACAGTGGAGAAAAGACAGCCTCTTCAATATGTGGTGCTGGGAAAACTGGACAGGTACATGTAAAAGTATGAAATTAGAACACTCCCTAACACCATACACAAAAATAAACTCAAAATTGATTAAAGACCTAAGTGTAAGGCCGGACACTACCAAACTCTTAGAAGAAAACATAGGCAGAACATTCTATGACATAAATCACAGCAAGATCCTTTTTCACCCAGCTCCTAGAGAAATGGAAATAAAAACACAAATTAACAAATGGGACCTAATGAAACTTAAAAGCTTTTACACAGCAAAGGAAACCATAAACAAGACCAAAAGACAACCCTCAGAATGGGAGAAAATATTTGCAAATGAAGCAACTGACAAAGGATTAATCTCCAAGATTTACAAGGAGCTCATGCAGCTCAATAACAAAAAAACAAACAACCCAATCCAAAAATGGGCAGAAGACCTAAATAGACATTTCTCCAAAGAAGATATACAGAAGGCCAACAGACACATGAAAGAATGCTCAACATCCTTAATCATTAGAGAAATGCAAATCAAAACTACAATGAGATATCATCTCACACCGGTCAGAATGGCCATCATCAAAAAATCTACAAACAATAAATGCTGGAGAGGGTGTGGAGAAAAGGGAACACTCTTGCACTGTCGGTGGGAATGTAAATTGATACAGCCACTATGGAGAACAGTATGGAGATTCCTTAAAAAACTAAAAATAGAACTACCATACGATGCAGCAATCCCACTACTGGGCATATACCCTGAGAAAACCATAATTCAAAAAGAGTCATGTACCAAAATGTTCATTGCAGCTCTATTTACAATAGTCAGGACATGGAAGCAACCTACGTGTCCATCATCGGATGAATGGATAAAGAAGATGTGGCACATATATACAATGGAATATTACTCAGCCATAAAAAGAAATGAAATGGAGGTATTTGTAATGAAGTGGATGGAGTTACAGTCTGTCATACAGAGTGAAGTAAGTCAGAAATAGAAAAACAAATACAGTATGATAACACATATATATGGAATCTAAGGGGAAAAAAAAAAAAGGTCATGAAGAACCTAGTGACAAGACAGGAATAAAGACACAGACCTACTAGAGAATGGACTTGAGGATATGGGGAGGGGGAGGGGTAAGTTGTGACAGGGTGAGAGAGTGGCATGGACATATATACACTATGAAATGTAAAATAGATAGCTAGTGGGAAGCAGCCGCGTAGCACAGGGAGATCAGCTTGGTGCATTGTGACCACCTAGAGGGGTGAGATAGGGAGGGTGGGAGGGAGGGAGACGCAAGAGGGAAGAGAAATGGGAACATATGTATATGTATAACTGATTCACTTTGTTATAAAGCAGAAACTAACACACCATTGTAAAGCAATTATACTCCAATAAAGATGTTAAAAAAAAAAAGATACTTGTGTTTCAGATTTTTGGCTTTTGTTTTATTTGTTTCTTTGGTTTTTTGTTTGTTTGTGATATGTTGGATTTTATAAGGCAATAGTTCTGAACATGTGATCTGAGGAACCTGAGAGTTGCTGAGATTTTTTTTGGAGATTTATGAGGTGAGACTACTTTCAAAATAATGCTAAGATGTTATGTGGCTTTTTTTCAGGAATTTTCCAGAGGTCACATGTCATGTGATGACATCAATCTGGTGGCTAATGGAATGAGAGCTTATGTATCCTTGTGTTTTAGACAAGTCTTAGTTTTAATTTCTAATGTCAATATATATAAGCCATATAGTATAAATCTTTGGGGTTCATAACAATTTTTTAAAGGAAAAAAAATGTCTCCTAATGTCAAAGAGATTGAGGGTCACTAGTCCAAATCATGTGCGCAGAACAGGCAACTTTGCTCAGATTGAGATGGGACTAATTATTTTCCCAAAGGTTTTGTTATGTGCCTTGTTCCTCCTCCCACCAGGCTGTAGCCAGGAGGTGTGCAGATGGCAAACATTCCATTTAATCTCCTGTATGCCCAATTATTCTCTCTCCCATCTACCAAAGTCCAGGGTTATTCTAGGATTGGATAAGAGATGGTAGTGTTGGCAGGAAAAAAGGAATTCCATCATTTGAATTGTTCCTATATTAAAAATCTTCCCCATCTCATATCTGAAACCCTTGTGCTTTTCTTTAAAGACCACGAATTTGATGACTTGATTTACCACTCCCCAACCATCTACTGCTTACAAATGGAATTTCCATTATTTTAGTGTCTAAATGGATGGTATGTGGTGTTCAATGGAGCAACAATTAATAACTTTAAGTTAATAATATGAGAGAGCCACTGGACACAGCTCTAATAATATCTTCTTTACTCCCATTTAGAAAATATTTTTGAGTGGGAGGGAGATATGGAGGTACTGCTAACAGACGGAAAATTGTAGAGGAGTGTTATCCTATAAACATAACCTATTGTTTCTTGTCAAACAAACTTTAAGCCTCTTTTTCCGTTCAGCAAGGTTTTCATCCAAGTTGTAAGACAAAAAAGATTCCAATAGAAAGTACAGATGCCTGGGAAGCAGGTCAGGGATCAAGGCCCATTCTTTGCAGATAGTTGCTCTCTGGCCAACAGTGATACAATAGAAACTGAAGGTACCAACAACTCTACTTGCTGTGAGGAGACATTTTTTGAAAAATAAATGTGATAAACCAAGTAAAATTTCTTTGAACAATAAAAATTGATTCTCAAACTTTGTATATACCTAGCATTTTTAGGATGGCTTTTAAATTTAAGAAATTAAAATCATAATTAAATTCCCTTTGTTGGCTTATAGAGAGTACACATGATTATACATCAAAACTCAGCACACCTTGGACACTTGAAGATTTGTTCCATAACTTTATATATATTATTTTACAAACCTGTGGGTTTTTAAAAAATATTTGCACAGTTTAAATAACACTGCTCATACTAAGTTGCATATTGTAAGATTATTGTGTTTCCTGGTATTGATACTCACATAGTTCAATATTTCGTTGTTAATTATAAGCATGTTTTATGAAAGATCCCTTGGAAAATCATGGTTTTATTTATTTTAAGAATTAGTTCTCATTAGTCAAGATTATTCACGTTTTAGCACGCATAAAATATGACTGTGTCTCATTTCCTCAAACTAAGTCACTATTAAGTTCCAAACTTACCGCTAATATGTCTACCAACTTTGATTTTTTAAAATAGTGATTACGTAATGCATTTTAACATCAAAATCTTCCTCTGCTGTTTTTTCCCTCAACTTTTGGTGTCTGCTTTGCCAGTGACCGAAACACGTGCTTGGAGGGCAAATGGGCACTAACTACAATACAATTTATTTTAACTGAGTTGAATTACTTTCCCGTTGGGGTGGTCATACAGTTGAAGTTGCCACTCTCTTTTATCAGGGTTTTTTGTATGTTTTATTGAATTTATGATGCCACAAATTATAAGAATGTTTCACATTTTCTGAATCACTAAGAAATAATAAAGGCTTAAGTTAAACCATGATTCAACGCTGTTTAAAAATACTTTAGCGTTTTTATATTTATTAAATGAACATTTTTATAGTTATTTAGGCATAAGTTTCTGAGATATTATTCTTCCCTATAAAATAAGCTCATTTGTACTCATCCGGGGATCTGAATAATTCCCACTATCACATGTTAGATCTAAAGGAAAAAGCTTCACTGGGGAAGCTGGCAAGCTACAGTTACCTAGAGATGAGAAAATTAGGCCTCTTAATTCTCCTGCTGTCCTACTGAGAGGTGAACCAGAGACACATTACTGTGCTAGATGTGGAGGAGGGTGTTGCCACCTAATGGAGACAACCTGCTCCATCTTATTACTCCCATTTTTCACAGGACAATAGTGACAAAGGACCTTGTTAGTGGGAGCATGAACAGACTGCTTCAGGACCAGGCAGTCTGAATTTGGATGTCAGCTCAAATTTTGTCTGGGAAGGCCAGCTGTCCATCATCTGGGAATTTTAGATTCCTTGGTATGTTACCTTGGGAGGAAGAAGCCACCAAAACCATAGGAAGCTTACCATGACTAAAGCTTATCGCATTGGGATAAAAGGGAGCCCCAAGCCCCAGCTAACTAATTTTCTAAATCACCAAAGTGGGCCAGTTTTCCAGAAGAATTTTAGTATATTCTACTCTTTGCATCATATCTTCCAAGATGCTAACATCTCAACTCTGTGGGTTTTGGTGTTGGCATCTAAAGGTTACAGACAAAAATTAGCATTCAAATTCCATTCTCAGGTGACCCTTAAATGGTTTGTTGACTAATGCATTGATGGGATGCAGTTGTCCTGTCTTGTCACCAGGAATATCAACCAAGCACATGGCAAATATATCAGGGCTGCTTCCTGGCTCTCAGCAATTGTAAGAAGCCATGTGTTGTAAGATACAGACCAATTTCAATCATGATAAAATGTGAATAATAGAAGTATTTTTGGATCTTGATAATATTTACTCTTCACATACTCTCCTCCTTTGCTCAATTCAAACTGAGAAAAGAAAAAATATACTATAGTCTCATTCATATTCATGTACCAGAGACTTAATGTGTTATCAAACCAGAGGCCTACTAAAGTTTGAAAGGAGAAAGTAATATTTTTCTCTAAGAATTATTAATTTTGCTATTTTGAAGTAGTAGAGGACGTGAGTATTTTGACTGTCCCTCAAACTTTGAGGGTTTCGATGGGAAAATCTCTCCAGTTGTGAATCTCATATCTACCTGGCTAAGTTGCATTTACAATGTTCCACATTGCCAATGAGAGTGATAATTACCTACCAACATTCTTTCAAACAACCACCATGTGGGTAACTTATAAGCTAGGTTTCTTCTCAGGTCTCAACATTTAGATAAATCATATTATCTCCATTCCATAGACAAAGACCTAGAGGTTCAAAGAGCTTTATTTCACAAGGACTGAAGCTAGAAAAAGGTCAGGTTGGCTTACAACCCATGTCTCTCTGACACTATCATATCATCACAAGTACATGATCTTTTGCTTCTTAATTAACTTTACTGAGAAAGGTTAAAGAATTGCCCATGATCAAGGACAGTAACTGCTGGAGTTAGAATTCCAATCTAGGTTCTCTCATTCCAAAGTATATGTTTATTTTGCATTCTTCCACCTATTTTAAGCTACCTCTATCTTATGCCTGAATCTGTTCAGTCATCATCCTTACATGGAGAGGCTTTCCCATCTTATGATCCTTTTTTTTAAACATCTTTATTGAAGTATAATTGCTTTACAGTGGTGTGTTAGTTTCTGCTTTATAACAAAGTGAATCAGCTATACATATACATATATCTCCATATCTCCTCCCTCTTTCATCTCCCTCCCACCCTCCCTATCCCACCCCTCTAGGTGGTCACAAAGCACCAGGCTGATCTCCCTGTGCTATGTGACTGCTTCCCACTAGCTATCTATTTTACATTTGGTAGCGTATATATATATGTCCATGCCACTCTCTCATTTGTGCCAGCTTATGCTTCCCCCTCCTTGTGTCCTCAAGTCCATCCTCTATGTCTGCGTCTTTATTCCTGTCCTTTCCCTAGGTTCTTCAGAGCCATTTTTTTTTTTAGATTCCATATATATGTGTTAACATACAGTATTTGTTTTTCTCTTTCTGACTTACTTCATTCTGTGTGACAGACTCTAGGTCCATCCACCTCAATACAAATAACTCAATTTCATTTCTTTTTATGGCTGAGTTAGATTTTTAAATTTATTATTAATCTGGCTGAGTAGTTTAATTATGGCCAAGGTGAAAATGTACACTATTGTGATATATATAGTACATGTGGGACATGAAATTTCTCTATCAATTATTTTTATTATTTTGACTACTTTCATTTTTTTCTCTCAAATATTTTAGCTCAAACACTATAATTAGATATTTCTTCTCTAGCTTTAAAATTTTATTTGCAATTAAAATTCAAGATTCTCTTGAAAGTAATTATGTGACAATTGAATTACTTCTCTTAAGAAGCACATATACTCTAACATAAAGAAATTAATCAGTTCACCAGTTCTATTCCCCATGCAGTTTTGAGACTGAGAAACCGATGAAACCCAAAAGGACCAAGAATCCTTCATCAGTGAGTGTAGAGTCATTGCTGTGAGCACAAAGAAGAGCGCTGAAGAACCACACAAGTCACATGTCTGCTGGACTTGGAATAGGTTCTGTGGGTAAGCACCAATTTACAGTTGAGGAAGCTCTAATGTTATGTCACAGTCATGTATATTATTAAGACCCACAAAGAGTACAAATCATGTCATAGTCTGATTCCTTTCACCTGCACTTCCCACACAAATGTTTCAACAAAGTTTTAATGTGTTAACCAGATTTTAAAATACTACACTTTTTGTTAAGATTCTCTTGCTTGAGTCACGTCCGGAAAAAAAATATTGAATCCACTAAAATGCTGCTTTGAAAACTAATTTAATTTGAGAGGGTTGGAAGATTTCAGGGAAAGTAATGGAGCTTGTTAACTAGCTATACCTTTTGTTGTAACTGGCTGTGACAGTCTTAGCCTTCTCATACATAAGTGAGGCTTCCTGCAATTATTACAATTAGGTGGTCATATTTGAATTTGAAAGAGCTGACTAATAGTTTATGACTATAATTTTCTATTTTCTGAGCAAGACAATTCATTGTACACATTTAAAATGGAAAAAAATGTAGGGGTTAATAAGATCTTGTCTTGCTTTTTTATGCATAATAATTTGTATTATAATATAAAAGCCTCAGAAGTAAGTACATAGGGAAATTAATCAGTGAGGAGAATAAAGGGGAAATTTCTGCATTTGAATAAAAGCTTATATCACAGAGTACAGCTAAACTTTGCCTTCATTCAAATTATTTATTATATCTCCAAAATGGGTAAGTAATTCTTAAGGAGACATATCACACAACAGGCATCCAAGAACCCAGAAGATTTTCCAGTATAAGTAAGTTCATAAGAACATCAGACATGTCAATGGTTGAAAGTGATCACAAGGGAAGGAGAACAGGAGGCAGTCAGAGCACGTGAGAGATTATGAGTCTTCAGTTCAGAGACAGATTTACATTAAGCAGAGTTATTTTCAGTAATGGGCTTTTATATTCAATTATATTCTTTTTAAATATAGTGATTATGTAAAGCACATTTATATTGGCTTACTCCAAGCTCTTTAAATCTCCTAAACCTATCTAATACCACTCTTGTCCTTAGACCCACACAAGAAAAACCCAGCATCTGCTCCTACTAAGCAATCATATACCCAGCATCCTACCTCTCTGAATTCAATCCTTTTACTTTTAAATGTATTATATTTAAAACATACAAAAACATGATAATAGTAACAGATTTTGCCAAATTGTTCACTATTATGGTTAACTAGCTTAACTGCATAAAATTTTCTATTGCTCTATATCCTCACCAATATTTGTTAATGTCAGAGTTTTTTCTCAAAATATTGGATAATAATAAAAAGATGTATCTCTATTTATTTTGCAGTTATTTGATTGCTAAAAATATAGAGAAATGCTTTTATGTGTAATTGGGCATTCCAGTTTCTTATGAAGTTAAATGCTTTCTGTATATTTGCCCATATTCTAATGACTTATTTGCCTTTTATCTATTGATTATGAGGCCCTCTTCATATATAGAATTATATCTTTTATTATTTGTGTGTGTCACAAATATATGCTCCAAATTTGAGGCCACTTTCCCCCTTTTTTTTAAAGTCAAACACACTGACATTTACTATATACACAAATTAGACTATTTGTGTCCTAATTAAGGCATTCTTCTCCATTTTCTTGTCATAAAGATAAATTATTATATTATTGTCTTTTTTTTAAAAAACTATATATTTTTTAATTTAGGAGTTTAATCCAAATGAATTTATTTTTACAAGTGCTTTAAGTTTGAGATAGTCTTTGTCACAGCCAACCATCCACAGCACCATTTTCTTACATCCTATCCTTTTTTTCAGTGATCAGTGACAACTGATGTATCTGTATCATATTTTATTTTAAATAATTGTACTGTGTGATTGGTACATATCTATATCCAGACATATATGGGATTCTACTTAAATTATTTGTTTACCACTGCACCAATACCTCACTTTACTGGTTTCTCTAGCTGATATCAGGTAGGGCAAATTCTCCAGCCCTATTTCCCCTCAGAGCATTCTTGCTACCTTGGACAGTGTGCTTCTCCATGTAAAATTTAGAATAGGCTATTTAGGTTCCATAAATAATAGTTATAATAATAATATATATTATTTGATAATAATTATTATACATTTTAGCTATACATTATTTAATAATTATAACATTATAATTATAAACTTTTTGAATACTTTAAACTATGGATTAAGATGGGAAATTTACATAATTAGTCTTCTTATATATAAGTGTAATGTATTGCTCTGTTTTTTTTTTTTAAGCTATGAACATTTTTGTAAGATTTAATCCTAGATATCTTTTTTTTGGTCATTTAATTGGTACCGATTAAAAAATACTTTCTAACTCAACTCTGTATGTGTAAAAATCACAATTGTCTTTGTTTTTATACTTATCATGTATCCAAATATTACTGCTATATTTTCTTATTATTTCTAATCAATGGTCTTTAGATTTTCCTAGTTTTTCCTTTGTAGGCAATTAAATCTCCAATTAAATAAAACAAGTTTTTTTCCCTGCTTAAAACCAACAGTACAATAAATAAAATCTATGACTGATATGCTTGTATCATATTTTATTTTAAATAACTATTTCTACTATATTACTACTCAGGATGATTTTTTTTCTTTTTCTTTTTTAATATACATTATCATATTAAGATAATCTTCTTCTACAACTAATTTTTTATTATTTATTTAGATCAACTTCTATCAACTTATTTTGTTGACTTGCATTGTTGACCTAAAAAAATAATAGACTGTCATTTATTTCTCCAGCAAAATAGGTTTATTCAGGATCAGCAGAGAATTACAATTTGGGGCTTGCAACCATAGTGAGCCATGTGCAAGTTCCCACACAGCAAGGGAAGGAGAATGTTTATATTGAGGAGAAAAGGAAGTTGGGAGAGCTACAGTAAATGAAGAGTCCATGACTTTTCGTAGGCTGATTCCTTTCCAGAGAAGAAGAGGATTCTTTCTTTTTCCTGTAGGGTTCTGTTATTACAGAAAGGCATGTGAGCTTCCCCATCTGTTCTCCCAACTCTATTTAACTGAGGTTTCTGTTTATCAAATTTTTACATTTTCCTCTTTTAATCAAGTTGTTTCTTTGAAAGCTTTGCTGATCAAGAATCAGGCTTAGCAGTTTCAGTGGCTTTTTGTCCCTTAATGACAGGAAGGACATTTCCTTGGAGTAGTGTCTCACATTAGAGGGAGAGTGCACAAATTGGAAACATAGTGAGGTCATATGCAAGTAACAAGAAGGAGAAGGAAGGAGAATTCTCAGGTACTTTTAACCTAAAGTCCATATGTTATCAAGATCACATACACTGGAGATCATCTGAAGCTTTATATCATCATCAAAGGTTTGGAGAAGAACTGCCAATAGGTTTGGCCTGGATATCTTAGGAAAGCTGTCTCATCAGATGTCTTCTGCTTTAACTCTAGGAAAGCTTTACTTTTGGATCACCAGATGATGTTCAGGTCCAGTCAGAATTTGGTGCTTATTTTAGGAATGTCATGTGAATCCAAGAGTCCATTCCTTAGATTTTTGGTGGCAGAAGATTTGGTTAGCAGTACTTAATAGGGGTCTTTCCAGAGAAGTTAAACAGAGTTCTTCTAGACATGTCTTTTCCAGTAGAAAAAATCTCCAAGTTACAGGGTGTGAGACTTAAGATCTTCATCTCTCAAGAGTGAACTGTGAAAAAACTTGCTCCATAAAACGTGGTTATTTTTATTAGAAGCAATTAGGCCTTTGCAATATTAGAGTATCTCTTTTCTTATCAGCTGTGGATCAAAAGAGGCAAGAATGAGAAACACAACATTGTAAAGTAACTAAACTCCAATTAAAAAAAAAAAAAAAAAAGAGAGGCAGGAACCAAGTACATTGGGCATCCTATGACTATCTCAAAGAGTGAGAGTTTATGAGTTACAAAAGGGGTGGATCTGAGATTTAGAAGTATCAACAGCAGTGCTTTGACCAGGGTATTTGGAGGACCTCTACAAATTATGCCAGTTGAGCCTTAATAATGCCATTAGTGCATTTGTTTTTGTTTTTGTTTTTTTCACATCTTTATTGGAGTATAATTGCTTTACAATGTTGTGTTAGTTTCTGCTGTACAATAAAGTGAATCAGCTATATGTATACATATATCCCCATATCCCTTCCCTCTTGGACCTCCCTCTCACCCGCCTTATCCCAGCCCTCTAGGTCATCACAAAGCATCAAGCTGATCTCCCTGTGCTATGCAGCAACTTCCCACTAGCCATCCATTTTACATTTAGTAGTGTATATATGTCAATGCTACTCTCTCACTTCATCCTAGCTTCTCCTTCCCTTGCTGTGTCTTCAAGTCCATTCTCTACATCTGTGTCTTTATTCCTGCCCGGCCACTAGGTTCACCAGTACCGTTTTTATAGATTCCATATATATGCGTTAGCATACATTATTTGTTTTTCTCTTTCTGACTTACTTCACTCTGTATGACAGACCCTAGGTCCATCTACCTCATTACAAATAAGTCAATTTCATTTCTTTTTATGGCTGAGTAATATTCCACTGTATATATGTGCCACCTCTTCTTTATCCATTCATCTGTCGATGGACACTTAGGTTGCTTCCATGTGCTGGCTACTGTAAATAGTGCTGCAATGAACATTGTGGTACATTAGTGCATTTGACTAAAGCAGACAATTGAAGGTGGTAAGCAGAGTAAAAGTGTTGTAAAACTGGCTAAACAGCTCAGACTTGTCAAAGTACCTAGCCAGTAAATTGGGCTCCTTGATCATTATAAAGTTCAAGATGAGATCCTCAGGTAGGGATAATCTTTTCCAAAAGGACTTTAGCCACAAAAGATGGTAGCTTGTCTGCAAAAGAAGGCTTTGTTACATTGTGAAAACATACAAATGATGACTAAAACGTATTTATACCCATTAGATAAATGAAGTTGTATGAAATCCATTTGCCAGAACTCAAATTGTCTATTATGCAGTTTAAAATGTTCAGGAGCTGCATGAACTGGCTTCCCTGGGTTGTACTTCAGGCAAGTGGAACAAGAGCGGTAAACACTCTTTGGAGCCTTGATAATGTTTCCTCAACAATACTGATTCATGAATGCTATCATTTTGTCAGTAGACCAATGGTTTAATGCATATACAGTGGTGAGGAGTGGAGATTTTAGAGTCTCTGGTAGGACTGGGTTGTTATTTGGTCCAAATCAGAGCTTTCTCTTTTTATCAAACCAGTAATTATTGACTTTCCCATCTTGTTTTTCCCTTTTCTGAGGCCAAATGTTGAGCTTTGCTAGCTAGTTTTTCTAAGTTATCATTTGGCAAAATATCCCTTTGGACAATGACAGAGGTTTGACTGCTATTGGTTCCTTTAAGTGCAGCCTTTCTTGTGGAAATGCCAGCAATATAATTTCCCTTAGCTTCCAGAGAGTCAAGTTTAGAATGCACCAGAATCTTAATAATAGTTAAAGTGGCAGGTAAAAAGTATTTCATCCAATATTTCTGAATATAGGGGCCATTTTAAATTTTATTTTTGCTAAAAGTGAGGAAGCCACATTGCTTCCACAACATTTCAAAATATGAACTATTCCAAAGACATATCTACTATCAGTATAAATGTTGGTTTTGACCTTGACAAAAATGCAGGCCCATGTAAGAGCATATAATTCAGCCTATTGGGCAGAAGTCGCTGTAGGTAAATATGCTGCCTCCACTACATCAAAAGGAGTTGCAATAGCATACCTAGCATAATATTTGCCATTATCACCTTCTAAATATTAACCATCAGTGAACCATGAAAACTCGGTGCTACCCAAAAGAATTTCCTATAGATCATCCCAAGGAGCCAGGAGGTGGTCCATCAGCATTAAACAGTTGTGAGGGACTTCATAGGTGCCAAGGAAAGAAATTAGTAGAGTTAAGTTATTATTACAATGTAAAAGAGTTACATGAGGAGCAGTTAACAAAAGGAGTTCATAGGAGGTGAGGTGGCGCACTGAGAAATGTTGAGTGTGATGGGGATTCAGGAGAACTTCTACTGATGAGTTTTAAGGATAGTTAAAAGGGGATCACACAAAGATTTTCTCTGTGGCCTTAACCAAAAGGGCAGTGGATGTAATGGCTCTAAGGTCAGGCAGTTATCCTCATGCCCCAGGGTCCATTTGTTGGCTATAATACTGCACAGGTCAATGGTGGTCCCTGTGTTTTGGGGTGAGTACCCCAAAGGGCTTCCCTTCCTTTTCACATACAAAGGAGCAAAGGGAATCTCATAATTGGGATGTTCAAGTGCAGGTGGGTTCATCAAGCTCTCCTTTAAGAGCTTGAAAGCTATGTCTTCAGGTTCTTACGATAAAATTGGGTTGGCATTGTTATTATTTAGTAAAACACGCAAAAGTGTAGTCATAATAGAAATTAGGAATCCAGTTTTGTCAATAACTAACTAGTCTGAGAAAACTTCACAGTCGGTGCTTAGTATTGTTTTAGGAAACTCAAGACACCATGAAGTCTATCTGGATCGAAGTGTAGCTCTTGCTCTGATATCAGATGCCCTAAGTATCAAACCTGGGTTTGGGCAAACTGCATTTTTTTCTTTTTTTTTTTGGTGACCTTGTGTCCCTTTAAGGGCTAAAAGCTTTAACAACGAATGCTGTCTTCCTGTGAAGAGGCTTGAGAAAGAGAGCAAAGAAGCAAATTATCCACATATTGCAACAATATAGACCCTCTAGGGAACTTTATATCATCCACATCAACCTTCAGGATTTGTGAGAAATAAGAAGGACTCTCAGCAAAACCCTGAGGCTTTACTGTCCAGGTGAATTATTCTTACCAAGTGAAGGCAAAAAGGCATTGGCTAGCTTAATCAACTAGAATACTAAAGAATGCATTGCATAAATCAGTTACAGTAAAGAATGTATTTCCAGTGGGAATGGATGTTAGTAATGTCTGAAGATTAGGAACCATGGGGTGTTGAAGGATAACAATGCCGTTTATTGCTCAGAAGTCCTGGACAAACCTCCACTCTCAGCTCAGATTTTCTCACTGATAAAACAGGAGAATTACAAGGCACAAGTACAAGGGATGATGAGGCCTTGAGCCTTGTAATCTTCTGTTATTGGCTTTAAGCCTCAAAGGGCTTCTTTACTTATAGGATATTGATTAATTCTTAGGACAGGTTTTAAGGGATATCTTTGAATCTTGATGGGAAGTGCAGTATGAATTTTGTCAATATAGTTGGAAATTTTGTCCATACGGAAGGTGGTAGTGGATTCAACAAGGACAAATAATCAGTTTTTCTAGAATCAGCACTAGTACCATCAAAGACACAACAAATAAAAGACGTCAAAGGGTCATTTAATGTACCTGGTTGGTTACTTTGATAAGTACTGTCAAATTCTAGAATTATTTCCTTCTACTGCGGTAAAGAAATTCTGACATGATAGTTCTCTAAGAAGTCTCAGCCTAATAAATGGATAGGGGCAGAGGAACTAAGGAGAAAAGAGTGTATCTCTCTCAAAAGGCCTAAACAAAAAGGAATAGGTTCAGAGACAGAAACCTCTCGAGGTTCATTAGAGATCCCCACTATCTGAACTATTTTAGTACTCCGAGGCAGTGGCCGCTTTATAGTAGTGGGGTTGAGCACTGAGAGTGTATCTCTGGTTTCAAATAGAACTGAAAAATATTCACCCCAAATCTTGAGAAATGTTTCTCCAAGCTGATTAAGAGGGAGGCTTCAGAAGAGCCCCTGCATTTCCTCAGAGCCCTGTCGTTGAGAACTGTGAGGACATTGGAAAGGCTGGTTAGACGGCCAGCTGGTTAGACGGCTAAAGGCACTTAAAGCGCTTGGATTTGTAACAATCTATGTTCCAATGCCCTGCCTCTTTGCAATAATAGTAGAAACTAGTAGAGTTTTGGTTTCATTTAGGGGCCTTCATTTGCTGAAGTTGCAGAGTAATAATTTTTGCAGTCTTGTTTTTAGGTGACTCATCCAGAATTTTAGAGAGCTGGTTTGCCAGATTAACTAAATATAAAAGGGATGTAGTTTTCCATTTTATTCTGGTATTTTTCACTAGAAGGGAAAGGTCCCAGTGCAGCCTTTTAATAAACATAGAGTTAAAAGCTACCCCTATATAATCAATATCTGAAAGAAGACAAGAATTTTATTTTAAAGCAATCTGAAGTTGATTGTAATAATCATGAACAGATTCATCAGAACTTGGTGTGCAAGCCTGAATTTTGTTCCAATGGACAAGCTTGGAAAAGCCCTTTCCAAAGGGCTTTGCAAAAGCCCTTTCAGCAAAAAGGAATTGCTGAAGAAGTCACCTAGCAATTGCTCGAGCTTGATCATATACTAAGTTAGTGCAATGTTCTCCTGGTTGTTATTGTAGATACCTTTCAAGATTTTCCCCAATTAGAAGTTTTCATCTAAGGCTGGGTCTGGTTTTCACTAACAAGCATGTGAACTAGCTGATATAAGTCAGAGAAACCAGGTTGATTAGTATGAATGACTATATTAAATGCCTCAGCAAATCTGGAGGATCTTCATTTACTTTGGGAAAACCTTTGATTGTGGCTTCTATTTCACCTTTAGTCCAGGGAATATAAGAAATTGAGGGTTTAGTATCTGGATCCTCAGAAGGTTTCATTTTAAAGTGAGAGGTTCCAGTAAGTTCAGAGGGAAAGGGTATAAGGAGAGCTTCAGAGTAAAAGGGAAGTTTGACAGTTAATATGGGGGAACTGAGGGTATAGGGCAAGTGCAGGTGGTATAAAAGGGAAGGAGGAAGATGGTGCTGGAAGTGGAACCTGACCACGAGGAACCAAGGGAGAAACAAGATGGCACCAGAGGTGGAGCCTGTGACAAAGGAGCCAAGGAAGAAGAGCCTAAGGCTTCAGGAGCCCTTTTACCTTTCTTTAATCACTTTTTTTTTTTCCCCCTCAGTTAATCTTAAAATCTTATTCTGTAGAGAGGAAATTTTAGCTTCCTGACAATGTTTGGAAGCCTCAAAATGCTAATCAAAATAGGCATACCTTTCAGTTCTGAAAATTCAGTTTTAAGAAAATTAAGCATGGGGATTTCAAAAGTTCCCCATAATGGTCATTGATTTTCTAAATTGCCTTTGGTCAGGTAGGTCTATTTAGTTAGAAATGCACATGAGGAAGACCATGGCTTTTATTTTTTTTATTTATTTATTTTTTATAAAGAATGACTTCAGTTTTTTTTTTTTTTTAATTTATTTATTTTTGGCTGTGTTGGGTCTTCGTTTCTGTGCGAGGGCTTTCTCTAGTTGTGGCAAGCGGGGGCCACTCTTCATCGCAGTGCGTGGGCCTCTCACTATCGTGGCCTCTCTTGTTGCAGAGCACAGGCTCCAGACGCTCAGGCTCAATAGTTGTGGCTCACGGGCTGAGTTGCTCCGTGGCATGTAGGATCTTCCCAGACCAGGGCTCGAACCCATGTCCCCTGCATTAGCAGGCAGATTTTCAACCACTGCACCACCAGGGAAGCCCGACCATGGCTTTTAAATATAACATTGGCCAAAGTTCCTATGGGAGGCCTGCCCTCAAAATACATGGATAACTGGGATCTCATTTCTCAGAGGGTTTTCTATAGAGTAAAAGAACAATTTTAAACAGGTTAAACAGTTTACAGCTCAAACAGCTTAATTCAAACAGCTTATAGCTCAATCAACCTGTAGGCCTAAAGGCAGCCAGTTCTAAGGAAACAGCTTGGTACTGGAGAAGCCAGAGTGAAGGCTTCTCTGCCACTTCCCATAGAACAGTCCCTATTCCCAAGGAATGGGCTGACAGATGAACTGGCAAAATTTCAATGAAACAGGCCCTGTTCCCCAAAAGAATGGGCTAAAGCCTTCTCAGCCAGCTTCAGTTGAAATGGTCTGATCTCAGAATCAGACCAAGGTGCCAAATGAGTACTCACATACAGAACAAGACCGTAACCAGAATGGAGGAAACCTTAGAATGGATCCCAAATAAATCCTGAAGAGTTTCAAATGGAAAGAGGGTGTGAGCTTGGATCCAGAAGAAAGACATACCCTCAAACTCCACTGTCAGCAAGAAAATCAGTGAATTCAATGACCTCAATTGTGGATACCAAACCTGTTTGCTCATCAGCCCCAAAGCCTTCAGAGGTTTTCTCTGGTTCCCATACGGACCACCAAAATGTTGACCTAAAACAAATTAACACATTTATTTCCTCAGTAAAGATGGCTTTATTCAGGATCAGCAGAGAATTGCACTTTGGAGTCTGCAACCATGGAGAGTCATGTGCAAGTTCCTACACAACAAGGAACAACTTTCGTAGAGGGGAAAAGGAAGTTGGGAGGGCTCTACTAAACAGAGCCCATGGCTTTTTATTGGCTGAGTCTTTGCCTGGGAAGAAGAGAACTTTTTCTTCTTCCTGTTTGGCTCGGCTATTGTCACAGGACATAAGAGCTCTCTCTTCTGGTCGCCTGACTCTATTTAGTTGAGGTTTCTGTTTATTAATTTCTTTACAGCATTTGAATTACTCTCTCCTTCATTCTTATTTTACACTTTTCTTTTGGTTTAGTTTGATTTTTTCATTTATTTTTTTGTTCCTTTCCTAAGTTGATCATTGACTGTCGTTTGTTTTACTTTATCATTTTATTGTTTACCCTTAAATTAAGATGCCACTTTAAAACTCAAAATTTACCCATTGTTTTCATTCAAACTCCAAACAATCCAAAGACTTTAGGATGCTTAATATCCCATCATCCTTTAAATTGATTTCATGCTATTATCATTCTCTATTTACATTTGGTCTTTTCTGTTTTGATTTGTTCTATCATGGATAAACACATAATGATGTGTGCACCTTTACATGTTTCCATATTAACTCTTTCTTCTTATATTTTGGACTTTTCTTTTGTGATTATTTTCCTCCTGGATAAAGTTTTAGAATTTTCTTTACTAATGGACTACTGGTGGTAAATTCTCAATTTTGGTTATTAAATAATAATAAATATAAATAAAAGTGCACAGTAATTATATCTCAGAACTTTAACTTATTTTCTCACTTTGTTCTGGCATATATTTGTGCTGTTAAGATAACCTCTTGATGTTCATTTTCCAGTCACTTACTTTTTCCTCCTCCCTAGTTTTTTTCTAGATTTTCAATGCTGATATGCCTAGATGGGAGTTTCTGTTTATTTTTCTTTGTTGATATTCACTGCACTTCTTGAATTTGAGGTTTGATATCTTTTGTTATTTCTGATACATCCAAAACAATTATCTATTAAAAAATTGCCTCTCCCCGTGTGATTTTTTTTTTTTTTCAGTTAAATGCCAGTTATTTTAGAACATTTCATTCTACCCTCTGTGTTTCTTAAATCCTCCACCTTCTTGTGTAGTTAGCTCGTGATTTGTGTTATTTATCAAGTCTATTTTTCAATTTGTTCTTTATTTGCCTATGATCAATGCTGTTTGATTTTTTTCATTGATTTCTTTTAAATTTACTGATTTTATATTTTCATTCTAAAAATCTAGTAATAAAGTTATTTTAATGTTTACCCATTTTTGATGGTTCCTTTTTTCTTGAACACATGTTCAATCCCATGTACATGTTCTCTTCAAATATGTGCAACGTAATTATTTTATATTTCAGAATTTGCAGATTTTGAGGATTTAAGCCTGAGTCTTATTATTTATTTATTTATTTATTTCTCCTAAGTCTCAATTATGATAACCAATTTGTATGTGTGTTTATGAGTGTGTATATATATATATATATATATATATGATAATTCAAAATACATATATAACAATATAACATAACATATAATAATATAAATATATACCATATATGCATATATGCTTTGACTAAGTTAACCAGTGAGCATCCTGAGGAACTTGTTTTAAGATTAGTTTCTCAATAGATGATGATTTACATTGTCTCTTGCAGAAAGCCCAAAGGTTGCCAAGCTCAGCACACTTTAAATTAATTTTTGGACTTGGAATTTTTCTGATCATTCAAGTGTTGTAAATTGAAACACCAAATCCAGTTGAGGGAATAGCTGGTTTTTGAATTTGGAGGACTGATTTCAATACATTTTCCACTTGACTTGTAAGATAAAAAGAAAGTTCCTCGATTGCCTCCTTTGCCATTGGGGACTGTTTTCCTATCTTACTCCTTCATAGAAGGAAGAGTTTTTTGACATCCGTCTTTAGGTGGAGTTCTTGGTTCCAGTTTTCCACTTTTGAAGAGCCCAAGGAATTATTTACATTCCTGGTGTGGTAGCTAAAAACCAGGTTTCTATTTCCTTGGTATTGGTAAATGCCCTTGGGTTTACTACTCAGTTTTTCATTTTTCTCTTTTTATGAATTCTTTTTATTTTCCACCTGGAAGTTATCTTATTTTCTCTTTTTGCTTAGCTATCCATTTATAATGATTTTAAAAAGTACCATTTAGCACTTCTGTGTATGTGGCAGCAGGAATCCCTACCCAGAATATTCAGTCTGTCTTTTCCCAGCATGAAAGTCTCCTGATTTTGTCCCCATTTGCTTTCTCTTCACCTTGTATCTCTAGTCTGACACCACAAGCTAACATCTATAACTCCAATTGTATTTAATCTATGTGCCCACATCCTTATAAAGCTCTATGTTTAGACCTTAGTCCACATATGGTATTTTATCTTTGCCCTCTTCGTCAGATCAAAAATTGTTTTTGTGCTTTCAAGACGCTGAATCCGAATTACTCAAGCGTCACTCTAATATGGATAATCTCAGGTTCCTACTCTCCAAGTGTGATGAATTCAACCAGTCTATGCTTAATATTTAATGTAATGCCTTTTCTGACCTCCATAGATCTTGTCAATCATATGGCTATTAGGAGACAAATAAAGTTTCCTTTTATGGGATGTGTATACCAGTCATAGTGCTAGACACAAAATAAAGAGGTAGATAATATTGTCCATAGCTAGCCAGATTATTTTGGAGAGGGGCAGGCAAACATAATTCATTTATGTTTGATACTGTGTGAGCTATGCAAATGAAAATATTTCAGTAGAATATTTAAGATATAAAATAGATGCATAATAGTTCTATATATATATATATATATGTATATACACATACATACATATATATATATATATTTCTCAAAGCAATCCCAGAAATAGGCATTGCTCATTTTATTTTTAGATCTATTTTACAGATTAGTAAATGAAAGAACAAAATGGGTACAAGATTTGCCCACATTCATACAGGCTATGAACTTCAAGCCGAGATTTAAACCCAACCAATATGGCTCCAGAATCTGAACCCTCATACCTATACTATCTTGTCATGCTGGGACAAATATAAACAGAATCATATAAAAGAAAAATGAATAAAGCAAACTATATAAGATAATAAATGAAGCAAATCATGTGTTCATTTGGAAGTAAATTTCACAATGATTAGCAAATCTGAACGTGTCATCTATGACCCCGAATCTATCTTCTCCTCACATTTCTGACTTTTCCTCACTTTTGCTTAAGTGGTCACACCATCCATTTAACCACCGATATCAGACATTTTGAAAAATTGTGTTTTTTTCCCCTCAGCCACTTCCTACACCCAATCAAGTGTCTCTGATTTCTGTAGATTTTATATCTAACTCTTTCCACTGCCTCAGACTTGAATAAGGTCTCCATCTTCTGTTCCCTGGATTTTCATGATAGATTCCTAAATGACCATCTAGTCTCCACACTCATGTACTCTTCAACCAAGGGAATCATTATAAATGCACATCTTATCTTCATCCCCCATATTATCTTCCTATGGCTTTGTAAATAATGCAAAGTAAAGCCACACCTCTTTATTATTGAATATAGGTGTATTCCTTTTTCACTGTTTTCCCCTCCCATATCCCAATATTAATTTTGTTCTTGCCAAATATGAGAAGAAAGTTATTTATAAGCTTTTGGCTACAAAGATCTATGAATATACAATCTTCTAGCATTGCATATGAACTACCCTCTGCCCAGTACATCCTTTTTCACCTATACTGTGTTGCCTGTGAGTGAAGGATTTTTCAGTTTTTAAGAAATCTGCCTGATAGATAATGTCATATAGTAACTAATTTAATTATTTGTTAAATATATGATGAAATGAATAACTGAATGAGGAAAGTCAGAAGGAAGAAGGGGAGAAGGAAAAGAGGGGAATGAGAAGAAGAAAGGGAGAGAGAGAGAAGAGAAGAAAGAACACATGAATAGATAAATTTCAGAGAACAAAGTGCATAGAAAGTGAGAAAAAAAATGACTTCTAAGAACTAACATTGAGGAGATGGCTTAAAACTAAGTCTGTTTTAAGAGATTCTTAGTAGAGGCATCAAAAAGACCAAATATCTTCAGATGTTGTTTGTCTTGCAAAAGAAGTAGTATTGTGACTTTATTCCAGGGATAATCCAGAAAGGAATATTTTCCTATTCATTTCTGTATTGACATAGAAGGTCAGCTGATACGTAGTTGGAATAAGGCTCCCTGAAGTACATAAAATAAAATCCAAACTTCAGTGTTAAACTGAAATTTTGAACACTCTATCAAATATGGGCAATTAAAAATTACTTACCTCTACATAATTTGTGTATAGACATTCCTCACCTGTAATATTTTTAATGATCCTCACAAAAGGTCAGCCAAAACACTATTTGCACATCAGGCATTTAGAACATGCATTTCCTCATTTAAGTAAAAGTTATCATGTAGGGTTTCACCTAAAATTTTAACATTAAATGAAGTACTATCCAGATTCTATTTTTAGAAGCTTGCAAAAATATATTATATTTAAGGAAGATATATAGACTCTATAGCCACATATTCATTCTTCAAGTCATTCATGTACCAAATTAGATTGCCTAAAACCTCCTTTCGTGGACATCAGCAGTTTAACCCTATGCAGAAATTCTTTTATTCAACAGAGTTCTCCCACATTTTTATTGAACATACATACAAGAAACAGCTACATAAAGCATGATGTTTTATAGTATGAAAGACCCATTTTGAAGGCATTGTCAAATATGTTTCTCAATGATTTATAATGATACATACAGTAAATTCATTTTTTACCAAGGAAATTGGTGCTCCTCTTGAAGATTTTTTAATATTTTCCTTCATTATATTCTGACACTGCAATATTTGCCTTTTAAACAGAAAGATCAGTGTTCAATTTAACCAATACTCAATACAAATACCTATAATTGCATTAGTGTAAGTAGTGTAAACTCCCTAAAATCTAGGATACAGCTGAAGCCACTAGTGCAGGGATTGAAGAAGTATCAATTGTTCAGGACTTTTTGGATCCCGCCTTGCTTCACATGGACCAGGAAGGTTTCAAATATCTTGTCAAACATACTGGATTTCAGGTAAGAATTTATTTAAGGTACATGACATTTGTAACTATTTTTTAAAAAATCTGTTAGTAAAAAATAAGTTTGAAAATCACTCCTGTTGATGATTGATTTTTTTCTCTGTCCACTAGTTTTTGATGTTCTATTTTCTATTAAGAGCCTCAACAAACTTGTACCTATTATTATAAATCATTATCTCAAACGCTCTATGGCAGTAAAGTGCAGTAATATAATTTAAGATCATCGTCTTAAGAAACAACCCCTTTTGAATGTCGTGATTATAAAAATGAAAAAGAAGTGGTAAATGGTAGGATGGTTCTGATTGTTTTGTTTTTGCATTTGTATCAGGGGTCAGAACAAATGATGAAATAGCTGATGAAATGATATTATTTATATCCAGTCAGGATAGTTATTTTCAGGAAATAAAGACTTGAACTAAAGCAAATCAAGGGATGTTGCACTCAATAAGAGTGCAAACTAAGGACATACACTATTGTAAACAATAAGGGAAGCATAAATATATAAAATGCAAGGTTCCTTCTTGCAAGAATTGTCTAAGCAACAAGATTTAGTTGGTCATCTATATAGATATATAATAAATAACTCATAAATCTAGCATAAATTTTTTTGTCTTGAAGCTAAATGGGATTTAGACGGAGCTAAAAGAGAAAAGTTTGCAGGAGGAATGAAAATAGAAATAGGAGAGAAAAAAATTACATGATATAGACTAAAGGCAGCAAGTATAGTAGTTTATTTCACATATAGAGTTTATGTTGAATGCTGGGGGAGGAGGGGAAGATGGAAAAGTATTAAGATAATGTATAGTAACAGAAGAAAACTTGGAAATACCAAAACAGTATATATATATATGTGTATATATAAATAGATAGTTATACATTCATTTGCCTACATTACACATAGATCACCAACAAGTCATAAATACTCTTGTGATTTTGTCACAGGTCTTTTCATTATATGTGTATAGGCCTACGTGTGCACACACAAACACACATACACAAAGTAGAGTAGAGAGTGTGATGGTGCTTTGGCTACATAATGTCATTGTCTGCCTTAACAAGGAAGCTCAAGTTTGACATATTTTTAACACAACTTTATTATTTATTAATCATTCACCTTTATTGGTATGTTTGATAGTCACCACAATTCAGTGACTTAAGCAAGACAGAATTATTATGCTTGCTTTTCAAACGGAGGCATCAAAATATGTTGTGGTGTCTCACAAAAAACTGGCAATTTGTAAACACAGGGCTAGTTGTTGAGTTTGTGAAACCTACTCTTTTTTGTTTGTTTTTTTCTATTTTTCTATTCTCCTCAGGATTCTGAAATGAATCACAAAGAATTCCATTTCCAAAAAGCAAATAATAGCAAAACCAAACAATATAGCAAAGTCAAAGTGATAAGAGGAACAGCAATAAATACCAACATTTATACATTGGTTTATACTTCTCAAAGCACTTCACCACACATTAAAGATCATAAAATTGTTAAATTGTGTGTTATATATACAGACTTGTTACCATAAACTCATCCAATTCTCTGCCTTGACAGGAAAGTGAACCTTGAAGCAAGTCTGTGATTATAGCTTTGCCCTTTTGTGATGAAGCAAGTTTAACAATATCTCACTATCAATTCACATTGAGGCATCGGGGACACACGTGAATGTAATATGGAAATGGAATCAAAGAAAGGATCCATATTCTCTGCTATAAAGGCAGCACTTTGACAGAGTAACATTTAATTCCATCATGTGTAATTTATTTTGTATGATGAAGATGGACATGTTTTAAATGTTTATGATTGAATATCAAATTAACCATGACTTTAAAGAAGAGAAAAACCATAGACTTACTAGTAGTGGAAACTGCTAAGAATGGGAATAATCTACATATTAAATTAAAGGAATGCTTTCAACAAAATAAAATAACAATAATGATCATAATTACTCTTACTTTACTGCTATCATTATTTATTATTAATTATTATCACTATTTATTAAGGGTTTGCTTTGGAACTTTGCTAAGCAGTTTTTATAAACTGTGCTATTTAATTCCAATGAGTTTGGATTTAAAAAAATTTTTTAAATAGTACGTATTTGACAAAAGAGTCACCCAACTAGTCCTTTTTTGTTTGTCTATTTAGGTGAAGCATTGTTTTATTTTATTATAAAATTTATTGGTTTTTAAAATGTTCAAAAAAAATTTTTTAACATCTTTATTGGAGTATAATTGCTTTACAATGGTGCATTAGTTTCTGCTTTATAACAAAGTGAATCAGTTATACATATACATATGTTCCCATATCTCTTCCCTCTTGCGTCTCCCTCCCTCCCACCCTCCCTATCCCACCCCTCTAGGTGGTTAAAAAGCACCAAGCTTATCTCCCTGTGCTATGCGGCTGCTTCCCACTAGCTATCTATTTTATGTTTGATAGTGTATATATGTCCATGCGACTCTCTCACTTTGTCACAGCTTACCCTTCCCCCTCCCCATATCCTCAAGTCCATTCTCTAGTAGGTCTGTGTCTTTATTCCCGTCTTGCCCCTAGGTTCTTCATGACCTTTTTTTCTTTTTTTTCTTAGATTCCGTATATATGTGTTAGCATACGGTATTTGTTTTTATCTTTCTGACTTACTTCACTCTGTATGACAGACTCTAGGTCCATCCACCTCACTACAAATAACTCAATTTCGTTTCTTTTTATGGCTGAGTAATATTCCATTGTATATATGTGCCACATCTTCTCTATCCATTCATCTGTTGATGGACACTTAGGTTGCTTCCATGTCCTAGCTATTGTAAATAGAGCTGCAATGATAAAATGTTCAAATTTTTAATCCTTGTGAAATTTATTTCATTGGAAGGATGAGGTGGAGGTCCAACTTTTTGTGTTTTTTCATATGGCTAGTCAATTGTCCCAGCACGATTTCTTGAATAATCCACTTTTTTCCCTAATTTGAGATGGCAACCTCATAAAATACACAATTCCTGTATATATTTATACCCGACCTTTAAGTAAAAATTAGAAAGAAAAAAAGAAAAGACTGTGTTATTATATTTTAAAACAATGCTATTCTTTTGTTTCTTTTTTTTTGTCCTTAGGCAGAAGAGGTTCAGGTAGGACTGAAGTGCTTCTGGGATAGGCCAGGTGACCTGCAGTTTCCTTTAATCCCCAAACATCCCATAATTTTGCAGATGAGAAAAGAGGTTCAGAATGGTAACTTGCCCACAGTCACACAGCATCCAGAGGGACCTTTTGTTTATTGTCTTTGAAATTAGTTATCTTAATAAATGACACACAATAAAGGTAAAAAGATTTTTGATAGTTGCAAAATACATGAAAAGTTTGCATCTTATGTTACCATGATGGTGTGTAATTAAATAAGAACTGAGTACCCAGAGAAGACTTGGCCAGAAAATGGTAATGGCAATGGTGGGGTGTCTGTCCTTCTCCTTTCGGGAGATTCCAAGAAACACATGAATCACAGTAGAGAAGAGGGTCTATGAAACACCCTGCAGCAACCCTGAGGGTGCTGAATTTGATCTTGTATGAATCTATATTATCAGAGCCTACCTTTCTCTACAATCTCATTTTACCTCTTCTCTCCCTCACTCAGGTGGCTCCTGTCACACTGAAATTCTTTCAGTTTCTGGAACACAGAAGCCTTCCTTTTGGGCATTTTTCCCTCTAATTGGAATATTTCCCCTCCTCAATTAGTAATTTTATAACAAAAATTTAACTATATCTTATATATATAATTTTTAATTTAAAAATCATATGGCTGTTAAGATATATGTAATATATATCTACATAAAGGATATAATACAGTGGACATTTTCTAACAACAACTAGATTAAGAATTAGAGCATCACAAGCATGCTAGAAATCCTCAATGACCCTTTCTGACTCCATCCCATTTCCCTTCCCTCAGAGATAACCATTGTTTTGGCGTTTGTGGTAATAATTCCCTTACTTTGCTTGATCATTTAGTGGCTTTACATGCATTACATGCTTTTCTAGTTTTGAACTTTAAATGAATGGAAACATACTGTAGATATCCTTGAATGCCTTGTTTCTTCTTTCACTTAGCATAAACTTACACAATGTTACTATACACGAATTTTGGAAACGTTTCTCCCCATGAACTTGTTCATTCATTTTTTCCTATTTTTTAATTTTTTTTAAATTGAGATGTAATTGACATATAACATTGTGTAAGTTTAAGGTGTACAACCTGTTGATTTGATATATACTGCAATATGGTTATCACTGTGTGTTTACTAATACTTCTATGGCATACTAATTATAATGATCATAATGATCATTTTCTTTTTAGTGGTGAGAGCAATTAAAACACAGTCTCTTAACAACTTTGAAGTTTGTATTACAATATTTTTTACTATAATCGCTATGTTGTACATTAGATCTACAGAACTAATTTATCTATTAGTTGCATATTTTTGTATCCATAAACAACATCTCCCCCATTCCCTCAACCCCAGGTAACTACCATTACACTCTCTGTCTTAAAAAGTTTGGGTTTTTTTTTAATATTCCACATATAAATAGTATCATACATATTCGTCTTCCTATGCCTGACTTATCTCACTTAGCATAATGCCTTCAAGGTCCATCCAAGTTGTTGCAAATGACAGGATTTCCTTTTTTTTCTCATGGCTGAATAATATTGCACTGTGGTATGTGTGTGTGTATATATATATATATATATATATACACACACACATATATATATATATATCTCAAGTTGTCTTTATCCATTCATCTATTGATGAACACACAGATTGTTTCCATATATTAGCTATTGTGAATAATGTTGTAATAAACATGAGCATGCAGATATCTTTTCCATATTCTGTTCTGTGTATGTGTATATGTATATTCAGAGGCAGAAAAATTGCTGGATTATATGTTAGCTATCTCTTTAATTTTTTGAGGAAACTCCATACTGTTTTCCATAGTAGCTGCACCAATTTACATTCCCACCATCAGTGCACAAGGGTTTCCTTTTCTCCACATCCTCACCAACATTTGTTATCTCTTGTCTTCTGAATGATAGCCATTCTAATAGGTGTGGGGTAGTTTTACTGGATTTGATTTGCACTTCCATGATGATTAGTGATGTTGAGCATTTTTTCATGTTACATGTTGGATGTTTGTGTGTCTTCTTTGAAAAAATGTCTATTCAGGCCCCCTGCTCATTTTTTTTTAACCAGATTTGTTTGTTGTTGTTGTTATTGAGTTTTATGAGTTCTTTGTATATTTTGGGGTTATATACATTAATTCCTTATCCAATATATGATGTGCAAATATTTTTTCCCATTCCTTAGGTTTTCATTTTGTTGATTGCTAACTTTGTTGTGCAGAGACTTTTTACTTTGATGTAGTCCCAATTGTTGATATTTCCTTTTGTTGCTTGTGTTTCTGGTGTCATGTCCAAAAAATCATTGCCAAGACCAACGTCAAGAAGCTTCTTCCCGATATTTTCCTCTAGGAGTTTTATGTTATTAGGTCTTAAGTTTATGTCTTAAATTATTTCAAGTTAATTCCTGAGAGTGGTGTGAGATAGAGGTTCAATTACATTTTTCTGTATGTGGTTAACTAGTTCTCTCAATAGCCTTTGTTGAAGAAACTATTTTTTCCCCACTGAGTGCTCTTGGATCCCTTACCAAATTGTTGACTGTATATATGAGGATTTAATTCTGGGCTATCTACAGATCTTCCTCAACTTTCGATGTTGTTACATCCTGATAAACCCATC
The DNA here is from genome assembly GCF_009873245.2 of Balaenoptera musculus. NCBI lineage: Eukaryota > Metazoa > Chordata > Mammalia > Artiodactyla > Balaenopteridae > Balaenoptera > Balaenoptera musculus. The sequence continues at coordinate 16,931,188 of NC_045797.1, forward strand.
ATAAGTTGAAAATGTTGTAAGTTGAAAATGCATTTAATACACCTAAACTCAGAGGATCAAAATTTAGACTAACCTACTTTAAATGTGCTCAGAACATTTACATTAGACTACAATTGGGAAAAATCATATAACATAAAGCCTATTTTATAATAAAGTATTGAATATCTTTTATAATTTATTGAATACTCTGTTGATAAGTGAAAAACAGAATGGTTGCAAGTGTATTGGTTGTTGACCCTCGTGATCACATGGCTGGCTGGGAGCTGAGGCTCACTCCACTGATCAGAATCATAAGATAGAATCATAATGCATATCACCAGTCCAAGAAAAGATCAAAATCCAAAATTCAAAGTATGGTTTTTACTGAATGGGTATCACTTTCTCACTGTCATAAAGTCAAAAAAATTTAAGTTGAACCATCATAAGTCAGGCACCATCTGTACTCTGTTCTATTGGTATGTATCTGTTTTTTATGCCAGTACCATACTGTTTTAATTACTAAAGCTTTGTAGTATACTTTAAAACCAGGAAGTGTGAGGCTTCTGGTTTTGTTCTTTCTCAGGATTGCTTCATCTATACTGGGTCTTTTGTGGTTCTATACAAATGTTAGAATTTTTTTTTCTGTTTCTTTAAAAATTCCATTGGGATTTTGACCAGAATTGCTTGAATCTATAGATGGCTTTGGGTAGTATGGACATTTTAACAATAATAATTCTTCTGATCCAGGAACATGGGATATCTTTTCATTTGTTAGTGTCTTTTTCAATTTCTTTTATCAAAGTCTTGTAGTTTTCAGTGTACAGAACTTTCACTTCCTTGGTTTCATTTATTCCTAGGTGTTTTATTGATTTTTGATGCGATTGTGAATGGGATAGTATTTTTATTTCTTTTTAAGATGTTTCTTTTAGTGTATAGAAACACAAAGAAGTTCTATATATCAATTTTATGTCCTGTATTCTGAACTGAAACCACTGATTAGTTCCAACAGGTTTTTGTTTGGGTCTAAGACTTTCTCTATATAAGTTTATATCATCTGCAAATAGTGACAGTTTTACTTCTTTTCCAGTGTGGATGACTTTTATTTCTTTGTCTTATATAATTGTTCTAGCTAGGACTTTCAATACTATGTTGAATAACAGTGGTGAGAGTCTTGTCTTGTTCCTGATCTTAAGGAAAAGCTTTCAATCTTTCACCACTTAGTATATAAACTGGGAGTTTGTGGTAAATGGGCTTTATTATGTTGAGGTATGTTCCTTCTATACCCAAATTTTGAGGACTTTTATCATGAAAAGATATTGTGTTTTGTCAAATGCTTTGTTTGAATCTATTGAGATGATTATATCATTGTTGTCTTTCATTTTACTGATGTAGTGTATCACATTTATTTATTTGCATATATTGAACCAACTTTGCATCCCAGAGATCAATCCCATTTGATCATGGTGTATAAATTAGTTAATATGTTGTTGAATTTGGTTTCCTTGTATTTTGTTGAGAAATTATTCACCTGTATCAGGGATATTAGTCTATTATTTTCTTGTAGTGTCCTTATTTTCCTGGCATCAGGGTAAAGCTTGCCTCTTAAAGTGAGTTTGGAAGTGTTTCCAACTCTTCAATCTTTTGGAAGACTCTGAGAAAAATTGCTGTTAATTCTTCATTAGGCTTTTGATAGAATTCACCAGTGCATCATCTGATCCTGGGGTTTTCATTTTGGGAGGTTTTTGATGACTGATGCAATCTCTTTACTTATTATAGGTCTGTTCAGATTTTTTATTTCTTTGTGATTCAGTCTTTGTAGGTTGTTTCTAGGAATTTTTATTTTCTTCCAAATTATCCAATTTTTTTGGCATATAATTGCTCATAGTAGTCTCTTATGCTCCTATGAGTTTTTGTAATATCATTTGTAATATCTCCTCTTTCATTTCTAATTTATTTGAGTCTTCTCTTTCTTTTTCCCTAGTCTAGCTGTTTGTCAATTTTGTTTATCTTTCTGCAAAACCAGCTGTTAGTTTCATTGATTTATTTCTACTGTTTTTCTGGTCACTATTTCATTTATTTTTGCATTGATCTTTGTTACTTCCTTCCTTCTTCTAATTTTGGTAATTTGGGCCTTTCTTTTTATTTCCTCGAGGTATAAAGTTAGTTTTATTTTTAAAATGTCCATTTTCCTAAAATATGCATTTATTACTATAAACTTCCTTTTTCAAACTGTTTTGCAGTATCCTGTAGGTTTTGGTATGTTGTGTTTCCTTTTCATTTGTTTTGAGATTTTTTTTGATTTCCCTTTTGATTTCATCTTTGACCCATTGGTTGTTCAGCAGTGTGTTGTTTAGTTTCCAACTTCTAAAATTTTCTGATTTCCTCCTACTATTGATTTCTAGTTTCATAAAACTGTCATCAGAAAAATCTTTGGTATGACTTCAACCTTCTTAAATTTGCTAAGACTTTTTTTTTTTTTTTTTAACCTATCATATGATATACCCTTGTGAACTTGAGAAGAATATGTATTATTCTGCTGTTGGATGGAATATTTTATAAATGTCTGTTAGGTCCATTTTGTCTAACAGTTTTTGTTCAAGTCCAATGTTTCCTTGTTAATTTTCTGGGTGGATAATATGTCCATTGCTGAAAGTGGGTATTGAAGTTCCCTACTATTACTCTATTGTTGTCCATTTCTCCCCTCAAATCTATTAGTACTTGCTTAATATATTTAGGTGCTTCAATGCTGGATGTGTATATATTTATAATTGCTGTATATTCTTGATGAATCAACCCCTTTATCATTATATAATGACTTTGTGTCTTTGTCCATTTTTGGCTTAAAGTCTATTTTGTCTTATGTGAGTGTAGCTACTCTGCTTTCCTTTGGTTTCTACTTCTATAGAATATCTTTTTAACATCCTTTTGCTTTGAACCTATTTGTGTCCTTAATCTAAGGTGAGTAACTTATAGGTAGGTCTTGCTTTTTTTTTTTTTTTTTTTTTTTAATTTATCCAGTCATTCTGTGGCTTTTGTTTGGTGAATTCAATCCATTTACACTTAGAGTAATTATTGTTATGTAAAGACTTACTAATGCCAACTTATTGATTGCTTTTCAGATGATTTGGAGTGCCACTGTTTATTTTTTTCCTCTGTTTTTCCCTACCTTTTTAAATTGGTAATTTTCCATTGTGGAATGCTCTATCTCCACTTTCTTTATGTTCTCTGGATCTACTCTAGGTTTTTGCTTTATGGTTACCATGAATTTACATAAAACATCTTATAAATAAAACAACTTTAAGCTGATAGAAACTTAGCTTTGATCACATACAAAAGCTCCACTTTTTACTCCTTTTATATTTTTGGTACCTCAATTTACCTCTTTTTATATTGCTTATTAATTAAGAAATTATAGTACCTATAGTTATTTTTAATACTCTTTTCCTTTAACCTTTATACTATGGTTAAGTTGTTGACATACTATCCTATTACAGAATTAGAGTTTTCCAAATATAATCATATATTTACCTTTACTGGTCTGTTGTACACATTCATATTTTCATGTCACTAATTAGCATTTTTTAATTTCAGTTTGAAAAATTCGTCTCAGTATTTCTTGCAAGGCCATTCTAGTGGTGATGAACTCCTTCAGTTTGTGTGTATCTGGGAAAGTCTTTACTTTTCCTTCATATCTGAAGGAAACTTTGCCAAAAATAGTATTCTCAGCTGGCAATTTTTAGTTTCAACATTTTGAATATATCATTCTACTCTCTACAATAGGATTTCTGCCGAGAAATCAGTGATAACTTCATGAGGGTTCCTTTGTAGGTTACAATCTTATTTACTTTAACTGTTTTTAGGTTTTTCTTTATCTTTAATTTTTGACACTTTTAGTATAACATATCTTGGAGAAGATCTTTTTACATTGAGATAATAGAGTGATCTATTAACTTCATCAACTTGAAAATCTAAGTCTCACTCCTGGTTTGGGAAGTTCTCTGCTATTCTTTCTTTCTTTTTTTTTTTTTTTTTAACGTCTTTATTGGAGTATAATTGCTTTACAATGGTGTGTTAGTTTCTGCTGTATAACAAAGTGAATCAGCTATACGTATACATATATCCCCATATCTCCTCCCTCTTGCTTCTCCCTCCCTCCCTCCCTATTCCACCCCTCTAAGTGGACACAAAGCACAGAGCTGATATCCCTGTGCTATGTGGTTGCTTCCCACTAGCTATCTATTTTACATTTGGTAGTGTATATATGTCCATGCCACTCTCTCACTTCTTCCTGTCTCTTTCTCCCTCTTTTCTCCTTCTGGTACCCCAAAGAATCTAATATGCACATATTTGGTGGAGTCCCTTAGATAATGCAGGCTTTCTCCATTTTTTTCTTTGTTCTCTTCTGATTGGATTATTTCAAATTTCCTATCCTCTTGTTTATTTATTTGCTCTTCCATTTGTTCTACTCTGCTATAGATGTTCTTTATTGCATTTTCATTTCATTCATTGAATTCCTCAGCTCCGGAGTTTATATTGGGCTCTTTTTTATGATTTCTATCACTTTGTTAAATTTCTCATTTTGTTCATGTATTGTTTTCCTAGTTTTCTTGAATTATCTTTTGTGTTTTCTTATAGATTGCTGAATTTATCAAAACAGCTATTTTTAATTCATTATTAACTAAGTTGCAAAACTCTATGACTTTGAGTTTAGTTATTAGAAGATTATTGTTATCTTCCACATTTGAAGGGGTAGGCACCTAGTTGACTTCAGGTGGGATATACTGTTTATTGGTCTTGTTATATCTGGGGTTTTCACCAACCTTGTAAGCATACACCTGCTCCTCATGTCTTGCTCCTTTCTATAGCAGGATTCTTAAGTTATTATGGCATCTTTTGTTTTTACAACCCACTGCTGGCTCTAGAAATCCCTCTTCTGTTTTCCAGAAGGTAAAATACAACTCAACAACACAATTCCACAGCTCAAATTTGTAATTTTCCCCTTGCCCACAGACTCAAACCTGCTTTCTGTGGAGACTCCATTTTTACTAGAGTTCACTCTCACTTCTGCACTCAGGAGCTCATACATGGAGCTGGCTGCAGAGTGAGGGAAGGTGTGGTTTCATCACTCAGGATGTTGGGGGTGCCCATGGGCCCAGTGTGGGGATCCTCCAGTGAGGGTTTTGTAGAGGCTTGAGGATAGACTTCCTGTTGTAGTCCTAAGCACACTCAGGAAGAACCACGTCCCTTCATTGCCCTTTGTTATTATTATGTATCTCTTTCTCTATCTCCTTCCTACTCCTAGTCATGGAAATCCCATCTCAACACTCTGGGTGCTGCTTTAAGTTAAACAGGTTTCTCCAGCATCATCCCACACACATGTGGTAGCCAGGCACTCACACACTGCTCTCCCTTTTCCTAACAGGAGAGGTCGCCACCTGCTAGTTCAGCCCCTTGCAGTGTTGTCTTAGGGGAGAGACAGCATTGGCAAATTTCCTCTCACCATCTTCACTGTGTCTGTGGATAATGGGGAGAGAGCTTATCTAGTGGAGTTTCATGGAACAAATTCTAGAATGGGGAATTTCCCTCTAGTGACCTTATACAACAACAAAACTGAAAGTATAAATAGGTCCAATAATAAGTAGAAAGACTAAGTTCAATAAAGAAATAAGGGAATGCAAGATGTTGAGAAACAAAAGTAATCCAGGTCATAAAAAGGTATTTGGTTATAAAAGTAAAAATCTAAGTTAAAGAAAAAATATAACAAGACTCCCTGTTGGAAAGAAAATTTAGAAGGGTAAAATGCTGTTGCTCAGTGAAGAAAATGTACTTTTACATTTTGTTTGTTTTTAAAACATAATATATAATAAAGAATAAAGGGGACAAATTCATTAAATCGCCAAGATAGAGCAGAAAAGAGAAAAAAATATAGAGAAATGGAAAAGTCTACCATCAGAAAAGGAGTATTGTTGCAGCAAATGTACCCAGAGTAAAAGTCAGAATCTGTATGTAGCACATGAGGTACAATCCAAGCTGGTATTAATATCCAATGAGTTTAATGTGATATATGGTGAAGGATGAAGAGTTTTCTTGACAGTGATCACTATGTATTCAGGTGGCTGGAAATACAGTGGTGGTAGTAGATATGAGCATCCATCCAGTTTGAAGCAGTGACCAGCCTTGAGTAAATGAGAGGAGGCACTGAACTCAGATAATTAAATTATGGTGGAGAATAGACTCTAGTTTCGGTAGGGAGCTTAAATACAGTGAAAGACTTAATGGAATTCCAGTCATGAAATTTGTGAAATCTCAAATATTTATGTCTGAAGGTACTGTAGGAATTTCTGGAGGTATAAGGTCTTTACAGTCTTTAATTGCTCAAGATGGAGTAGATCAGCCTGCTTATGTGTGAGTCAACATTAAAAGCTAAGTCAGGGGCAAGGGCTGAGAGCCACACATGTTTGTGTTTTTGTAACTCATAATTAAGTAGAGTCTAGATCTAAAGAAATTTTGTTTCAGGTCCAACAGGCACTGGAGAAGATAAGTGTATCACATCAACAAATAGAATTAAATAGACATAAATTATATTTATGTGTATATGAAGCAATATTCTCTCATAATTTAAGTTAATTTGAGAGATAATAGTCATGATAAAATTGATATCTTCCTCTCTAGGTTTTATGGAAATTGTAGTGATGTAAAAGTATGTACTAAATCATAACAAATGAAGTTTCTGTTTTCCAAAATAATTTTATCTCTCTTTCATTACTATGAAGTCATTTGATAAAAGACATTAGTTCTTCTATCTTTCTTTTTGGTGAAGGTTAACATTAAAATTATTTTACGATCCCTGAACCCAAAATAAATGATGTTCATGGAGGCAGTCTCGACCTTAAATTATAAATCTACTGGTAAGACTTCACTAAGTAGATAATCTTTGTGCAGAATATCTAGAGATGACCCCCACATTTTGTTCCATTTCCATTTTCTCCATAGTCAGATGGTAGTGCATTTTCCTAAATCTGAACTATAACAAAAACAAAGTATGAGTTCATGAAAGCACAGAAGTGCTTTCCAAAACTTATTTCACTGACTATTAAAATTAAGACTAATTACTTTACCAAGTTTTATTTTGAAATTTTGTATAGAGAAGACCAATTTTCTGCCCTGAATAGTGATCTATACTCAGTTCAGTTTTAAATATAATTTGAAAACAAGCACCTCAGTATATTGTTCAATTTCATATGTTACACACACAGTGTAGCTTCTAAATTTTATTAAGGAAATAAATGGTCAAAAATTTAGTTCTAGTTAGTTTGAGTTTGATTTTATGCCAATTGCAAAAAATTTTTTTCTTAAACTTCTTTTGTGTGGAAAACACTATATTACTCCCAAAGTGTAGAAATAATTGAAGGCCTGTCAGAAAAAATAAATTATATTGCTTTCATTTAAAAAAAAAAAAAAAAAGAGGGGCTTCCCTGGTGGCTCAGTGGTTGAGAATCTGCCTGCTAATGCAGGGGACACGGGTTCGAGCCCTGGTCTGGGAGGATCCCACATGCCCCGGAGCAACTAGGCCCGTGAGCCACAACTACTGAGCCTGCGCGTCTGGAGCTTGTGCTCCGCCACAAGAGAGGCCGTGACAGTAAAAGGCCCACGCACCACGATGAAGAGTGGCTCCCGCTTGCCGCAACTAGAGAAAGTCCTCGCACAGAAACAAAGACCCAACACAGCCAAGCCAAAAATAAATAAAAAAAAAAAAAAAAAAAAAAAAGAGTATTACCAAAAATCAAGAGTGTAGAGTGAAATTTCTGGCTCTTTTAATATTAGGCCAAGGATTGTAAATAAATGGCTCCATCTTAGTGTTTTAATCATAGCTACATGGTAGATATTTTACTTTGTTAAACATATAAGGATACTTGGAAAGTTTACATGCCAAGGGCAAAGTGTAAGGTAAATAGCTATTTACATTGAGGAGATACAGTAAGTTTTGCTTTCTTTTATTTGGGGAACTTTGAAAGGGTAGCTTTTGAAGTGAAGAATAAAATTAGACAGCTTTCATGAAACAGCTCTTTCTAAATGTTCTTAACATTCTCCCATTATGTTATAATTTCATATGAGTTATGCTGCCTGATTAGTTCCATGCATATGTAGCAGAGGATTTAATAAGCAATTTATTTGGGGAGAGTCAATGTAATAAAGATATCATCTTGCTCTGAAGAACTTTTTATTTTGAGTGTAAAGTTAATAACAAAACATAGTTTGAGATGAAAACATGCATTAATCATTCCAGTCATTTTCTCTTTCCCTTAATAAAATTATCCAAAAAAAAGTCAAATTTGATTGAATTTAAGGGTCAACCTGTATTGAGGAATTAAAGATGAATGATAGGAAGAATGGTCCAATGTTTTACAGTGGTAATAAAATCAGGGCATTGTGGGTTTATCATATGCCAAAAAATCACCAAATTATAGAATCAAATTTATTATCTAAACCACAAAGAAATTTGTGCTGTTTATAAGGATAATCATACTGCTGTGGCTAAAACATGCAAAGGGGAAAGAGAGCTTCAAGTAAATTTTAAGAAAGTGCGGGCTTAATTATCTGAAAGGTATTTTTAATTTGTCAACATTTACTTTATTGAAAACTGTTTGTAATCTTTCTTTTAAACACAATGTCTGGCATGGACACAGCTGAAGAAAAAATAATGTTATAATGGAATTTGGATCCAAAGATGTCATTAGGAAGTTAAGCTTCATCAAAGATGATGCAAGTTGCAAAGACCAGAGTAATGAGCTTTGAGAAAATGTATGTGGAAGAGGAACAATGTATATTAGGTAAATAATCAAACTGAACATCAAATATATTTGGGAGCAAAATTAGAAATTTATTTTGGATATACAGCAAGGATCCGGGACCAAAGACATAAAAATCTAATGAAAGTATGTCAGGAAATTTTGGACAACGTGAGGGAAAAAGGTTAATGTCTTGATCAATTGCTTTAAGGCTGTATAGTGGATGCAGATTAACTTTTCTTTTGAGGTTAGCAATGGAGAAATAAGAGGTCTGACACTTGTTTCTGCCACAGCAGCAATAACTTGGCAGCCATCCAAGGACAAAAGTATCTTTGTGGAAACTTTGGGAAATAGGAGATTGGGAAATCCTGGTGTAACCCAAGTGGTGGAGGGCAGTTTTGTGAAGGCAGGCTCACCAACTGTGGTACTACGACCCATAAATCAATAAGGTAACAGTGGACTTGAATAGCACTATAGACTAAATAAACCTAACAGACATATATAAAACATTCCATAAGTGTGAACAAATTTGAAAAGATTGAAATCATTTCAAGTATTATTTCTGACCATAATGGTATCAAAGTATAAATTAATAAAAAAGGAAAAATGGAAAATTCACAAATAAGTTGAAATTTAACAGCACATTGCTGAGTTACCGATGGGGCAAAGAAGTTAAAAAGAAAATTAAGAAGTATCTTGAAACAATTGAAAATGGAAACAGAACATACCAAAAATTAAGGAATACACCAAAAATGAGTTCTAAAAAGGAACTCTATTGGTATAAATACATACTTTAAGAAAAAAGAAAGATATTTAAATAAACTACCTAATTTAAAGTTCCTAAAACTAGAAGAAGAAACTATGCTCAAAGTTAGCAGAATGAAGGAAATATAGATTATAGCAGAAATAAATAAAATAGAGACTAGAAAGACAATAGAAAATATTTTAAAAATTAAAAGTTGCTATTTTGTAAAGATAAACACAATTGAGAAACTTTTAGCTAGAGTAAGCCACAAAAAATGAGAGAATACTAAAGTAAAATTATTAGTGAAAGAGGAGACAATATATCTGATACCACAGAAATACAAAGAATCATAAGAGAATTCTATGAACAATATACATCAACAGATTGGTTAACCTAGAAGAAATGGATAAATTTCTAAAAATATACAATCTAACAAGACTGAATCATGAAGAAATAGAAAATCTGAACAGACCAATTAAGAGTAAGGATATTGAATCAGTATTCAAAAATCTCCCAACAATGAAAAATCTGGGCCCAGATGGCTTCAAGGATGAATTCTACCATCCATTTGAAGAATTAATGACAATCTTTCTCAACACCTTCTAAAATATTGAAGAAGGGAAAACAATTCCAAACTTATTTTATGAGGACGTTATTACTCTCTTACCAAAACCAGATAAGGGAAAAAAAAAAAAAAAAAAAAAAAAAAAATTATAGACCAATATCTCTTATAAATAAATATTCAAAAACTCTCAACAAAATACTAGTAAAACAAATTTAACAACACATTGAAAGAATCACACAACAGGATCAAGTGGGATTTATCCCTGAGATGGAAAGCTCAACACATGCAAATCAAAAAATGTAATACACCATTCTAGCAGAAAAAAGGATAAAAATCATATGATCATCTCAATAGATGCAGAAAAAGCATTTGACAAAATTTAACGTCCTTTCATGATTTACCAGCCGCTTTAAAAATTAGGTATAAAAGGAATGTACCTTAACATAATAAAACCCATGAGTTATTTGTAGTGAGACGGATGGACTTAAGAGTCTGTCATAGAGAGTGAAATAAGTCAGAAAGAGAAAAACAAATACTGTATGTTAACACATATATATGGAACCTAAAAAAAAAAGGTTCTGAAGAACCTAGGAGTAGGACAGGAATAAAGACACAGATGTAGAAAATGGACTTGAGAACACGGGGTGGGGGAAGGGTAAGCTGGGAAGAAGTGAGAAAGTGTCATTAACATATATACACTACCAAATGTAAAATAGATAGCTAGTGGGAAGCAGCCACATAACACAGGGAGATCAGCTCCGTGCTTTGTGACCACCTCGAGGGGTGGGACAGGGAGAGTGGGAGGGAGACACAAGAGGGAGGGGAAATGGGGATATACGTATATACGTATAGCTGATTCACTTTGTTATACAGCAGAAACTAACACAACAATGTAAAGCAATTATACTCCAATCAAGATGTTAAAAAAAAAAAAAAAACATACACAACAAGTCATAGATAACATCAAGTTAACAGTGAAAAATGGAAAGCTTTTTCTTAGATCAGAACAAGACAGGATGCCCACTCTGGTTACTTCTATTCAACAGAGTGAATATTTAAGCAAGAAAAGAAAAGAAAAGTCATCAAAATCAGAAAGGAGGAAGCAAAACTGCTTCTATTTGCAGATGACATGTATTATATATTAAAATATGCAAATTCTTTATTAAAAATATTAGAACTAATAAATGAATTTTGTAAATTTGCAGAAAACAAAAACAATATACAAAAATCAGTTGCATGTCTGTAGATTAGCAAAGAACTATCTGAAAAGGAAATTAATAAAACAATGCTCATATATAAAAGCATTAAAAAGAATAAAATACTTCAGAATAAATTTAACAAAGGAAGTGAAAGATCTGTCAACAGAAAACCAAAAGACATTGATGAAAAAAATAGAAGACAAATAAATAAAAATATTCTCATATTCAATGATTGAAACAACATTGCTAAAATGTCCATACCACCTAATGCCATCTACAGATTCATTGCAATCTTTATCAAAATTCCAAAGGGATTTTTAAAAAAATAATTAGAAAAAACAATCTTAAGATTCATATGGAATTATAAATGGTCATAATAATCTTGAAGAAGAAGAACAATGTTGAAGGATCACATATCCTGATTTTAAATTGTAATACAAAACTATAGTGATTGAAGCATTATGGTACTGGCATAATAATAGACACATAGACCACTAGAACAGAATAGAGAGCCCAGAACTAAAACCACACATATACAATCAAATAATCTATAACAAGGGTGTCAAGGATACATAATGAGGAAAGGACAGTCCCTTCAATAAATGGTGTTGGAAAAATTGGACATCATATGCAAAAGAAGGATATTGGAACCTTATCTTACCCTTACAAAAATTTAATTCAAAATGTACTGAAGACTTAAACATAAGACCTGAAATTATAAAACTCCTAAAAGAAAACATAGAGAAAAGCTGCTTGATATTGATCTTGGTAATTATTTTTTTAGATAAGACACTAAAAGTTCAGGCAATAAAAGCAAAAATAAACAAGTGAAATTATATCAAACTAAAAAGTTTCTGTAGAGCAAAGGAAACCATCAAAAAATGAAAAGGCAACTTATGGAATGGAAGAAAATATTCAAAAACCATATATCCGATAAGGGAGTATTATCCAAAATATATAGCAAACAACTAAACAGCAATAATAATAATAACAATAATAATAGTAAAAAATTGAAAAATAAAACAGAACAAATGATTAAATGGGTAAAGTACTGAATTTTTTCCAAAATAGACAAATTGCCAACAGGTATGTGATATTATAGTCAACATCATTTGTCATCAGAGTTAAGCAAATCAAAACCCCAGTGAAATATTGATGTATATTATCAAAAACACAACAGATAACAAGTGTTGGTAAGGATATGGAGAAAAGGCAACCCTTTTGGTGGGAATGTAAATTGGTATAGTCATTATGGAAAACAAAATGGCAGTTCTTCAAAAAATTAAAAATACAAACTACCATATAATCCAGCAGTCACACTTCTTAACATATATTCAAAGGAAATTAAATCAGGATCTTGAAGTGATATCTGCACTCCCATGTTCATTGCAACATTATTCACAATAACAAAGATCTGAAAAAAACAACCTAAGTGTCCCCTGACAAAACAAAAGAATAAAAACCATACGATCATCTCAATAAAGGCAGAAAAAGCATTTGACAAAATTCAAAACGAATTTATGATAAAACTCTCCAGAAAGTGGGCTTAGAGGGAACCTACCTCAACATAAAAAAATACATATATTACAAACCTATAGCTAACATCATACTCAATGGTGAAAAGCTGAAAGCATTTCCTCTCAAATCGGGAGCAAGATAAGGATGTCCACTCTCACCATTTTTATTCTACATAGTTTTCGAAGTCCTAGCCACAGCTATCAGAGAAGAAAATGAAATAAAAGGAATCCAAATCAGAAAAGAAGTAAAACTGTCATTGTCTGTAGACGACATAATACTATACATAGAAAATACTAAAGATGCTACCAGAAAACTACTAGAGCTAATCAATGAATTTGGTAAATTTGCAGGATACAAAATTAATACACAGAAATCTCTTGCATTCCTATACACTAACAATGAAATATCACAAAGAGAGATTAAGGAAATTATCCAATTTACTATCACATCAAAAATAATAAAATACATAGGAATAAACCTACCTAAGGAGGGAAAAGACCTGTACTCAGAAAACTATAAGATACTCATGAAAACCAGATATCTCAAGTTAAGGAATTTAGTGCTTTTCTACACACAGAAAGATGCAAAATCAGGGCTCATTGAAATCATTCCTTTGATATGTACCTCAGCTATCTGGGGCCAGTATCCTGTGTTTTCCTATTCTGAATATCCTCAGGGTGCAACTTTGTGGGGTGAGGTGTCTGCAGTGGCTGATGGCTTGATGGTGGGCATTCTGTTTCTATCCTGAGTTCCCTCAGAGCTTACCATTGGGATGGCTATAATGTGATGGCTTGAGGGCTGCAACATCCTTTATTTACTGATATGGTAGGCAACATTTTTTTTACTCACATGATCTATAAAATAGAACTAGATTACTTAGCACATAATACAGCTAATGACTTTAAATTAGATAAAGCCTGTGTAATTGGTGATATGATCTCTTTGATTAGTTTGGGGGAGAAATACAATCAACTTCTATCTCTCTCTCTCTCTTCCCCCCCCCCACCTCTCCTCAAGTCAGAGTAATTCATCGAAGTCCCCTCACATGTTTCTATCGGCAGAGAATTCTTGAGATGACCTTCAATCTTTCCATCACCCCCCGATCCCCCCAAACTGTTCCAGTATTCCAGGTTCTTCCAAAGCTGTCAGTTTAGGTTATGTGCCCCAGGTAGTACAGGAAAATAAATAAGGTTTATCAGAGTTCAGCTGTTTCAATTTACCTTTGTTTTGTTGCAGACAAATATATTTGATTTGTTGTTGAAAACTTTCTGTTCAGTGTATTATTCTCTTAACATAAGCCCATTTCAAGTGATTATGTCATGATAAATTATAACCACCAGCACACAATGTCAAAAACGAGTCATTTCCCTGATTTCTGAACCTTCAGAACCACAATTTTCTCAGGATGAATTTACTTTGCATTGAGAACTTCACCCCAAATCAACTTCAACTGTGACTATCTCAATCCATCACATAGTCTCTAAAAATGCTATTTATTCCAAAAGTCATTCTACTCATATGCAAATATATTAATTACCTTTCAGATATCAGCATATAAGGAAGCGTAGGAGAGTCAAAAGATGCTCTTTCCCTTAAGGATTGTGTCCCACCTCATCTTATGTTAAATGCTTTAGGGTCAATTTAGTGTTAGCAAACTGGAAAATATCATATTGTAATTTTAATTTTAGGCTTCCATTACTTCCAGCCTATTGCATATTTAACACACACATTAAAAAAAAAAAAAAAAAGAAAACACAGTCACCCATACTTAAACTGAACACCAATTTGTATATATAATTTGAATGCACTGAACATCCACATTTTCCTTTACATAACATTTTCTTACCTTCTTTGTAGGTTACTGACACGATTTTTCCCTGAGAAAGACCATATATAATGCTCATGAAAGAGATTTAAGTTAATCATTGTTTTAAAGTTAACTTTTTTGTTTAATTTTCCTCTTGAGGAAAAATAAATACGGCTACTTCCATGGCTGGATTTTTCTTCTCACTGATACTCATTGTTCTTCCTTTAAGAAGCACAAAAACAATTTTCTTCAGGAACAACATACCTGCCATAGTGTATTGATTGCTTTTTGGTTTGAGGAATTTGAATGTGCAACTACAGTTCTTCCTACTGGGAAACACTAAACCGTGCTAGTATTACATTTTGGTGGGAGAAAAATGAAGGAACTAGGATAGAATGGGAAGGAAGATAAATGAGACCAATTTCATAGAAGTAAGGCCTTTTTTTTTTCTCTTTCAATACCTGTAGCTTTCTTTCATGTTAATTATCTTTCTTTTAAACACATACACACACACACACACACACACACACACACACACACAATTGCACCTTAATCTTCTTTGGCAAAAGCAAGGAAATCCATGAATAGACCATGAATTTAAAAATGATTCACTCCTCAGTTGATTCAAAACAAACAGCTTCCAGGTGATTTGGTAAAAATGACTGGTTGGTAAGTGAAAAATTAACGAAGATCTAGATTGTAAAATCTGTACATAGTAGTATAAGGAGATAAGGGGATTAGAAATGACACTAAAAAATGAGAGAAAAGAAATAGACAAGCTTCTCCCAATTACCCAACTTGAGTTAATAGTCTAATTATAATCTTGATTCAGCATTATTTATGCCACTACCATGCTCCACTGATTTCATTTTTTTTTTTAATTTAAAATGTGTAAAAAGAATAAAAGAATCCATTGCTTACTCCTGGCCCTATAAGAGTATGCTTTAAATTGAGAGCAAACAGTTTGGGGAAAGATGCTTAAAATGCTTAGAAGGAAGTGAATAGATGAAAGCTCCCAATCAGAAAGAATTTTGTTGTTTATATCTGCCAAGTTCTCATATGCTACATTGAAAAAGTGAGCCCCATGGATATTAAATGATTAGCCCAAATCCATACAACATGGTTTGTATGGATTGTGTGTTGACATAAACAGTTTGTACAATGGTGATACCAAAATCCTGTTGTCCTTACTTACATTCCTGTGTTATTTATTTTATCAAATGTCCTTTCCAATAATGTATTCATGTGTGCACCTAGATTTAAATAGTGGATTATTCATTGAATAAATGCAAATCTGAAGGAAAAATAATTCTTCCTTGAGAAATTTAAAAATTGCTAAGAGAAAAAACTAAAAAGTTAGGTTCATAGCTTACTTCAGTTTCTACTAAAAATCCCTTCTCTTGTTACAAAATGAACATCAAATTGGATTTAGGACAGATCATTATTTTTCTGATGTACTATCTTGGCTCTCCACATAAGTGTAGATTCTTCTTAAGCACTGTTCTCTCCAGCCACTCAGCTGGAATCTGAAAACTCTCATCTATCACAGGGAGCCTTCACAATATATCAGCCAACTCCCAAAGGCCAGAAAGGTATGATTAGCCTTATCTCCATCAGTGAGGAGGGTAGGAGTAGAAAGGAGTCTTGAATTCCAAAATCTACCATCTTCTTTTCATAAAGCTTTCTTTTTTCGTATCAGTAATTTTGCTGATGGGAATCAGATAACAAATAAATTACTTGAGAAGAAAACTAAGTTCTTGTAATCCTTACCAATGTATGTCTTCAAATAAACTGAACTCTATTCAAAATACCAATCAATACAAGGATGCTTTAAAAAGATGATTTGAAATAGGATACATTTTCAATAATATTTAATATTTTATAATATTAAGGGGAAATGTGAATATCATATTTTCAATCTTCTTCCTCCTAATATCTGTCTTTATGTAAAATAGATAACCTATCAGTAACTTGTGATTCCATTGAATATACAAATCCACTTAGAGAAATCTTTTCAATATTGAGTTTTCATTCCAAAAATATGATTTATCATATTGCCAATAAGTTCACTTATGGAAAATAAGCACAGAAAGAAAGGAATTAAGTGGGCTAAGAATCATTCTAAGAAAAATGTACAAGTTATCTAAGCTAAATTATTATTGAGGTAAATTAAGAAGACCAAAATTAATAAAATAAATTTTAGAGAAACAGATATACTCTGCCTGAAGTCAAGACTTGTTATATAATTAAGAAAGTAAGACATATGTATAAGATAAATAAATAGAACAATGGAATCTAAAAAAACTGAGAGTTGATTTATGAAAAAGCTGGCACTACAGAGTAATGGTATAAGAATAGTCTTTTGTATAAACTTCTTTCTAGCCAAAAAAAAAAAAAAAAAAATTAAAATACTGTTAAAAAAATAACAGGAAAGGGGCAGTTTGGTAAGAAAGAAAACTTTTATTAGACAATAACTGCTCTATTCCAGGCAAACCCCACAGAAGAAATTGTGACCCCACCCCAAGTCATGTCAGCAAAGGCTGAGTGGAGAGTGCAGACCTCCATCTTTGCCAGACTGTAATGAAGCAAACCAATTTCCTCACCAGGGTAGTGTCAGAGATGCCAAGTAGGGAGCTGAGACATTCATTCACACTGGCAGTAAGTGACATTATAGGAAGGGTTCCTTCCTATAGTGTCAGTGGAGATCAGTTAGGGAACTTGGGCTTCTACCTTCACTTGAGGGAAATGAGGCAGCCCTCTACTACATGCTGGGGTGTTTCAAAGGAGGTTTAGCGGAGAGTAAGAATTTTACCATGGCTCAGTTCTAATGAGGCTGCTATGTTGATAATATAGTTCTGTATCTTGATTGCAGTAGTGGTTGTGCAAATTTGCACATGTGATAAAATGACATGATATTATACACACACATTGAACCTATGACAGATTCTTGATTTTTGATATTGTACTATAATTATGTAAGGTATAACCATTGGAGAAAATTAAGTGAAAGTACAAAGGACTTATGTGTACTATCTTTTCACCTTCCTATGAAGATATAGTTATTTTAATATCAAAAATTTGGAAAAATAGATAGTAGGGATTGTTGTTAAGAAAAAAAAAATTAAAGACAAATATTCATAATATACACATATTTCCCAAAATCAGTAAGAAAAAAATTAAGCACAGAGTTGAAAAGGAACTGAACAGATAATTCATATATGAAGATACTTAAATATTTGAGAAATATATAAAAATCTGCTCAAAGTCATTGTAATTGGAAAATTGAGAATTGAAAGACAATAGCGTAGGCATTGGTGAGTATATAAAGAAATGAGTTTTCCTATACTGCTGTTAGTAAATTATAGTACTGTAGTACTCCATATATAGTAAACTGTAAATATTTAGTAAACTATTGTCCCTATAGTATTGACGTAAACATGTACAGCTATATAATGTATATACCAAGGTTGACCATATTGATAGTCTATGACCCAGCTTTGCTACTCCAAATGATAATAGCCAATTCATTCATATGCCCTCCATTGTACATATAACCTTGTTCATAAAAAACATCTGTAGTAACCCCCCCCAAGTAACCAACAAGTGTATCAACATTTGAATGTATAAATAAATTGTAGTGCATTTGTACAAAGGCAATGACATTTCATATATGTTTATAATATAACAAGAGGTAAGTAAAATAGCTAAGTTAGTTAATAATATCTCTATTCAGAAGAATGAATAGTTCAGAATTTCTTCAACACATACATTCTTGACAAAAGCTGTTAGCAAAAGGTGTTTCATACTGTTAATTTTTCACATTTAAAAAAATAGATGTTTCCCATTGCCCTTCACACAGTGATGGCACATATTAGGTATCCAATAAATGCATCCTTTGCTCAATTGGACAGTTTATTTAGACATTAATTTACTGCCTCATTCAATAAATATTCTTTGAGCAATTCTTATGAGTCTGCAAATGAGAATGACCCTAAAGTTAAAAAATAAAATTATCTTTAGAGAAATCATGTCTAGTTAAATATTAAGAAAATGAAACAAAGAGAATGTCAAGAAATCACAGAGTTAAGATTTTTAACCCATACCCAGAACTTTTCCTAGAGGATGCAAAGACTGATCTGAAATTTGAAGGGCATATGAAAAAGCTAGGTTAACAAATATGAGTGGAAGATGTTATAAGCAGGGGAAAAATTATGATCCAAACAGAAGTTTAAATCATAATTAATTTTAGAATATTTATGTCATTTAAAGAATAAATGCACATGATAAACTATGTTGCTCAAAAAATAAATGTAAATGGGACTGGTTGGGGGGTCAGATAAGCAGATTGGGTAAGTGAGGTAGGCAACAATCAGATAAGGAAGGAAAATGTGAAAACTGTGTAGATTTCAAGGATTTCAAGCAGGTGCTTAACTTTCTCAGACAGATATTTTTAGAAAGATCATTACTAAGTTAGTTTAGAATATCAATTAACAGTGGCAAGACTGAGGTCTGGGAAAAGAGGCAGGAGGATATTACAATAATAGAATAGTGAATTGATAATATTATTAATTTACATGATGATTTGTTCATACATCAGGAGATATTCTGTTGATACTGGGAAAGATATTTCATTTTGTATCTATTCCATTCTGTCCATAAATGTCACCTCCATGTCTTAGTCACATAGCTTTCATCAAGATCTCTTCAATAGACTTATCTTCTTCTATACTTTAACTAAATTAATTTTCTTGAAATTCTTAAAGCACATATAGGTTTTTGAGTTTTCTTCTACATCAAGTCTGTGAATTTCTGACTTATTGGAAAGATTTTCCATACATCTTACTATTATGCATTTATAATTATTTCAGCTTGTACTATTGTATCTTCATGGGAAGCAATATGAGTATCTTCTAATTTCTTCATAGTCAGGACTTTCTGAGCGAAAACTAATAGCAATCTGAGATAAAGGACAAACCTTGGAAGTCAAAGGATGACTAAAAAGTGGGCAACTGTAAGATGGTGAAATATTTCTGGGAGATTTTCATCTTCCCAGAGATGAGCTTTTATTTCAAAGGGAGGTAAGCTAAAGCCATGCATTTGTCCTCCAAAGGATTGTTAGACATTAGGTAGCACAAGTTTCTGTCACTCTTTCCAGAGGAGAGGGGGCAGGTGTCCAGATTCTATATATGTTTTGAGAGTCATATTTTCTGTGTCTTTTCCTGTGTTGCAAGAAACTCCTGTTTCACAGGAAGAGTGAAATATGCCCTTATCTCATTGTCATGAAGTAGAAAAATATGAGGCATGAGGAAAGGATGCATGTAATTGCTATAAGGAATAATAATTTTACCTCTCATCCAGAAACATCATGTTTTCTTTTATAACAACAATAAAAAATACTTACAGATGTTAAAAATGTTACAGATGTTACTATTATTTAAAGTAGACCAAAGAATGAGTAATATTATTTTTATTTCACCTACTGTTTGTTTTCTTTAACATACTTATTAAAATTGTAAATATTTATGTGATTTATTTTCTACAGTAGATTTAAAAACAATTTTTATTTTGGGACAGTTGTTTAAAAACAATTGTCTCCACAAGTAGTTTTTCAATCCACAATGTCTACACATCAGTGAATAACACTGACTGATATCACTTCCAATTCTAATATTTTACAAGTAACTTGGAGGTATTCAGTGAATGTTTTGTATCTGTCCATCATATCTATGCAATCTCAGGTTAAGAACAATTTATGAAAATTGGATGTGGGTGTAGTCACAAAGCTATTTCCATATTTTTTGCCAGGTGTCAAAAATGGCTTCTTTTGGCAAGTACACCTCAAACAATAGATTTGGTAAAGTTAACTGTCATTTATAAAATAAAGAAAAGGAAAAAAACTTTTTTCTCTTTTATATGACAGACAAAATAGAAGAAAATGGCCATACAAAAAAGAATTGGTGACAGAGAAGCAATATTGTGACACAAAGAATTACTCTACTTAGAATAAATAATAAGAAAAATGTCTCACATGTAAACATAATAAACAAGAAGAATTGAAATCCAAATCAGGTCAAATGACTGTGTGATGATGTAATTATTACTTACACGTTAGTGTTGTACTTAAGAAATAGTCAATGAATTTCAGTTTTGATGTCAACTGCTGATTACCCTTACAACTCAAAAATGGTCACTGAATGCAGCTCACTAACATTCAATGGCTGACTTTTAGTATAGGACTATATGGGAAATACTTTTCTGTCAGAAACTGTGAATGCAAATCTAGATCACTATTATTATTACACTTCTTGGAAAATGTTTATTTTGAGACCTTAAAGTTGACATGGACATCATTTTGTTAAAGTGCTTTCAAGTTGTTGAGAAAATTCTATTAATACCATTACTCCAATATCAAGAAATGTGTTCATTGCCATATTTTCAAAAGAATGTAGAAGTTTTAAAGTAATTATAAATTCCTATTACATTGTACTGATTTCAAAATTAAATCATGTCATTATAATTTCCTCCTTTCTTCATTATGATTATAGACATATCAAGAATATGTTGTTATCTAGAATCAAATAATTTGGAAAATATCAGAAAATTAAACTACCCCTTCACCTGAACTAACTTGTGCTTATTGACAATTGTTAACTTTAGAAATATTATATTTTTCTGAATATTTCCTGCACTTCCATATCTTCTTGCTATTTCTATTTGGGATGTTCCATATAAAGGCAAACTGATATTTAACAGGTCACTATTTTTATTAATAGCAGAGAATGTAGCATCAGGTCAACCCTCTTGCAGGTAGCAATTATAAACTTTGAACAAATATTTGTTTAAAAATACTATTTGAAGACATTGGTGAGTGACAAATACTATACTGAAATTGGAGTTCGTTTACTCCTTTTAAGGAGGAAAATTCCGTGTGTGAAATTCATGTTTGTTTGGCTTTCCCCCCAAAATATTCCTCAGTTCTGTATCATGCAATGGCTAGCTAGAACTCAAATAGAAGTTTACAATCTTAATGTCTTGAGATGTGAAAGAGTGTTTTGAGACCTACCACAGTATCTTAAATTTAAGTAGGGTTAGATTTCAGGCAGAAGGAAACCACAGTGGGAGGACTCTCAAAATCTTAGTTTAAACCCTACAATTTCATTGACAATTACTGAATTTTCCATGTAGTGGCTCAACTAGCACCTTGGAATACACAAAGAAACCCAAGAAGAGTCATGTGTTTTGAGTAAAGCTATATTTCTGAACTGCATATTTTGCATTATGATTAAGGATGCAACAAAAAGAGATAAGTCTAACAAAGAATAAAACTAAGGCTTTATGGTCTCAAGGTGACTAGATGGTAAGTAACCTACTTGGTAGAACAAAAGTCAAAATATAGAGATAAGAGAATATAACCTCATAAGTATTATCTATATGGTTCAGTATTAAAATGGGGGAAATGTGATCCATAGTTGAGAAAAAGAGTGGCCAATGAAAATAAACCCTGAGACAACATTGGAGTTACCACATTAGGAGTTTGCAGCAGCTCTTAAAAATACGTTTACAGACTAACAAAGATAGAAATGCTCAGAAGAAAAAATGGAAAAAAAGCTAGTAGGGCAAAAATAAAATATAAAAAATAGGTAGGCTGAACAGCAGTTTTTAAAGATTTATTTATTGATTGATTGATTGATTGATTGCTATGTTGGGTCTTCGTTTCTGTGCTAGGGCTTTCTCTAGCTGCGGCAAGTGGGGGCCACTCTTCATCGCGGTGCGCGGGCCTCTCACTATCGTGGCCTCTCTTGTTGCGGAGCACAGGCTCCAGACGCGCAGGCTCAGTAATTGTGGCTCACAGGCCCAGTAGCTCTGCGGCATGTGGGATCTTCCCAGACCAGGGCTCGAACTCGTGTCCCCTGCATTGGCAGGCAGATTCTCAACCACTGCGCCACCAGGGAAGCCCTGAACAGCAGTTTTGATATGAAATAAGTAAAGTTCAGTATACACATATTCTGGAAATAGAAATGGAAATAAAAATCAGCCCAGCTGAAGTAGAAAGATAAAACAAATTTTAAAAATGAACAATTCAGAATTCAGTGGATCAAGATGATAGAATAGAAAGATCCAGGCCCTCACTCTCTAATGGAAACACAAACTAAAGTACAACGTATGGACCAACATAGCTTTGTGGGGACTCTAGGAAAAAGTTAATGATTGGCTGCAACCAAACAAACCCCCAACCAAGAAAAAAGCCACACTCAAAATGGTAGGAAATTTTATGGCATCTTTGCTTGCCTTTGTCTTACATTCTCCCCAACACAGTGCATTGTGTTCAGAAGAAAACCATTTATTGCCTGGCTCTTCAGTTTGCAATGTTCTGGACTGACTGTATTGTCTTCTCAAGTTGCTGATATCTATCTTGCCTGACTGGGATTACTGATGGGAATAGCAATATAATTTGTATATGAGGTTGGAGTCTACTGAAAAGAGTGGTGGGCATCATAATGTGTGTGTGTGTGTGTGTGAGCTGCAAGGGGGTTTCCATACCTTTAGGTGCCTGCTGGCCTGAGATTATGGGCAGAAGAATATGATAGACCATTTAAGGTCCTGAGAAAAAGCAGAAGCAAGACATTTTGTTAAATTAAAACATTAAAAAGCACAGTGTATATGGGGGAATTGGGAAGAAAGTCCATATACAGGTCCAGGGAAAATGCCTCCCCAGAAAAATCCTAAAAGACTTTGATCTTTTATACTGGGCTGATTATTGAACAAGTTCACCTGCATGGAGACAGTCCACAAAACTGGGAAATGTAGCTATTTTTTTAAATGTCCAATTTTCAATAAAAGATTACAAAGCATACAAAAACAAAACAGGGGAATGAGACTTATTCAAAGGAATAAAATAAATCTCTAGAAACCAAACCTAAAAAAACATTAGGTTCAGGTTTGTTTGACAAAAACTTTAAAATTGATGTCTTAAATATAATCAATGACTTAAAGGATAATATAGACTGATTCAAAAAAGGAGATCAGGGAAAATATATAAGAACAAAATGAGAATATCAACAAAGGAGCAGAAATTATAAAAAAAAAAAAGAACCAAACAGAATTCTAGAGCTGAAAAATACAGTAACTGAATTGAAAAAAAATTAGTAGGAAGTTTCAACAGCAGACTTAGACCAGCAGAAAAGAGAACCAATGACTTGAAAACAGGTCATTTAAAATTATGGTGTCTGAGAGCAAAAATGAATGAAGAAAAGTGAATAGAGCCTAAGGGACTTATGGAACACCACAAAAATGATCAATATGCATATTATAGGGGTCCAGAATGAGAAAACAGCAGAGAGCTTATTTGAAGAGATAATGGCCCAAAACTCCCCAGATTTGGGAAAAAGATGTGGATATACAAATCCAAGAAGCTCAAAAAACTCAAAGTAGGGTAAACCCAAAGAGATTCATGCTAAGACACATTATAATTAAAATGGCAAATGTCAAAACCAAATAAGGAATCTGGAAAGCAGCAATAGAAAAGCAACTTGTCAAATGCAAGGAATTCTCACAAAGGTAATCAGCTGATTTCTCAGCAGAAGCACTGCAGACCAGAAAGCACTGGGATGACATATTTAAAGGGCTGAAAGGAAACAATAAAAGTCAACCATGAATACTATTATAATACAAAAGTGTCCTTAAAAAATGAGGGAAAAATTAAGACATTCCAAGTAAATAAAACCTGAGGTAATTTCACCACTAGACCTACCCTAAGAAAGGCTGGACAGTGTTCTTCAAGTTAAATAAAAAGGTGCTAGAAAGTAATTTGAAGCCATATGAAAATATAAATTTATCCAAGAAAGTAAATATGTAAAGAAGTAAAAAGTCCTTTATTGTTGTAATTTTGGTTTGAACCTCTACTTTTAATCATTTTATAGAATATAAAAGACAAAAATATTAAAAAAAAATTGGAAATCTATGTTAATGTGTACACAATTTTAAAAATTCACTTTGCATTTAACAAATATTTTGGGTTCAGATTCATGTATAACTCAAGTGTTTTAATGAGAGCTTCTTAATGTTTTTGCTATCTGCTTGGAGTGATATAAACTCAAAATTGTTGAGATCATCTACATAGGGAACCTCACTCTAATTTTGTCTTCTCAGTTCCTTAATACTGTTAAGCTTAGCCTCTTAGCCACAAGTTCTTAATTAGTAAATATCTTAGGAGGAAACACAGGCAGACAAGCTGGTCTCATTTCTAGCTCTTTGCTGTTCTTCATGATATTGCCTACTCTACTTCCTGAAGCCTGGGTATATATAATTGCAAATTATATACTATGTGTTTCTTCTTGGAAACTATAAAGGCATATTATGCATGTATATGTGTATATATAATGATATAAATGTTAGATAGACTATAAATTATAATGTACATTTTAAATTGTATGTATGTTTTATATAGTGGATGCCATGTATCTCATATACAAGCTACATTGGACACTATGTATATTATACTCAAATAGTATATAATGTATTGTGTGTATTACATTTACACATATATGTCATATTTATATGTATGCATTATGTCATATTTTAATATTTTATTTACCTTTATAAGTTGTTTATGCATCACTGTTATTTTGCCATGTCTCTGCTTGGAATGTCATTATGTGCTATTTTTTTTTCAAAAAATACTAAATCCTAGCTTTTCTTAGTGATTTCACTGTTTTCAATATGCACCTTCTCAAACTTTCCAATATTATTTCCCATTGATTCTAGCCATGGTTCTTTCACTGTTCCTCATGTACAGTATACCCATGAGTCCTCATATTGGTCTCATTACCTAGAATTTTCTGTCTTTACCCTCACACTTTTATCAGTTGAATGTCTAGGTATTATTCTACCATGTAATCAATCTATAATAATTAATTTTGTTATCAATGTATTATGCTTGAAGAGACAAAAAGTTTGGGGAAGGCATTTCTTCTTTTTACCATCCAAAGGACCTAGTCTAGAGTCAACCCCATAATCAGATAATTGTTTCTCTAAACTTGTACATATTAAAGTTTGTTGTAATGTTTTTCTATTAAAATATAATGAAGAAAATGCCATTGGTAATTTGACAGGGATTTCATTGAATCTGTAGATTGCCTTGGGTAGTATAGTCTTTTTTTTTTTTTTTTTTTTTTAATATTTTATTTATTTATTTATTTATGGCTGTGTTGGGTCTTCGTTTCTGTGCGAGGGCTTTCTCCAGTTGCGGCAAGTGGGGTCCATTCTTCATCGCGGTGCACGGGCCTCTCACTATCGCGGCCTCTCTTGTTGCTGAGCACAGGCTCCGGACGCGCAGGCTCAGTAATTGTGGCTCACGGGCCCAGTTGCCCCGCGGCACGCAGGATCCTCCCAGACCAGGGCGCGAACCCGTGTCCCCTGCATTGGCAGGCAGACTCTCAACCACTGCACCACCAGGGAAGCCCAGTATAGTCATTTTGATAATATTGATTCTTCTAAGCCAAGAACATGGTATAGCTTTCCATCAGCTTGTGTCAGCTTTAATTTCTTTCATCATGTCTTATACTTTTTGGAGTATAGGTCTTTTGCCTCCTTAGGTAGGTTTATTCCTAGGTATTTTATTCTTTTTTTTTGCAATGGTAAATGGGATTGTTTCTTTAATTTCTCTTTCTGATCTTTCTTTGTTAGGGTATAAAATACAAGATATTTTTGTGTATTAATTTTGTATCCTGAAAATTTACTGAATTCATTGATGAGCTCTAGTAGTTTTCTGGTGGCATCTTTGGGATTTTCTATGTATAGTATCATGTCATCTGCAAACAGTGACAGTTTTACTTGTTCTTTTCCAGTTTGGGTTCTTTTATGTCTTTTTCGTCTCTGATTGCCATGACTAGGACTTCCAAAACTACGTTGAATAAAAGTGGTGAGAGTGGACATCCTTGTCTTGTTCCTGATCTTAGAGGAAATGCTTTCAGCTTTTTCCCATTGAGTATGATGCTAGCTGTAGGTTTGTCATATATGACTTTTATTATGTTGAGGTATGTTCCCTCAATGCTCACTTTCTGGAGAATTTTTATCTTAAATGGGTGTTGATTTTTTTCAAAAGCTTTTTCTGCATCTATTGAGATAATCGTATGGTTTTTATTCTTCAATTTATTGATGTGGTGTATCACCCTGATTGATTTGAGGATACAGAAAAGTCCCTGAAGAGCCAAAACGATCTTGAGAAAGAAAAATGAAGCTGGAGGTATCAGGTTCCCTTACTTCATACTATACTACAAAGCTACAGTCATCAGAACAGTATGGTACTGGCACTAAAACAGAAATATAGATCAATGGAACAGGATAGAAAGCCCAGAAATGCACCTATGGTCAATTAGGTGTATTGACCACACATCTATGGTCAATTAATCTATGATAAAGGAGGCAAGATGATACAATGAAGAAAAGACAGTCTCTTCAATAAATGCTGCTGGGAAAACTGGACAGCTACATATAAAAAAAATTAAATTAGAACATTCTTTAACACCATACACAAAAATAAACTCAAAATGGCTTAAAGACCCAAATGTAAGACAGGATAGTATAAAATTCTTAGAGGAAATCTTAGGCAGAACACTCTTTGACACGTATCACAATGATATCTTTTTTGATCTGTCTCCCAGAGTAATGGAAATAAAAACAAAAATAAACAAATGGGACCTAATTAAACTCAAAAGCTTTTGCTCAGCAAAGGAAGCCATAAACAAAACAAAAGGACAACCCACAGAATGGGAGAAAATATTTGCAAATGTTGTGACCAACAAAGGATTAATCTCCAAAATTTACAAGCAGCTCATGCAGCTCAATATCAAAAAAAGCAAACAACCCAATCAAAAAATGGATAGAAGACCTAAATAGACATTTCTCTGAAGAAGATTTACAGATGGCCAAGAAGCACATGAAAATATGATCAGCATCGCTGATTATTAGAGAAATGCAAATCAAAACTACAATGAGATATTGCCTCACACCAGTCAGAATGGCCATCTTCAAAAATTCTACAAACAATAAATGCTGGAGAGTGTGTGGAGAAAAGGGAACCCTCCTATGCAGTGGGTGGGAAGGTAAATTGGTACAGCCACTATGGAGAATGGTATGGAGGTTCCTTAAAAAACTGAAAATAGAGCTACCATATGATCCTGCAATCCCACTCCTGGGCATATATCTTGAGAAAACCATGGTTCAAAGGGATCATGCACACCAATGTTCATTGCAGTGCTGTTTACAATAGCCAAGACATGGAAGCAACCTAACCGTCTATCAACAGATGAATGGTTAAAGAAGATGTGGTACATTATACAATGGAATATTAGCCATTATAAAGAATGAAATAATGCCATTTGCAGCAACACAAATGGACCTGGAGATTATCATACTAAGTGAAGTAAGTCAGACAAAGAAAGACAAATATCATATGATATTGCTTATATGCAGAACCAAAAAAAAAATGATACAAATGAACTTATTTATAAAACAGAAACAGACTCCCAGACTTAGAGAACAAATTTATGGTTACTGGGGGAAAGGATGGTGGGGAGGGATAAATTGGGAGTTTGGGATTGATATGTACATACTGCTATATTTAAAATAGATAACCAATAGAGACCTACTGTATAGCACAGGAAACTCTGCTCAATAGTCTGTAATAACCTAAATGGGAAAAGAACTTGAAAAAGAATAGATACATGTATTTGTATAACTGAATCACTTTGCTGTACACTGAAACTAACACAACATTGTTAATAAACTATACTCCAATAAAAATAAATAAATATATATATATATAAATGAGAAATTATTTTATGTCAGACATAAAATAGGCACAAAGATATAAAGATGGGGGAGATATAAGACTTTTTTTAAAGGAAATTGTTCCCAGATTCTAGTGTTAGGAGAGACCAAGTTATTACTGGCTAAGAGACTGCTCTCACTTCTCAGAAAGCCTAGAAATGAACTGGCCAGTCTCCAGCTGATATCAACCCTGAAATGCCAAATATCCAATACAGCTGGTCTCTTCAATCAGGATGTTCATCTTGCCAATGAAGTAATATGCTCAACCATGTGAATCCAGGCATTCTAATTTAATTTAAATTTCTATGATAATATTTGGGTGACCCTGCTGCCTTTCAACTTCCTGCTTAATTTATGAAATAGCCTAGGAATGAGACTCACTCTCTTTGATCATTCTACTTATAGAAGGAGGATG
This sequence comes from Balaenoptera musculus, assembly GCF_009873245.2. Classification (NCBI taxonomy): domain Eukaryota; kingdom Metazoa; phylum Chordata; class Mammalia; order Artiodactyla; family Balaenopteridae; genus Balaenoptera; species Balaenoptera musculus. The sequence continues at coordinate 16,960,035 of NC_045797.1, forward strand.
AGGGCTCAGTAGACCATCAACATTTTGCTGACTGTCTGCTTGTAAATTTCACCTGCAACCTTGCCTTATTTATGTACTGTGCTATTCTGGTGCTTGCATCCGCTCAGTTTGTGTGCTGCATGTGTTTCAATTCACATACCACATTTCAGTTTTCAAGCACTTAACCATTCATGCATATTTTCAAACCTGTTACTTAATTTATATTTGATTTATACATTAATTTATACTGGATGACTAAATCAGCACTTCTATTCTGGCCTTTTGAGTTCAGCAAGCTATCTCCCTTGTATTCTGTATTACCTGAAAGATGAAGGACACAACAAAATGGGATTTTATCTTGAAAAATTCCATCACAGTTCATTTCATCAAAGTATCTCTTAAGTGATTTTGTTACCCAAACATGCTCTTTTCTTTGAAGTAATATAAGTGACAATATTCCAACAATTTTTAAAACATTTTCAAGGGAATGCTTTACACAGTAATATATTTAGCAGATGATTTCTTTGGAATTAGTTGTAAAAAAACAATTCTAAGTCTTCAATGACAAATGCTAAAATGAATTAATTGTCTGTGCAAAATGCTCCTCCTAGATTTGTGTTAATAAAGAGGCTATCCCTCAAATTCCTCCAAATTTCTGAGGAAATTATTCTCTTTACAAAACTCACTGTAATATATATTGCACAAAATAAAAGCATTTTTAAATAAAGCTGAAAATCTTCACAGCAAATTTCTGCCAGATATTATTTGATAAGCTGGAAACCCTTGAAATATGAGAGATAATAAATACGACAACTGACCTTTGGTTATAATACCAGAAATGTTACACTGTAAAAATATCCATGCTTATTTTCTTCTGTTGAGGTCATTAGAGAAGAGTTTGTATTTAATATTTACTAGGAAAGAGACCTAATTTTGTCATAGCTCTGATAAAAATGTGTGTCATTTCTACACTTCCATACGTTTTTCTGCATCCTCTATTTGCTGTAGCAAAGAAGTAAAACCAAAGTCTCTTAAACTCATGAAACTTATCACTATGTTTCAGATGGCCTTTGTGCTTCCTTTAACAAACCATAAAGAACTGGAAGTGTCTTTTACTTAAAAATTGAAATAAGAGGATCACATGCCAAACTTAGTCTATCTTTAAATACAATGAAAAGTTCCCCTCTCTTGCATGAAGGATAATACAGTGGCCCATTTATCTGGATGTCCAGAGTTCTCTCAAAACAAGCAATGTTATGCTCTAACCTCAGCCTGACATATAGAGAAAGTACAAAATTGAACTTGATGTCTTCCCCATCTGTAAAAAAAACTCTGCTCTCTCTTTTCTACTTCTTATCTCATCTAGTCAGTATCTTAATAACCTCAGTCAAAAATCTATACTTAATCCCAATCCCTTTTCTCTCACCAATTATTCACCAACTCCATGCCACCTCTTTTATCTCCTTTTATTCTTAGCATCCTTTTTACTGATTCTCAACAAGACTCCATCATCTATGACCAACGCTGATATGAAATCACTTGCTCATTCCTTTCTCCTAACCAGTTCTCAGGCAATCTGATTAAGTTAGTCATGTTTGAGGAACTCAGTGGCTTTCACCTGTGTATAGGACCACAAATTACTACTGTGTCCCTAACACATAGGTATTTGTCTGGCACAGTAAAGAACAGAAAAAATAAACCATTTGGACTGAAATAATTTTGTCTAGGTCTATATGACTGAAGAAATAACAAGACCCCCATTCATTCTTATTTGTTCATACATTCATTCATGCAGTAAGTCCTACATGACACTGGACACTGTACTGAGTGGTGTGATAAACAGTTGGACAAAGATGTTGTACATTAGCAGCTATGACATGCAGAGAAAAGAATATTAAATTTCAAGGAGACAGATAAGGTATTTCGGCAACTGAGTTGGTGAGGAGGGAATGATCTTTAAAAGTGCAAATCACTGACAATCTGAATAAAATATGCAGCATTCAACTTAGAACCTTGAATAGGAAAGTTGTTTTGTTTTGTTTTTTAACAATTTTCAGGTGGATTCTGAAGATAGTTTGAGCCCCCTGAGTCCACATCCATCATCACACCATTCTCTTGCTTTTCTGTGTTCTTCCTTTCCTTTCCCACCATTCAGAATATCTTTGCTTCTGTAAGTAATATAGTATTTAACTAAGACTGTTAAGGAGTTACATTAGCTTATGTGTAAGGCATCTGGATACAAGGTGTGCTGAGAGTTAGGGCTATGACACAGTGACATCTCTAGGAGCTCTGATGTTTCCTATATAGGTTATCCTTAGTCTTTCAGCAATTTCTTCCCTTGGAGGAGCACATCCAATGTAGAAGTTCCAGCTTCACTTAAATATGACCACATACACTTAAGAAGAAATAGAGCATTTCCTTCTTGTGTCCCTTTACTAGGAAGGAAGATTTTCTAGAAGCCCCTCTGAGTTCCCATTGTCCAGCACTGGACCATAAGCCATTGTTCTAGTTTCAAGAGGGGATGGTAGAAAAGCAAAAATACGGTGTTTTCAATACTTATCTTAGAAGACAGTCTCTGTCAGCAAGTAAAAACAGGAAAAGTTTGACTTTTTAGTAGGTAACCAATAGCATCTTCTCCGCTGCTTCCTTCCTCAGCCTTCCCATTACACGTGTTCTTACTGTCATCCTTTCTCTGAATTGCTTTATCATTTCATAGATAGACAATGAGCCATATTCCTAGTTACTGTTTTGTGAATATGTCTGTGTTAGTTTCTTAGAGCTTCCATAACAAAGTACCATATTCTGGGTGGCTTAACAGAAATTTGTCATCTCGCATTTCTGGAGGCTAGATGTCTGAGATCAAGGTGTTTGTAGGACCATGCTCTCTCAGAAGGTGATAGTGAAAGATCTGTTCCAGGTTTCTCTCATAGCTTTTGATAGTTCATTGACTTGTGACAACTTAATTCCAATCTTCACTTTGTGCCCTCCCTGTGTGCACATTCCTGTGTCGAAATTTCTCCTTTTTATAAGGATACAATCATATTAGATTAAAGCCCATTCTAATGACCTCATCTTAACTTAAACATCTTCAAAGATCCTACTTTCAAATAAAGTAACATTCACAGATATTGGGTATTAGAGCTTTAATATCTTTTGTGGGGGACCCATTTCAACCCATAACAATGTCTAACTAACTTGCTGAGAAAGTAAACAATTTCAGGACAAGAACTTGTTTTTAAACGTGTTTCACAAAGAGTGTGTAGCAGAATATTTTTAACATAATAATTGCTTAATAAATAGTCTGATTAAACACGATTCAAATCTTCCTGTTCTGACTCAGTGTTACCCCAAATAAGGTCCAGTAAATGTTAGCTCTGTGGCAGATTTTAATACACCTTCAGTGGAAGGAAAAAAATATCCCAAAGCCAGAGGGGATTTGGCAATAAGATTGTAATACAATGGGTTAAAATTTGTTACAGAAGTTATTTCACCTCTGGAAAATTTCATTGATTTTAGCATTCCATATGGATCTTACAAAGGGGTCTGAGTTATTTGAATGCTTGTTAATCTCTTGATGAACAATATCATGCTATAAACACTATTTGGAAAATCTGCTCTCAGTTCATTAGGAATTGGCTAAGATACCACAGCTTATGAAGCTAATAGGTCTAACTTCATCAGCTCCCAATTTATATATTAAATCACATGTCTAATCCATTTTTAATAGACATATCTTTTGTTTTTATGATATCTGAAATTTTTTTTATGATTCAAAGTCTTAGCTATTTTGTACCATAATATTAAAGTCATCCAAAGGGAGTATGAACTTTCATAAAAAAATACAGACCTAGCTGATCTTATTATTATTTTAAAATTCTATTTAGAAAACTAAAAATGTTTGTAGCTATTATTACATATTCAATTATTCAAACCTCTTCCTTTTGCAATACTTAATACTTGGTTGTATGATTTCTTCAACTGATAATTTTCAGATTTGGTCACATGTAACTGTGACCATGTAAGAATGTATTAAAAAGGAACCTGCAGAAGGGCCCTCAAGTTAGAACTGTCAGGAACATGAGAAATATGAAAGTCCAAATGTCAGCACTGAGGAAGCTAGTTTAAATGTTATTTAGAAGAGATCACACCAATACTTGCATAGGCAGGTGCACTTAAAATGAACTTCTCTCCTCACATTTCAAACTGGTATCTGGGTTTCAAAATCCAGCTCAAAATGACACTCAGCCCAATAAGCCTTTGGCCTGATTTCTCTGGGAATATGTTTTTTTTTTTTTTTTCTTTGTTTGGTCCTGAAGAGTTGCTCTCTACTTAAAGCCAAACTCAAAAGGCCTGAGTGCATGTAGTTTACAGTGTAAGAAAAGATAAGGTGTTAATATCCAAAATATATTAAAAACTCATACAACTCAATAGCAAAAAACCCACAAAATGTGATTTAAAAATGTGCAGAGGATTTGCATAGCCTTTTTTCCAAAGAAGATATACAGATGGCCAACATGAACATGAAAAGATGCTCAACATCAGTAATCATCAGAGAAATGCAGACCAAAACCACAATGAGATATCACCTCACACCTGTCAGAATGGTTATTATAAAAAAGATGAGAAGTAACAAGTGTTGGTCAGGATCTGGAGGAAAGAGAGTCCTTGTGTACTGTTGCTGGAAATGTGAATTTGTGCAGTCACTGTGAAAAACAGTACAGAGGTTCTTTAGATTAAAATGGAAGTTTTACAGGATCCAGCAATTCCATTTTTGGGAATATATCTAGGGAAAATGAAACACTAACATGAAAAAAATGCATGCATCTCCATGTACAGTGCAGGGTTATTTATAATAGACAAGATATAGAAACAAACTGTGTCCATTTATAGATGAATGTATAAAGACACACACATACACACACAGTGGAATATTACTCAGCCATAAAAAAGAATGAAGTCTTGTTGTTTGTGACAAAATGGATGGACTTTGAAGTTACTATGCTAAATTAAGTCAAACAGAGAAAAGCAAATATTGAATAACCTCACTTAAATGTGGAATCTTAAAAAAAAATCTCAAGCTCATAGATACAAAAGAGAATAAATATGTGGGTGCCAGGGGTGGGGGTTGGGGGGAAAGATGAAATGGGTGAAGGAGGTCAAAGGTACAAACTTCCAATTATAAACTAAACAAGTCATGGAGATGCAATGTACAGAACAGTGACTATAATTAATAATATTGCATTGCATATCTGAAAGTTATCAAGAGAGAAGATCTTAAAAGTTCTCATCACACAAAAAAATGTGTAACTATGTATAGTGACAGATGTTAACTAGACTTACTGTGGTGATCATTTTGCAATATATACAAATATTGAATCATGCCATTACCTGATTACCAATATAATGCTATATGTTAATTATACCTCAATTTAAAAAAAAAAAGGAAAGAAAAGTATTCAACATTTACTCAGGACTCTTACTCCATCCAGATTATTTTCCAAACGGCAAGAGGATTTTAAGAATAGTTACACCTCTAAGGAGTAGGGAACCTCATTTGCAATTAAACATATTCTAAAGTAAACATATTCTTAAGTAAATGCTCTAAGGAAAGGGAAGACCTATGTTTAGGAAGAAACTTGACTAAAGTTTAGTCAAACTGAGGGGCCATCAAGGTCATCTTAGTCATCATCCCACTGGTGAAAGTCATGCAACCAGGGTAATTATCACCATGTCAAACCACCTAAACATGACATTGCCCATCCAACCAAACTGTTAGGAGCTGATATATCCCTTCACTTCATAAATGCAGAACAAATAATTTGACTCCTCACTTCAACATTTTAGCATGCCCAACTGGAATCCTTTTTATTATGATTACTGTGCTGTATCAGGAGGGAAGTATTTCTGTCTTTCATAAAAATTTATTTTTGAATTTCTCTTAAGAATTTAAGGTGATAGACTATTTCATGTTTTTCTATTTTGCAATATTTAAAAAAATTGAAAAAAAATGACATGATGGCAGATTTTAGAGAATATTTGAGTCAAATGTCCATGGAAAGAGATAAGAGTGGAAGTCAAAGTATCATCTCAGTAAACCATCTCTCATTTGGCTAGAACCTTTAGAGTTTCAGGAGTAGCAAAGTTATGCACTGCTGAATAATAAAAACTGCTTCACACAACAGCAACCTGGGAATCTGCCCAGGCAGCTGCACAAAGACCCTCCAGGCAGGATTACCCTAAACTTCTCTGTGCACATGGCTGATTAATTCATTCAAAACTGCATTTACATATAGTCCTATGGAAAGCACTCTAAATGTTTGAGAAGACCAGGACCATCTTCTCTGTCAAAAATGTAACTCCAGAACAGAGAATTCCAGAGATGAAAATGCCTCCATCAATGAGTACTTTGTTTTTGATAACTTGTACATAACTGCCTATCTTCCCTTGGAGCACTTTTTCAGATGGATCTGCCTGGGCATGTTTGCTCATGTAGTCTTGGAGACAGTGGTCAATGCTCCCTCTGTCCATTTCTCCCTTCAGGTCAGTCAACAAGTGTCACTCTGTCTACCTCTTGGAATGCCTTTCACAAAGCAGGAGAAAAAATCATTATGCATTTTACATCAACAAACAGATTACATTTTGTTGCACCTGTCTCTTCTATTCCCAGGTATATTCTCAACTTTATTAATATCCTTTGAGTCCAATACATATCACCAATCATTTCAAATGCCTCAAATATTTGTCTTTCTGACAAATATTTACCAGGTTGAGTGGGGTGCAGTAAAAAATGCTTTCAAATCTCCCCAGTTGCATATAAAGTAAAACCTAATTTTTTAGGAGTAAAAAAAAGAAAAACCTCGTACACGTCATTTCTGTTGGCCAATACATAAAATTAAAGTGATTAATATTAATTTCTTAATCTAAGTTTCTGTTTTTCAAAATAGAAAAAAAAAAATCTACCTCACATGTGTATTGGGAATATCAAATATGATTATATAGCACATCTGTGTATGTATGTTTGTATATGAATATATATGTATATGTTTATATGTGTATATTTGTGTGTGCATATATACACATATAAATTGCTTAGCTCAGTATTTGGGTAATGCTAAGCATTTCATATATTTTAGATATAATAATTGTTTATTTTCTTGTAATTACTATTGCAACTGTGGTATTAATTCAAAGAAATTTCATTGGAATTTCAATATGACCCAGGATGTTACTTCACAAGAATAATTAAGAAAAATTTCCAAACAGAATTTTGAAAACAAATAGTTCAAATTGTCAGGGATGGCATGCCAGGCAGAAGGACTGGCAAGTGAAAAAAAGATAATGTAGATGTACAAAATGATGAGGCTTCTGATTTGGACAGGTCATGCATTTGGCGAGGCAGAGTAGAGAGATATGTGTATGTGAGGTTTGCTATGTGAAATTTATGGAAGAGCTTTGAATCCAGGCTATGTTAGTCATTTTTGTGTTGAATAGTGACATGCCAAAGTCCTTTCTATTAAAATCAGGCAAATAACAATGCAGCTGTGTGTTGAAACAATTAGGTACTACTTCTCTCTGGTTGGGTTGGTGTTTAGAAAGAAAATGGATACAATGAATAAAATGTGGATTGGGTATCAGCTCTCTGAAGACTCTCAAAAGGTAAGATACCACGTTTATACTAGATTGGAGAATATGTCCCCAGCCCAAAGCCCCAGTAAAGATATCTTATTCTCATCTGGAATCACATTTTGGCACTTACGAATGGGGAAATCCAGGTCATAATGCAGTCAAATACACTTACCAGCCAGCTACACAGAGATCCATGCTTTAGAGACCATGTTCTGGCAGGGCAGGTCCCACCATCTCTTCTCAGTGCAGTGACTCTTTCTTCTGGGAAACACAGCCCAATGCATATGAAGATCTTACTGTTTCACCCAATTGCCAAGTTATTCCTCTCATGGGATGCAATGAAAAGAGTGCAGAGGGACCTTGCTTTCGTAAGAAAACAGTAGCTCCAGGTTCTAGGAAAGCACTAGGATGGTAAGATTAGCTTTTCTTTCAATCATTGTGAAGCATCTACATTAAACATCATTGTGGAAGTTCCAACCCATGTATGTATAATGCAGAAAACAAGAGTAGAAAAAAGTTATAATTATTTTATATAAAATGGTTTAGTAAAGTGTTCGGAAGTGACTGGCTACAATAGAGTTACATAAATTAGTGTGCCTCTATGACAGAAATTACAAGTTAGAAGATAAAATTTAATGAAATCTCATTCCCAATGGCAATAAGACATGTAAAGATACATAAAAATATCTAAAATATAATCCCAGTGAAAAATAGGCAGAATTTTTTTGGGGGGAGACAATATGTATATTTGACTAAAAGGAGAAACTTACTGGTACTGTATATTTTAATGGATTGGTTAAAGAGTTTAAATATGGATTTTTTTCAAATGTACCATTCAAAGATGTGTGATTAATAAAATTATAATAATTCAAATAAATTTCATTCTAAAATAAGACAAAAATAATGCATGTTTTATTTGGAGGAACTATCAGGATAGAGTATATATAGGACACTGTAGCATTGAGAGCCCCATAGGAAACTGATTCCAGGCTTGAAGGTCAAACTGAATAGAATTAATAAAGAAGCTATTCAAGAGTTATGAGCGGGGTTAAGGGAATAGACATAATGTAGTCAAGTCTTCAGGAACTGACAACAACAAGAGGAAGTAATTTACCATCCCAAGAAGGAACAGAGAATGAACTGGGTTGCTGGATCCTGAAGAGAGCTCATCACCTTGGAAGAGGGATGTCCATCTGAGAGGATCTGTCCTGTGGAATGCAGCCTCTGTCAGAATGGTGAGGAGGAAGGCTGGGAAGGGGACACCTCCCTAACCATTGCTGCCTCCTGCTGCTGTCACCCATTGTCCAAATCCAACAAGTAGTCATGGGGCAAAAGGGAGTTGGTCAGGCCAAAGAGCATGGATGGGAGAGGATGGACAAAATAAAAAATATATCCTTAACAGGTACCAGAGATATTTCTAAATATAATGATTAACCCTGATATATAAGTGATACATTTATTGAAAGAGTGATATGTCTAGGTATTCCTAGTCAAGTAGAAAATGCAGCAGTACAGAATGTTTAGAAATACCCCTTTATAGATTAGTCTGTTTAAGTTACATTGTGCTATGGAAACAAGGGACACAAAAGTTCCTGTGGCTTACAATGACAAAGTCTTATTTTTTGCTTTCATCAAATGCCCACTGCAGGTCAGATATGGCTTTGCTCCATGTCACCTTCACTCTAACCCCAGGCTGACAGAACAAGCTCAATCTGAATGTGACTGTTTCCTTGGCAGTGGAAAATGCGACGTGGCAAACTACATGCTAACATGTAAAGCTTACAAAATTTCCACATAGAAAGCACAATGTCATCATTGCTCACATTTTATTGGCTAAAGAAAGTCATGTGGCCAGTCCTCAATGGTAGAGGATGCAAGCATTCTTGGAGGGGAGGAAGGGAAAGAACCTTCATTTTTTTTGTTGTTGTTGTTGGTTAATGAATAACATAATTTATCACATCCCCTTATCAATAAATTAATATATGATAATAAAAGCATAATGTATCAGTAGAAACTCCATCTAAAAATTTGTTCATAAAATTATATAACCATAGCAGTTTGAAGGTAGAAGGGAGCTAAAGCAATATCTGGATTTTCCTGATGTAGAAAATGAGCCTCAGAAACATGAAAGGATGTGTCCAAGGGCATAACCCTAATCAATTTGGGACAGATTGAAAATATTCAATTCTCCACTAAGGTGTTGCAGCATTTGTCAGTTCTTCATAAACAGGCTTTGTTGAGCAGGAAGGAGCTCATTTTTTGGTGAACTTAACACTACGTCTTAAAGGCTAGGGTATGAATGCCAATTCAGTTTTTAGGTGTGAGATATAATGTGTTTTTAGGGACCTGGAGAAAGATCTGTCATCCCTCCCTCCCCAGATCTTTCTTCCATTCCTGCTCCTGTATATGAGAGAGTGAGTAAGAGGAAGAACACATGGTATGTGGTTAGCAGACAGAATACAGGCACTCAGACTCAGATTTCAGAAGAAACCTGTTTTCCATAAAATTTTCTGGATTATCTATGGATAAGCAACTAATTTCTGTGTCAAGATTATTTTAAATGGGAAATTATAAAGAAAACAAAAATAAATTGGTCTATTTAGGTAGCAAAGTGACCAAAATATCTAATGAAGTCTTTAGCCACTTTGCTGCAGAGGTTGTGCAGAAACCCATTGTTTCATTCATACTGGGAAACCACTGAGAATTAGTTGATTGCCCTGTTTGAAGTAACAGGACAAATCACATTCTTGGAAAAAAGGTAAATGCAATGCCAGCTTTCCCTTCATCACCTGAGAGGACAAAACACAGCACTAATTCTCTATTGCCTTAAGCCTTGAGAATAAGGAGAAGACAGCATTCATACTAGCCTCCTAGGAATCACTACCATTTATAAAATAAGCTAATATGATGTATTTTATATTAGTTAAATAGTATCATTAAGTTTGGGAAACTCAATATGCAGAGTTTAAGTTATGTTCTAATTTGTTGGCATTTTCTCACCTGGAAAGACAAAGTAACTCAAAAACAACAATAGCCAACCTAATATGTGTGTTTGTGTGTGTGTATGTGTGTGTAAGTGAATTTGAAGCTGCTAAGTATACTTAAAACTTGCAATGATGTGGTAAGTCTAAGATGCTTATTCTTAACAGCCCGTCATAAAAGAACAATCAAAACCACCTCTAACCTCCAGCTCAGTCTGTGTGGCATTATCAAAATTTATTGAGACCAGAACTTTCAGGATTTTAATGAGGTCAAGCAGTTAGACAAAGAATGATTAATTTATAGGAAGGTCAGCTGGAAGGTACAGTGAACATAGTTTGTAATATAGGAAGAAAGATAATACAAAAGAATGAGAGTTTTAAAAAAATTATTATTTTTTACGTGTTCAATACAGTGGGTTTACTGTTGAATTTTAAGTCCTCTGACAAAGCAAGGGGATATTTTATTCATTGTGTTCACGCATTCTGATAAAAGTTTGGCTCAACTATGTTGGGACAATTAGAGTGGGGATAAATCATCTGAGCTCACCAGACTGGCTGAATGTCTTTTGCTTATTGGTGTGTTTATTTCCCACTCTTTAAATCCAACTGGAATGCTTTTCTCAGAGAGAGAAGGTACTTGCATGCCATGGTCAGAATCTTGCCTGTTACTTCTGCTGTTCTCTCTGTTAAGCCATGTCAGCTCTTAAATAGATGCTCTCAGTACTTCGAGAGAAACTCCACATACAATGGAAGCTCAACCAGACAGTGAAATGCATAAAACTAAACATGTGCTCTATGTGTTCCTGCCAGGCAAAACTGATTGCCTCAAACATTTTAAAAAGTAGTTTGTTGTCAGTAGGTGTTTATCCAGAGATGGTAAGACAACTTAATAGTCAATGAAAATAAAAAAGAAATGTGTTGTTAAACACAGCAACTACATGCATATGGTAAAAAGAAAAAACTTCTTTTTTTATCCACAGCTTCTCCTCCCTAGATTTTAATGCATCCTATCAAGATTTGACTGGATAGATACAAAATATATCCATTTTCCAGAGATAATTTTTGCCTAAAATAACCAAGAGAATTATTTGGGAATGCCCCAAATTTTAGTTGCTATGTCAAATAAATCACATCTAATATTTTGTAATTTTAACCATTAAAACATATTAGGAAATATGGCCTGTCATTCTTCTGGCAGAAGCACATGATTAAACAGCTTGGTGAATAGAATTAACAGGTGCTGGGATAAAAATCAGAAAGCCCATTCATCTTTATGCTTCTGGGGGAAAATAAACCGTTTGGAGAGTTCAACTAGTAGAACACTGCTTTCTAGCTTTGGTAGTTTAGTGCATTTTGAGTGTTTCAGAGCTTTCTCTGATAATTTTAGGTTAGCTAATGTGGGAAACAATCATATACTGAATTGCTTGCAATGTGTTTGCTGTCTTATTGTGAAATCATGCCAAGCATTAGTGGGGGACAGAGCTGTTCCCTACTGTCTGGGCATTACTGAATTGTACTATCGTTTGTGTACTGAGTAAAAATAATTAATCTGTGATCTCTGAATGCAAGAGCATGTTTGAGTTCTTAATATCACATGCTTCTTACATACAATAAGTTATCAAAAATGTTGGTTGAATGATTGAATGGTAAATTATAATTAATTTAAATGCAGATATTGCTTTTGTATGTGTCATTGTCTATGCCTGAAAAATGTCCTCCCTATCTGATGCCCTATACATCTGGTCCATGCCAATTCATTCTTTAAATTTTATATCAGACATCACTACTGACAGGAATCCTTCCCTGGTCATACCCCAAATCAGAGATAATTGCCCTTTCCTCTGAGCTATCTTGATACCATATGTATGTATGCTTTCATGTTGTGCATATACACTCTTTTAAAATGTGGGTCTCTTCTGCAATTGGAGAGAATTCCTTTTGCTTATAGAATAGGTATTTCTCTACCTCTGTATTCTTTTTTCAAGTATTGGTTATGTAATAGACTTTCCGTACAGTTGAATAAATGCAAGGATGGGTAGATGGGTTGAAGAAGAGATGGTGTCTGTACACCTGAATTTCCAGATAAATATCTTTAAATAAATATGATGTGTTATTAACATAAAATCAGTTGAATGTGATATGTGAGCTACTAATTCACCTTTCAGTGGCTAAAGAATTATTTTAAGATATACTTCTTTTTAAATCTTGAAAAATGATTATGAACTTGCCATACATATGAGAGGAATGACATTAGTCATTGAAAAAGCAAAGTTATTGAGCTAAAAGTTGGTTTGATTTATTCAATGTAATGAAGAGAAATTCAGTGTTATATTGATGGTGAGAAATGAAAATTTACATGTAGACAGGAATAGGAATAAAGGTTTTATTCCATGACTTTGGGAAGTGGAAAGTCAAAGAGAAGTATTTATGTATGTATATACGTATTTTCTTTTTAAGCAGAAGAGTGAAGTGCTCTGCCTTTGATTCAGAAAATAATGACAGCAATTTAGCAGACGGATTGGAGTGGGCATAAACTCATTGGCATGAAGAGCAGTTAAGAAGTTCAAGCACAAGATAATGAGGATCCCTCGATAAATGAGTGACAGCATGGATAGAAAGGAAAATCACATTTAAAAATACATCTAAATTACAAATTACCAAATATGTGACTGTTTATATAAGGTTGAGAGACATATTGGTGTTTGCCAAGTTTTTTGCTGTTATTTTTTGTTGTTTTTAACTTTAAGGAATTTTTTGGACTGTAGTATCATTAAGAGATATAAATAAATACAAGAATTGAGTCAAAAGTAGAACATGAGCTGTAAGAAATAAATTAAATTCTGTTGCAGAAATATTGTGTTACTGGATTTACAGATAGAAATGTCCAGTAGGCATTAAGAAATGAGTTTATGTCATGGGCATATTATCAGATTAGAATTACAGGTTTTATACTTAATAACCCAGAGTAGTAGTTGAAGAACTGGAAATAATTAAGGCCACTTGATGAGTATGGAGCAAAGAACAAAAAAGGATTAAGTTTAGAATTTTAAGGCTACTCATGTTACTCTTGACGATGTTACTCTTAAGAACTGAACAGGGAAAAAAGCACTAGCAAAAGTGAACTGACCAGAATAAAAAAGTGGTAAGCAAGTTAGTCAAAATACATTTGGCTGATAGCAGAGAACTTGACACTGAGAAATTGATTATGTCTGTAATACATTTATAAGAGAGAGATGCTGAAAGAATGCTCAAAACAAAATCTCTTTAAAAAATTTGTCCTAATGCATTTTTCCCATGACATAATCTAGTCTCCAAGTAACTCTGCTGAATCATATGGAAGTACAGGGTTTTCTTCTGTCTTTTCTCCAGGTAAAAGTAAGGTTTAGAATTGTAGAATCATGTCAGATCTCTATCTTGGTATGTTTGATTAGGCTTGTACCTTAACTTAGACTCTCCATATTTTCTTAATCCAATGATGAAGAAAGGGGAATACAAAAAATTCAAACCAAGGAAATCAATGGAGCACAAAAGAAGGTTTTCCCTAAGGTCTACAGCAGATCTTCAAAATCCCCAAAGAATGTACTTTTAATACAATAAATTGTCCTACCCTCATCTTGAGCCACATTTAAGAAGAGTTTAGAGCTGAATTGAATAGAATATTGGAGCTTCTCCTGGATGTCAGTATCAAAGAAGGGAAGTAGAATTGGACATGAGGAGGAGAAAGTTACAAGGAGTAATATTCACTCAAAAATGACCACACACGCACACACACACACACACACACACAACATACACAAAAGTTTAATGAACAGTGACTATAGGTTTTGGGATTTAGTAATTAGGTAGTAACTGATGGCCTATGAGAAGTGAAACACACATGACACCTAAAGCAAATATAGCAAAATGTTAATAATTGTTCACTCTAGGTGGTATATATATAGTTTCACTACCTAGAGATGCAGCTCTGAAGAGTAAAGAGAGAAGTACCACATGAAAAAATAGGGTATTGTAGTGTGGTCTCCCTTTACGATGCTAAGAAAATGAAAATAATGAATAAAGATTTAAAGAACATGTAAAGGAAGATGACAAATGTAAAATAATAATGATAAGTTAGGTAGAAGAACGAAAGTGGGTGATGGAGTTAATCTTAGAAGGGAAGATCTAGAAAAGCTAAAGGAGATTGATAATTGAATAAGGAAAATGGAGATGTTGGATGAGTCAGAACCTCTGAGAATTCCAGATAGCTAAATTGGCAAAATGTTAGATTAGAGAAATTATAGGGATAGGTGGCAGTATACATGAGGTTTCACCCAAAATAGAAGAATATTTTATTTGTTCTTCCATTCTTTCATCATGGTTAATTTTGAGAATTCATTTTAAAAGATTTTTAAATTGATATGCACATCAAAATGATAAATGAGAAAACTCACTATTCTCCATTTAGATATATTTTGTGTATCATGACTAATAAATGTTTTTGGAAGGAAATTTTTAAATTCCTCAAAGCTTTGCTTTGAATATACTTCCTAAGAATATATTACAAAGATGACATGTATAAAGCTCAGTCTTTTTAACTACAGAATAAAACACTCTGGGTGCAAATGTAATATACTTATCTTAATAAGTTAAACAAGTTTGCATCATAATTCTGTCCAACTCAAGTTGCCTGGCTGATGTGGTAGAGAACGAGCTGATTGCTATATGGAAAGAAGCCTCTGAATGTAAAAAGCATATTTGTTGCTAGATATTTAGCTCATTCACTTGTTTCTGTTGGCATTATAAGCAGTCATGTATTTCACAAATATTTATTTATCTCTTATCAAGGATTTCTTGTTGCTCAAGAAGAAAACAAAAGCAAGAATCATAGTATATTAGGAAGATATCTCAGAATTTCCTCATTTTAAATATGAGCACAGTGAGGCCTACAGTCATTCATTGAATTGGCAACAAAGTTGGGAGAAGAACCCAGAACTTTACACACTAGTCTAGTACCTTTTCTCTGCAGAAAGAAATAGAAATAAAGAAAGGCATTGGAGTTCTCTCTCCCTATAGGAGCCTCAAGGCAAAAAATGATGGTGGACTCCTATAAGATAGAACGAGTCCAGTTCCTCAAGTCTTTGAATCTTATTTCATTAGCTTGATGTTGTATAGCAACCTTAGTGAGCAAGAAAAATCATCCAGTGTTTTCATCATATTTTTGGTCTTTTATTCATCTTTGTGCTATCTTTTGTGCTTTAATAAATACATATATAAATGAATAAATGAAATCTCTACTCGCTAATTCACTAGGACATCTCATAGGAGCACTTCTGTTTAATCTTTGTACTCTTACACTTGGCCCCAAGTGACCAATTAGATTCCTGTGCTCCAGTTGGCAGTCAATAGGTGTGGCCTGGATTTGGAACAGTGTGGAATATTAATTACCTTACATGACATTTGAAATCATGAATTAACTTCATTTAGGCAAAAAGCTATGGCAGTTGTATCACTCAGACTCCAAACTGGAAAAGAGAAACTTACTTGTAATATTTAAAACAGATGAAATTTAACACAGAAAGTTGGTTAAAAACCTGAGGGAATAACTAAGAAGCCAAAAAAAGGAGGGTGTGGCAACCCAAACGTTAGCAAAAGCAGGAAAATACTTTCACTTTTAGGAACATAGGGACAAAGAGGAGGCGATATTCCTGGGGACCAGGGACCAAGGGTCAACTGGTGGAAGATACAACCAAGGTGGAGCTTTCTGGTGGGAGCTGGAGCTGTGGAGGAGACTGTACCCCCAACATACGCCAGGACTGTTAGATACCCAGCCTGGGGTGGAATAGGGGGGCACTCTGAATTTTCTCTCCTCTCACTCTGTAATCTCCTGCCAGTGTCTGCAGTACTGAGCAGAGGACAGCAAGGAATTGAGGTAAAATAGCATGAAGACCAGACAAGTGTTTCTCAAAATGTGATCCACAGAGTAACCATTACAGAATCAGCAACCGTTGAAAATGCAGATTTCTGGGACAGAAATCAGAATTAATTATTCAGAATCCCCAGAGGTTGGTTGAGTATGATTCAAAAATTGCATATTTAATGAGCTAAACATTTCTTTTGGGCTCCAAAATGGGAAAATTTTGGAGCTCTCGCTCATCAGAAACTGGTCAGGAATCAGAAGACCTCGGCTCGAAGTCTGCCTTATTGATTTTGGGACATTTGGAAGTTTAGTTAAACTCTCTAAGTCTCATTTTTTGTATCTAAAAGTAGGAACACTACCATGTTACTGGAGTTAAATGAGATAATGTGTGATATCAAAAATTAGAACATTGAACATGCTTTCATAATTTTAATTATCTACAATAACTCAATTAAATTCAGTTCCACTCTAATGAGCGCATTATACTGTTCCCTGCAGCAATATTAAGCATGGTCACCTTAATAGACTGGTCATGTTTTGGTTACTATCTGCATACTTTTTCTAGAACTTTTTAAACTTACATTTTATGTAATATACCAAATATTTTTTGCACAATAACAGTTGTGGAGTAAATAGTATTGGATTGATTAGTACCTTTCATTTGAAACTCAATTTATAATTTCTCTTTGATGTATTTTTAATATATATTATCCATATATGCTAATTCAATTCATAATATATTTCTTTTCTATTCCTAAATTATAGTTTACAATAACTCATGGAATCACAAAAGTATCTTTTAATTAAAAATGAATATTTACTTATACATTTTAGTTATTTAGTTAGTAAATCTTCTAAAAATGAATATTTATTTCCATGCTTAGTATTCATGGAAAGAAAGACTAATCATCTAAATTTACTGTTCTTAAATGGTTGCAAGATAATATTATAATTTTATCATCTTTGTTGAACACAATAACAACCTCAGCTTTGCAGTATCACAAATATGGTGGATGGAGAGAAAGGGAAGCAGCATTTATTATTTGTGTATTAATGGCAGAAATAATACCTATACTCTATCTTTTCATCATTAAAACATCCTTCATGGAAATATACATTCCCTAATCTTACAGTTACAGTAACTGAGGCACTGATATTTGACATATAGTATTCCATGTCCCAGGTCTGGGAATAGGCTGGCCAAGATTTCAACTCATATAGCTCAATTTTTTTTTAAATCCATGAAAATTGTTTTTTGCCAAATAGGAAACTATTGCAGCTTCTTTCTCTCTTTATTTCTTTTGCTGATTACAAATATTCTATAAGAAAAAGTGCAAAAATTATAAACATACAGCTTGATGAATATTCATGAAGTGGACCAGGACCTAAAGAGACAGAATGTGACTAGCACTCCAAAAACCCTCCTCATGTTATTTTCCAGGAACTAACCACGTAAGCCTAAAAATAAAAATTATCCTTACTTTTAACATGATATATTTTTGCCTGTTTTTGATATTTATTTATTTATTATTTATTTATTTATTTTGGCTGCGTTGGGTCTTCGTTGCTGCACGCAGGCTTTCTTTAGCTGCAGTGAGTGGGGGCTACCTTCATTGCGGTGCGCGGGCTTCTCATTGCAGTGGCTTCTCTTGTTGCAGAGCACGGGCTATAAGTGCGTGGGCTTCAGTAGTTGTGGCACGTGGGCTTCAGTAGTTGTGGTTCATGGGCTCTAGAGCGCAGGCTCAGAAGTTGTGGTGCACGGGCTTAGTTTCTCCGTGGCATGTGGGATCTTCCTGGACCAGGGCTCGAACCCGTGTCCCCTGCACTGATAGGCAGATTCTTAACAAATGCACCACCAGGGAAGCCCCTTTTTTATATTTTTTAATCTTATTTATTTAGTTAGTTAGTTAGTTTTTGCTTGTTTTTGAAGTGTACATAGTATTACATTTTTAGGTAGTTTTTGTATGTAGCATCTTTCTCTCATCATTATCATGGCAGTTTTATCTATTTTTTTTCATGCAGTAGCAATAGTTCATTCTTATTATTGTATAGCATTTCTTTCTATGAATAGCCACAATTTATTTATCATATATACACATGTATATATATAATTATGTATCTATCATTTTATACATGTTATATATGTATATACATATACACAAATGTATATGTATATACATATAAATATACAATGTGAGGTAGTATAAGACACACTGAGCATAAAAATATATGAAATAACACTTCACACTTACTAGGAGGGTGTGGACAAATTGGAACCCTTGTACATTGCTGGTTGGAATGTAAAATGGTGCAGGCTTTGTGGAAAAAAGTTTGGTTGTTTCTTAAAAATTTAAACATAGAATTACCCTCAGCAATTCTACTCTTAGGTACATATTGAAAAGAATTGAAAGGAAGGACTAAAACTGATGCTTGTATGCCAATGTCCATTGTAGCTTTATTCACATTAGTCAGAAGGTGCAAACAACCCGTGTCCATTAACAGTTGAATGGATAAATACAATGACATATTATTCAAAAAACAGTTGAATGGATAAATACAATGACATATTATCCAGCCAAAAAATGTTCTATACATGCTAGAACATTGATGAGCCTTGAAAACTTTATGCTAAGTGAAGCAAGCCAGATCCAAAAGAAATTGCTTCATATGATTCCACTTACATGAAATATCTAGAAAAGTAAATTCATAGAGACAGAAAGTAGATTATAAGTTACCAGGGGATAAAGGGAGGGGGAAATAGAGAATTACTGCTTAATGGTTATAGAGTTTTTGTTTAGGATGACAAAAATTTTTGGAAATGGACTTAAAAATATTTAAACACATTTTATTACTTATACTTCACCACAATTTTTTAAAATGCATGATAATCACCGACTTTAAGGAACTTGTTATTTATTTGAGAAGAAAGAGACACATAAGATGATCTACAATTTATAGTAATCAATGACTTTTTACTTCACCATTTTATCACCTCTCCCCCCATAGTACACACTTTCACACAAATACACAAATACATAAAAACATACACCTACATTCCAGGTCAACAAGTCTTTTTACATTATACTGTCTTAACATAATTGTTTATCAAATTTCTGCTACCCTAAGTCTACATTTTTCTCTTGTGTGATTTATTTTGTCTCTCAATTCCCTGACCCTAGGTTTGTAGCTACTCTTACACAGCTGCCTGATTTAAGTTCTATTCATATTACTCATCTATTTGAGACCTTTAATGGATCTCTATTGCCATTTGTTTTATCTACATTTTCAGGTCTTAATATTTATTATAAGGCCTTTTTTGATATGGCATACAACTATATCTCTAGCCTCTTCATTCATTGTACAGAGATAAAAATTACTTATTTTCCACATAAGAAATGTTTTCCCTTGAGCTTTGTAGGTGCTATTCTCTCCATCTGGAACACACTACATTATCTATACCTTTAGGAAAAAGTCTTAGCATTTCCCCCTTTGAGCCATATCATATCTTAATGTAAAAAATTGCATTTATTAGAAACATTTTGCTCCAATCCTTTATACATCCCTTTCTAATGAGCTATAAAAAACTGAGAACACAGCATGTCTCATTCATCCTGGCAACCTCAACACCAAATAAATTTGTGTTGGCTAAATACATAAAGAAATTGATGGATAAAAGGAGACATCACTTCCAGCTGAAGGGAAAGTCTTTTAAGATGAAAGAAAACTTTACTTTCCAAATCACACAGTAACCAGAAAATTTAGTTTAGGAGCTGTTTCCAAGGAGCAAGTCCTTTTAATCTATTAGCCACATTAGTAGCAGAACTTATCTCCATAGAGATAACTAATATGTTAAAGCCAGTACATAGTTTTGTTCTTTTAAATAGGCTGAACATGTCCTATACAACCTCATTTACAAATGGGGCTGTTCATCATATTTTCTCACCATAGGTTTTGCAGCAGATATTAATTCCTTAATATATTGAATCCTCACAAAAGTCTGAGTCTCAGATTGAGTTAAAAACAGTGAGGGTCACATACTTCTTTAGCAAATCGGATGAATTGTTACTGTAGTGAAATATTCAACAATAATAAACCTAGTGAGTCAGTGAAACTGGAAACCTAAAAAGAAGTTCTGGAATCAGTCTATAGTAATCCATTGCTAAATCAAAAATTAGTCTGCCTGGGTCTTTAATTTTCAGAAAGAAGCCTGACCACATTTTTGACATTATCATTTCTCAGAGAAAAAATATATGCAATTTGAAAAGCCAAACTGTAAGGCAGAAATAGCTTGAAAAAAGGATAATCTTAATTTTGCTAGCACAATTTATTTCCCAAGAGGAAAACTGTTTTCTATGAAACAAAAGCAAACTCAGTTAAAATCCCAAGCCACAAAACCCTGTTAAAATTTTTGGAATGTGTCTTTAAAAAATAACCAACATACTCATAATAAAGTAAAAGGAAGTTATATAGAAAAGAAACAAGCAAGTTATTGCATAGTACAGCAGTGCCTGCCTTAGAGTTTTTAAAAGAGGACAGATGGAGAATTTTCCAAGAGTAATTTTTAATATGGGAAACCACTGGGAAGCAGTAAAGAAAAAACAGAGAGAGGATAAAAATGATCTAGTTGGACTGCACACACACACTTTGGAATCAGTGCTGAGCAATTTGTAGCATGCACGATAGAATGGCACAGAGGCTGATTATAAAGAGAGAAGTAGCCATCAGCATTTTGTTTCCTTTTTTTTTTTTCTTTCCATCCCTACATATTTCCACAAGTTTTCTCAGGTGTCTTTGCCAACATTATGCAACATGTGAGACAACATATACTCCCTCAAAACCTCAATTTTACAACACCCCAATCTGAGTGAGTCAACAGCCCCTGGAGAAATGCCTAACATCTTATTTTATGCTTTAATCAAAGTAGAACATGTAGAAATTCTAAAGTTAAATCTTAGAATAAGGCTTAAAATGAAGAAAAGCAGTTTCTTCCTAAAGTCCACTCTAAGCCCAAATTCAGTTTCTCCTCCAAATAACACACAAAACATACACACACACACACTGCATTCATGTAACTGTATGCCTTTTTTCCATCCCTGAATGTTTTACATATTTACTTAAATGAGTATTCTCTTTATATTACCATGAGGGCAAATTATTCTTCACTGCAGAGTCTGTCATAAGCTATGATTATATTTCTTTCTTGAGAATTTTTCACATGTAATTAATAATTGCCATTTATTTTCTTTATGGTATTTCTATACGTTTATCACTACTGCCTGCATAAGCTCTTTGATAAAAGTCTAAATCAACTGTTCCTAAATGCAAACTCAGAGAGTTTGAGACAGACTGGGACCTGGGACCTGGGACCCTTTGCTGCAGTGTTTGCAGCTGGACAAACATCTCCTGGAGCAACAAAATACAAAGAAACTATGAGGGACTAAAAATAACTGCATGCATGCACAGTTGGGGCAAATTATGAACAACAGGATACAAAAAGACCGAAACCCCACACAGCACCACCAAGGGGGTATTTAGGCCACCTAATCCACCCCTCTGGCCTGACCCCTGGACCCCCTCCTTCCCTTACCCCACTTAGGGAATCAGTTCATACCCCCTCAGCGAGCAAGCAAGGGAACCTGTTACTTGTTTTTGCACCCCCTGCCCCTCCCCACTGTATCAAGGGCCCCAATAAAGCCTTGCCTGAATTTCTTATCTGGCCTCTTACCAATTTCTATTGATTAAGGAAACCAAGGACCCTGGTTGGTAATAAGTTGATCATCTCTGTTTTGTTATTGTCCTTTGGTGAGCCTGAGTTCTCTGGCACCATTTTGGACTGATTGTTCTCTAGGCTGCTACAGAGCTATGCACACGTGGCACCCTTCACTTCTACTTTTAGTTGCCTGCTTTGTAGATGGCATGAGTTCTTTGTTTTTGTTTTATTTCCTTGATTTTGAGGGACCACATGCTAAGCTTCCTACTTTCCTAAAAAAAGTTTCAAGTTTTTTTTTAGTATTTGCATATCTACTCATGTTTTTCTTTCCCTTCATATTTGATTATTTAACTGGATATAGAATTTAAAATTCAAAATACTTTCTCTCATGGTGTTGAATGCATTGCTCCATTGTGAGGTATTGGTAGTTGGGAGTATGACATTATATGTTTCCTAATCCACTTTTGTGACTTATTTACATTGTGTATTTCATAGTAAGCATTGTTTCAAATTTGTTTGTTTGTTTCTCTTTCTAAGATCTGATTGAACTTTCTGAGGATAAAATCAAAACTCTGGTGGTAATTAGGCCAATGTTGAATTTTTGATTGACTTCCAGTCACTGAAGGAGAAGCACGAGATAGTTGAGAACATAGTAGAAGCAGTTGGAATAGACTTATTATTGGGCATTTATTACTTCTTTTCAGCACCAGGATGGGCTAAGAATATTCACTGCATTGCTTTTGCCACAGGTAATGTCCTTCCTAAACCCATTTTGTTTCTGAAAAAAATAAAAGAGAGAGAAAGAAAGAAAGAAAAAAAAAGCTATTTTAGTGTATGTTTTCTGGTATATGTGATGCTTTTGTTCTGATTTTCAATTTTTTTGTCATTCAGACTCATCACCTACCTGACCTTGTAATAGCATTTAAGGGACCCAGGACCAGATGAGTAGTATAATTAACAGAACCCATTTAACAGAGGCCTGACCCCATGAAATTAGTCTCTTTAGGACTCTATACTAGCTTTAACTATCTGAGCTAAGCTAAGTCACAAACCAAAAAGCATTACAAATGCTGTGAATCTGATTCAGACTACAGGGGAGATTTTTTCTTAAAAAGTAAAAATAAAAACAAACCAAAACACAAAAACAAAACAACATTTAGGAAACAATCTTTCCAGAAAGCTGCTGAGTCATAGATCACGGGTGTGTGCTTCTCTGCTTCTTGCTCTTTGTCACTGCGACTTGTCTTGCTCTTCCTGCTGGGAGACCTTTGCTCATGGGGTTCATCAGTAACTGGAGTTGCCATGCAGGTGTGAAAGTGAAGACAACCCCAAGATTTCTCTAACAAATGTTAAGTAGACTCCCAAGGGAAGGAGAAGCATATAGGAGAGGGACACACCTTCCAGATTCCTTGCCTTGTTTGTGATGGCAACACACAAGATGGCATCCCAGAGGCACAAAACAGCTCTGCATCTTTATTTATTAAAATCCCCTTTTCTCCTGCTATGCTCTGTTCTGTTCTTTCTTCTGGAAGTTTCTATTTCAAAGCTTCCTCAGTCTTTGTGTTGTATCTATAAATGGATTCATCCCCTCGTGAGTCAAGCTTTTAATTAATGTTCCTGTTATTTTTAGAAAACTGAAAATATCACACTATATCCAATTGTGAGAGATAAGGTGAACCTATTTGCCTGCTGGATGAGTCCTTTCTGTGACTGGGACCCAAGAAAATTGCTGTGAAAATAATGTAAACAATGCACTGCAGAATTGGGCATGTGATGGTACCAATGTCAAAATATCTGTGATCATAAGAATTTCCTTGTTCTGTTGTTAAAGGAGCACTTGGGCTGATGTATTTCTAAAAAAAATGTTTATTAACAATTGCATGAAGTAGTGGTTCATATGTTAAAGAAAAATCAGGACAAACTCCATTGATACAAGCAAGCCAAGAGGTTGTACTGTCCAGGTCTAGCTATAACCTACACAAAGGAGCTAGGCTGGTGGTGAGAGTCATACCCAAGATAGCATCCCAGCCAGCCTGCCACAAAGACTATTACAGACACATTCACAAAACTTAGCTTCAGAGTCAGGAGAAGAACATTGTTTCAATGATAATGTAGTACCCAGCAGAAGCCATTTACTGATTTTTTGTTTTACTTCAGTGTGCCCTTGAACATATTTTCTTAGACTCTAAGTTACTTCTTCTTTTGTGATTAATACAAACATCTTTGTTCCCCCAATATATATACTCCAGGAGGTCCCTAACTGCCCCCTAACATCAACCCTTACCTGCAGAGCTTGCTCCTCCATGGAAATCCATATCTGCATATTTTTGTTTAAAGCTATATTGTTCCTTTGGATGTCTGTCTGTACACAGGACTGTTACTCTCATGTGCTTTATATCTTCTCAGGGTTTGCTGAGGGTATCCATGGATGATAAATGAAGAAATGAATGAATAAACCTATTATCACTGGTGAAAAACTGAGTTCAAGTAAGTTTATAAACCTTGTTAGATTTTAACAAGACTCTGAAAGAATGGAGCTCAGAACAGGAAAAATTTGATACAATGGGGAAATCAAGATATTCAATAATAGTCTTTCAATTTTATTATTATATTTTGATAGTATTGTTGTTCCTCAAATAAAATTTATGTAAAACCCTATATATAAAAATTACAAAGGAGAATGAGGAAAGGGATATCCAATTGTTTGACCCTTTTGCTTTTACCCACCCAAGAGTATCTCTAAGTAACTCTAAGTTGATACACATCAGTTTGTGTGAATGATTGAACTAAATTGTACTCAAGATCATAAGCTCATAGGACATCCAACTGTTGCTGACCCTCTTGGATTGGGTGGACTCCAATTGGGTTCTTCTTGCCCATTGTCACTCAAGCCAATTGAATGAGACCAGGTTTGGCAAAGCAGAGCAGAAACTTTATTTGTTGATCAAGGAATGGGGAAGGGAGATCTCATGCTCTAAAGACCCCTTCTTCCTAGGGGGAGAGAGGTGAGAAACTTTTAAGGGGTAAGAAGTGGGTACTGCATCAGAATTCGAGAAAAGGGAAGGCAATTTCTAGAAACTGCCAGATCATGCACAGTCCTTTGGGCTCCTTTACACATGGCACTAATTTTGCCTAGCTAAATGCAAGTCCCCACTTAGGGTGGAGATCATAGCATGGTAATAAGACAAAGGCAACTTTTGAACATTTTGGGTCTCATCTGCATGGGTGCTACCCTCATGGTCAGGCTGGAACTGGTTCAGGGCAGTTGACTGTTGCCCTCTTGGCCCGTGTTGGCTCTGGCTGGTTCTGCAGTTTGACTTATATGGCCATCTGCCTTCCTTTCTGTAAGCAAGCACAGCTGTGGACATAGACTAATGGATTGTGGTGCAGAATAAAGAAAGTAGGTTAGTCTCTGTACAGGTGTGGGTCTCTTCCAGTGACACAACCAAAGGTGTGGAACAGCTTTGATGACTCTCCTGACTCTGCCCCTATACACTTAAAGTCACATTGCTGAAGACTCTTCATCCACTGCAAGTTCTGATGTGCCCCGTGTTTAGCAACCTGTCCTTAAAATCAGCAGAGATGTAAAGGACCTGAGGCTGTGTCTTTGAGGCTCTGCATTACGTCAATCGGTTAACTGGTTCTACTATAATCCTACTGCCTGGTTCTAATTACTGGGCTCTTGTACCATGTCTTGTTCCCACAACTTTATACTGTTGTACTGTTCTAAGAAGGAGTAACCCTCTCACTGTTTATTCATAATGCAATATGTCAATACTTCTGAGGCAGTGCTTCTGCTTTGTTCTCTACAATATCAATTTGGAGTATGAATTCTATTTGCTAGTCTCAGGTTGGGCCCCACTGACTGTGCCAATAACATGTTTGCTTGATGAACTTGCTGCTCCACGTGGAAGGCTCAATCCCTGGGACTCCTGGCTAGCGTTCTGTGCCTGGAAGCTGCCTAGTTACCATCCCCCAACAGCTTCTGGCTTGGTGCATTCTATAAAACTGAAATCCAGACTGTTGGGTTGGGGTGGACAAAAGAAATTAAGATGTAAAATAGACGAATGTTGCCAATGCCAGTTTGGTTAGGGTCAACTGTGTTTATCTGAGCTCATTAGACTGAGAGGCAGGAACAGTGATTTTCTTCCAATTCTTCCATGAGGTAAGATGCGATATTGATAAAATCATTTCCCTAAATATCAAGTTTTATATTGTAGAACTGTAGAATTGTCTTCTGGACTAAATAATCTCTAATATACTTATAATAATCACAAACATCTGATATTTTAGGGTTTCACAATTTTACCATGGAAAACAAGGACACTGTGCTTATCGTCTTTCTTCCATTTGTGCTACAAGTGCTTTTTAAATTGTTTCTCCCTGTACCTGCAGATTGCATTGCTGTGCTCACTCACGTCTACATGATTTATTTTCTAGTGACATAGAGAAACATGTACTCCACAACTTCATCTCTCACCTCTAACTTCAAATGTGTATGTTGAGAAGTTAATCTCTAAGTTCTTCATCATTCAAGCTTTCCTTATCAATGATTCCTAACTCTCTTTTGGATCAGAAAGGTCAGGACAGACACAGTTCTCCTGGAGGCCATTGCCACAATTAATAAGAATAGGGCTTCCCTCGTGGTGCAGTGGTTGAGAATCTGACTGCTAATGCAGGGGACACGGGTTCGAGCCCTGGTCTGGGAAGATCCCACATGCCATAGAACAGCTAGGCCCGTGAGCCACAATTACTGAGCCTGCGCATCTGGAGCCTGTGCTCCGCAACAAGAGAGGCCGCGATAATGAGAGGCCCGCGCACCGCAATGAAGAGTGGCCCCCACTTGTCACAACTAGAGAAAGCCCTCGCACAGAAACGAAGACCCAACACAGCCATAAATAAATAAATAAATACAATTTAAAACAAAACAAAACAAAACATAAAGAATAAACACAACTTGGGGATTACAATATGTCATGTCCTTCCTCTAAAATATATTAACATATTGAATCTGCACAGTAATTTATGAGATAGTTTATTTTCCCCATTTTTCGGAGGAGACATCAGAGACACAGAGAGTTTATGTACATAAGTGAAGGTTGCATAGATGGTAAGAGGTTGAGCTGGGATTCAAAGTTCAGCATCTCCAGCATCTGTCCTTCTAAACACTATGCTGTGCTACTTTGCTGATGAAGAGTGGAGGGTTCTTATCAATAACTTCTAACAGGCACATGACACATACCAACCATTCTTCTCTGCCTCTCCTGCTCTCTTGTCGGAAGCTTTTTTTTTCACCATCAGTGAAATCTCTATGCTGTCAAATTATTTGTTTGATTTCTGAAAACAAAATCTATCTTCTCAAAAAGAAGCTCAGTGAAGCAAACCTTAAATTCTAAATGTAATGCCTGCCAATTAGCAATGTGACCTTTGCCAAGTCACTCTCCCTCTGTGGGTCTCAGTTTTGCTTCTCTATGGCCTCTAAGTTGCTACAGTCTGGTGATCTTTTATGATGATGTGAAAAAAAGAATTTGACTTTTCACATTTAACAGGAAGGGTTTGCTGTTAACAGTTTATGAAATTATTTGTTATGAATGTTTCATCATTTTCAGATAAATAACTAAATTTAGGTATATAGTGAGAAGATTTAAAATGAGGTAAGTTTTAAACATGTACAGACCCTTGATGATAGCTTGGTATACTCACAGAAATTATTTAATAATTTTTCCTTAATTGGTGAAAGAATGAATGCAGGTGTTGATCGAATTAATTAATGAAATAAGCATTGCCAAATTTAATAAAATCTCTGATCCTTATAACTTCATTAATATGGTTTTCTAAATAAGATCAGCCCAGATTCTTGGCATTGAACACCAAGCAGGCAAGGTTTTATCAGAGAGTCTCCCTGATACTGACTTCACTTTTCCCATCTATAGTTCTCAAGCAGGTTTTGTTTTTTTTTAATCAGGTCATGGAGATTTGGGGAAACAGAGTTCTCATTGCCCCCTAGATCACATAATATATGAGCTGTCCTTTTTATCAATGGATTCAAACAGAATGACTCACAGTACATTCTCCCTTCACCTAGAGAAGCACTTCCATTATAGCAGTTATCCTGATTCATTATGATTATTTATCTTTTAAACCCTCTAGACTGTAAGCACTTTGATATCAGAGACTGTGTCTTGTTCCTTTCTCCCTCACTTTCCATTCCTCCTCTCATGCCTGGTCTATGTTAATCATGAGAGAAATGTTGCTTGCACTTCATAACAAATGAGGTAATAGAGGTTATAAAATGATAACTGCAAATACTCCCCATTTGATAATTATAAGTCATATACTTTGGAAGCTGTAAAAGTTCTGTAGGGACTATGTTTTTGGAAACATCTGCTGGGATATCACAAGGAGGCATTTCAGCCTAACATCCCTTCTTCAAGATATCCCTCTTCTGCATTTGCTCCTAAGAGTATCTTTCCTCAAGTAGCTCTCTGCTGTCAGAAAGTCAAGTACTTCAAACATTACATGGATCCTGGAGTTGCCTAAAAAGATCTTGGGCAGATCCCTTCAGTGCCCCATATACAATTATCTAAACTGGATTTTCACCTTTTCTTCCAAGGTTCTGTTGCACATCCTATTTCCTCTGTTTCTATTGCTACCATCTTAGAGTAGAATTCAAATTACTAAAAACCTGGGCCCTCTATTCTCTTTAAGTATAACTGACTTTTTACAGTAAATAATAGACTTTGCTTCACATTATATGATACTAAGTAATATAATTCATATTCTAACTACAAGATATTTGCAAAGAAATTGTGAAAACTAATTTGGACACAGATAAGAATAAAATGTTTCTGTAACATATCAAATAAAAGTTGACCAGCTGATAGTAATAATAATACTGCAAGACACTGTGAAATAAGAGCCTTAAGAGAGAAACAGAAACCTAGGGGTGTTCAGATTTCTCCAGTCCCACCATCTCCTGAACAAGCCATCTTGAATAATTGCTATAGACTGAATATTTGTGTCCCACCCAAATTCATATATTGAAACTTATTCCACAATGTGATGGTATTTGGAGGTGGAGCCTTTGGGGAGCAATTAGGTCATGAAGGCAGAGCCCTCATGAATAAGTTTAGAGCCCTTATAAAAGAAACACCGGAGGCCTCTCCTGTCCTTCCTGCCATGTGAGGTCATGGCAAAAAGACAGCAGTTTATGAGCCAGGAAGCTGGCTCTCACCAGACACTGACAAATAAATGATTATTGCTTATAAGTCACCCAGTCTATGGCATTTTCTGTTACAGCAGGAGACTAAGGCAGAAAATTGGTATGGAGAAATACAGGTGCTACTGTAACAGATACCTAAAAATGTAGAAACAGCTTTATAACTGGGAAATGGGTAGAGGCTAAAAGAGTTTGGAGGTGTATGCTAGAAACAGTCCATATTTCTGTGAATGGTCCATTAAGGGCAATTCTAGTGAGCTCTTAGAAAGAAAAGAGGGGAGCTGTAGAGAAAGTCTCAATCTTTTTAGAGAATACATAAGTAATCCTGCACAGAATGTGGGCAGAAATATGGATGGTAAAGCCCATTCTGATGAGGTCTCAGATGGAAATGATGAACATGTTATTGGACACTAGAGGAAAGGCCATCCTTATTATAAATTGGCAAAGATCTTGACTGAACTGTGTCTGTGTCTTAGTGTTTTGTGGAAGGTTGAAATTGCAAGTGATAAAATTGGATATTTGGCCAAGGAACTCTCTAAGCAAAGTGTTGTTGGAGCAGCCTGGTTCCTCCTGATGGCTTAGAATAAAATTCCAGAAGAGAAAATTAGTTAAAGGTTGAATTGTTAAGCAAAAATGAAGTAGAACTTAAAGATTTAGAAATAAGTAAAGAAGGAAGAAATAAAATTATCTTTGCAGATGACATGGTCATATATGTAGAAAACCCTAACCAAAAGTTTCTTTTAGAATTAAAATGTGAATTCAGGCAAGGTGAAAGGTACAAAGTCAACATACTGAACTCATTCATGTTTCTATACATAAACAATTAACTATCTGAAGATAAAATTAATGAAACAATCCCACTCAAAGTAGCAACACAAATAAGAAAACAATTAGGAATAAACTTAACCAAAGAGATGAAAAATTTGCACACTGAAAATATAAAGTGTTGATGAAGAAAATTAAAGAAGGCACATAGATAAATAGAAAGACATCCCATGTTCAAAAGTTTTAAGAATTAATACTGTTAAAATGTTTCTTCTCATTCTGGGAATAACTTGAAGGTA
This sequence comes from Balaenoptera musculus, assembly GCF_009873245.2. Lineage (NCBI taxonomy): Eukaryota > Metazoa > Chordata > Mammalia > Artiodactyla > Balaenopteridae > Balaenoptera > Balaenoptera musculus. The sequence continues at coordinate 16,990,510 of NC_045797.1, forward strand.
TCCCACAGGACCTTTCGGCTCTGTTCACTTTTCTTTGTTTATTTTTTTCTTACTTTTCTCCAGACTGGATAAATTCAATGACCTTGTTCTCAAGTTTACTCTTTCTGTCTTTTGTCTGCTCATATCGCTACTGAATTCATCTAATAAATTTTCATTTTAGTTATTATACTTCCCAGTTACAGGATTTCTGTTCTATTCCTTAATATAATTTCCAACTCTTTAACATTTGCATTTTGTTCATACATTATTTACCTGATTTTCTGTAGTTCTTTGTCCATGGTATTATTTTGTCTTTTCAGCATATTTAAGACAGTTGTTTTGAAGTATTTTTCTAGTAATTTTGATATCTGAGTTCATTTGGAGACAATTACTGTTCATTTATCTTGTTCTTTTGAAAGGGCCATATTTTCCTGTGTCTTTGTATGGTTTGCATTTTTTGTTAATGTAAAACCGAACATTTGAATATTATAATGTGATAACTCTGGAAATAATATTCTCATACTTACTCAAGGATTTTCTTTTAAAAAAAAAATTATTGAAGGCTGGGAACTTACTTTTCTCAATTATTTTTTCAGAGACTGTATACCTTTTTGTGCAATGTCAGTGAAGTCTCTGTTCCTTAGCTGTGTTTAGCTAGTATTTTGATAGATATTTTATCGATTTCTAGATGTTAAAACAAACAGACCAGATTCTTTCTTTGTCTTTTAGATTTCAACAGTTTGATTATGATGTGTTTCAGTGTGATCTTTTCAACTGTATCCTACTTGGATTTTGTTGAGATTCTTAGATGTGTAAATTCATCTTTCATCAAACTGGAGATATTTTCAGGAATTTTTTTTTTCAAATATTCTTCCTTAATCCCCTTTTTCTCTGTTTTCTCTTCTTCTTGGGCACCCATATTGCCTATGTTGATATAATTGATGGTGCCCATAGACTCTGAGCCTTTATTCAATTTTTTATACTTTTTCATTTCTGTTTCTCAGGCTGATATATTTTAATTAACCTGTACTCAAGTTTGCTGATGCCTTCTTCTTCAAGGTGAAATCTGCGGCTGAGCCCTTCTATAACATTTTAATTTCTGTTATTTTAATTTCAACTTCATAATAGTACTCTCTTTTTATAGTGTCTATCTCTTTATTGGTATTTTCTCTCTGGTGAGTCATAGTTCTCATGTCTTCCTTTAATTCTTATTCATGATTTTGTTTAGGTGTTTGAACATTTTTATAATAGCTGCTTTAAAGTCTTTGTCTAGTAAGTCCAATATCTGCGTCTCCTCAGGGATTTGTTTCTATTGACAAATTTTATTAATCCTCTGCATGGATCACACTTTACTCTTCGTAGCTTTCATAAATTTTTGTTTAAAATCAGACATTTTTAATAATATAATATGTCAATCCTGGAAATTAGATCCTAAGATTTTATTGCTTTTGCTATTTGTTGTTCTTTTGGCCATTTGTTAGTTTAGTAATTTTCCCAGACTAATTTTCCAAAATTTTATTGTTTCTTGTGTGCAATTCTCTGCTTGGATTTCATTTTGGTCAGTTACTGATAGGGAAGATATTCTTTAAATATCCTTAAATATATTAGACGAATAATTTTCACAGCCCATGTGTGTGTTGTGATACCACTTAAAACTTCTGTCAGGTATCACTGTCTTAGTCTTCACTTCCTGTTTGTACAGAGATTTAAGGTCAGCTAGAGGTGAGAGATTAGGACCTTCTTTAGTCATTCTTGGACATATGCACAACTCTGGATATGTACATGGCTTTACAGGGCATTAAAAATTGTATATTTTGGGAGATGGGTTAAACATGTAATAACTGATGTAAAACCAAACAAAATATAATTTTACATTCCTCCCTTTGACTACTTGGTCTTTCCTTTATAAACATAATCCATGAAAACAAGACAGGAGACACTGAAGCAGAAGAGTGTGACTGAGCATCAGAGGACAGGGAAGTGGCTTGAAGAAGTAATATGACATGTAAAGCAAAGCTGAGTTTCCTCTGAAAAAGTTGCTTTAGAGCATAAATTTCTCTCTCAGTTTGACGTTTTATTTTCCAATTGATTCTGCATGTGTTCTGCCTCTAACTACTAACATGTTGACTCTAAGAAATATACTAAACCTTGGGGGTATAAGTGATAATATAAATGGATGAATAGTTGATGGTAAATCTAATCAATTACTCCCTAGATACACATAGAGGATACTCCCTGAAAAGGTTCATTGTAGCGACTTCTCTGGAGGTCCAGTGGTTTAGAATGTGCACTTCCAATGCAGGGGGTTCAGGTTTGATTCCTGGTCAGGGAACTAAGATCCCACATGCTGAGCAGCCAAAAAAATTTTTTTTAAAAGTGATTAAAAAAATGATTCTTTGTAGCTGTATGCAGAGCTAGAATAAATCTAGCATTGTCTACATCTTAAACTCAACACATTTTGTCCATTCAAATAGTGTTTTGTCTGCAATACTTCTTTTACTTCTCTTTAAAGGCACCTAATCTATATGTTACTTACTCATTTGCATTTAATCATGGAAGCAATATTTACTGAGGTTTCATTGAGATAATTGACCCTAAATCTATTTATCATCATATCTTTTGTATAGAAATAAATGTTTCCTAGGATGTTTGTGCATCTTCTTAACTGTTTAGAAGTTTTAAACTTTCACAATATTGCTATTAAAATATGTATATTTAGAATTGTAAATTCCAAAGGTAATAAAACTAATCAGTAATAAAGCCAAGATGCAAACAGGATTCTGCTGACCCCTTGACCAGTGCTCATTCATTCCAATTTCCTTCTGTTCTCAAGGGAAATTTATTTACTTTTGCCCTCTTTAGAGAAGATGACTCTGCTACACATTGCTACTCAATTTTTTTCCTACAAATCCTCACTTCTTCAATGTCTTGCTAACAAAGGGAAAAAAATATGTTATTTTATTCTAATATGAAAATTACCAGTTACTTAGTGTATTAGCTTCCCCAAGAACATGACATTCAAATAGGACACATGTTTTTCCTTTAGGGATAATCTCTAACCCCCAAGTAGAGGCCCATATGACAAATTTCTGTGACTATTAGTAGGCAGGGATTCATTCCCAGTGCCAAAAAAATAACGAGTGATCTACTACCAGGTTTGGAACATCACACTTATTCATGAATAATGCAGTATATAAACCAGTACTCAGTCAACAACTTTCAGAGTGTTTCCACATGAATTATCCCATTTACTTTTATATCAAAGAACATCACATATTCTGGCCTGATCAACTGGCAGAGACCAGGACTGTGAGAGAAACCAGATGGAATCAATGCCCATGTTCCAGATTAGTCCTAAAATATGTAAAGCAGTTTGTCATTACTGCTCAAGTTTTTACTTACCATAACTAAGTTGACACAAACCTATTGTTTTTCATACATTCAGGTGGAGAACCCATCACATTGTTCAGAATATATTGTTGACATATGTGACTGTCTAAAGGCCACTGTTGACCATCTTTATCTTCTGGCATACACTCCAAAATTACCAAGTTTCTACTGATAACTTTGACATGTACAACTCACCAATGAAATAACCCTACCTTTAATATATCTTTGCATAAAACTACACTTCAACTCATCCACAATGCCACACTAAAAAAATAAAATAAAATAAAAAATAAAATGAGTACTTTTCTTCATTTCATCCATTTTTTTCTTTTGCATCCAAACTGGAAGAGTTGTATATATAATATATTCATTGAATATATTATAGAGAATTTTGAGCTAGAAGAAGTCAGTTATAATTATTTTAAATTATAATACTAAATCTCCAAATCTTGTAGTGATATATGTAATGAATTTGAATTGACTTATTTAAGACAGTCTTTGTGAAGAATAATATACACCTTAAGAGATAAGAAATCATAGTATGATTCTTAACTGGAAGTGAATATCAAAATCATATGTGATTTTTTTTTGAGACATATACATGCCTGCTATGCTTTTTAACATCAACCTAAGCTGACTGGTACAGATAATCATTTTTCTTTTTTTCAAAAGTGTCCCATGTAAATCTGATACACATCTCCAAATGAGTATGGTTGGTTACTCAATTTTTATTATAATAGTGACAAGTGAAAATCTGCCTTAGTTTAGGTAAATAACAGAAACCACTTAAATAAGCATTCATGCAAAATGCAAGTGGCTCAGTCAATAATGTTTATTTTTTAATCAAATCACAGTTAGTTATGGGTCATTCAGTAAATAATACCTTTTCGTGTGGTGGCTTCTAGTGTCTCTAGTTTTGTCACTTAATACTATACATATAGCCTTCAGAGAAGAAAGGGTAGATATGATTTTAGTCACCTAATTTCAGAAGAAAATTTTGTTAATAAGAACAAGTTACATTGTTTCTACCAAATGGAAGAGAGGCAAGAAATATCAATTAGCAATGTTCCAAGGAGAAAATGATAAACTTTGATATTGGTGATGTCTAGTAATGTACTGGATAACCAATAAAAACTTGGGAGATAAATGGACTTCTGAAACATTATTCTTTACATTATGTGATCCTTGCTATTCTTACCTCTAAATATTTCTGACTACAGAAATTTAATAGACCAATATGTTTAATATTATCAAATGGATCTCTTATACTAGTCTGATCTTATGTGTCTTCTACTTGACAATGAAAATAAAGAAATAACCTACTTCTTTACAAGGTCTAAGGCACTTGTTTAATTACTTTAACTCTTTTAAGCCATCCATTTAATTTCATTAAGATAGGTCAATTTTTCTTTTTTTTTTTGTATTGAAGTATAGTTGATTTACAATGTTTCAGGTGTAAAGCAAATAGATTTTTCATTATACCAAATAACTGTTCGACATGGTCTTCTACCCAGCAAATATTAATAGAGTTCATTATTCCATGTGTCACAAAAAGAAAAAGAAAAACACTTCATAATGGGAAATTGCATTTGTCAAAAAAAATTACACTTTGGAAACAGATAAGAATTTATTTCCTCTACTCAATATTTGGCCCATTTCCTTCTATGTAGGTAAGCTCTGATTTCTACCTTTAAACCCAGGGCATAATTCAGTGCCAAGGAAGTAATCTCTGATCTTTGGTTAGCAACCTGTGCAATACACAAGTTTTAGGATTAAAAAGAATGTTTCTAGGGCCTCTAGGCTTTGGTGAGTTACTTATAGTTCCATACATTTCCACCTACTTTGTGTTTTTCAAAGGGTGGTATGAGGATTACATGACAAAATGCAGATAAAAACAAACAAATCCAACAAAAACTTAATATATATGTTAAAGTTGACCCTGTGAAATTATTTATGAATATGTGGTAAGGCTAATTCAGAAGTTTATTGATCAATATTTGTCGAAAGAGTAAATATACACAAGAAGATTAATGGGACTGAACCTTCCTGCAACTTATGTAAGGATACTAGACTTACGAGATTCAACATAGTGAGGAACTAGGATATATATTTTCACTGGGCAAGTGATGCATTATTTTTCACACTCATTCTTGTTTTACCTTTGTGAGAAAGAGCTACTTTTTTTTTTTTTTTTATCATGCCATGCAGCTTGAGGGATCTTAGTTCCCCCACAAAGTCCTGAGCAGTGAAAACACCAAGTCCTGACCACTGGACCACAAGGAATTCCCCTGAAAGGCCTACTTTAAACTCTGAGACTTTTGCTATTCTCAGTCACACAGAACATAAAATAAATTTTAGAAAGTAGTTGGGGAGGGGACCTTAAGGATGGCAGAGGAGTAAGACGTGGAGATCACCTTCCTCTCCACAAGTACATCAGAAATACAACTACATGTGGAACAATTCCTACAGAACATTTACTGAATGCTGGCAGAAGACCTCAGACTTCCCAAAAGGCAAGAAACTCCCCACATACCTAGCTAGGGCAAAAGAAAAAAGAGAGACAAAAGTATAGGGACAAGACCTGCACCTCTGGGAGGGAGCTGTGAAGGAGGAAAAGTTTCCACAAACTACAAAGCCCCTTCACTGGCGGAGAAAGGGAATGGTGGGGGGGAGGCTTCAGAACCACAGAGGAGAGCGCAACAATAGGGGTGCAGAGGGCAAAGTGGAGAGATTCCCGCACAGAGGATCAGGGCCTACCAGCACTCAACAGCCTGAGAGGCTTGTCTGCTCACCCACCAGGGCAGGTGTGGGCTGGGAGTTGAGGCTCCAGATTTAGAGGTCATATCCCAGGGAGAGGACTGGGGTTGGCTGCATGAACACAGCCTGAAGGGGGCTAGTGCAGCACAGCTAGTCAGGAGGGAGTCTAGGAAAGAGTCTGGAACTGCCTAAGAGTCAAGATACCATTGTTTCAGGGTACACAAGGGGAGGGGATTCAGTGCACTGCCTAAATGAGCTCCAGAGATGGGCACGAGCTGTGGCTATCAACACAGATACCAGAGACGGGCATGAAACGCTAAGGCTGCTGCTGCAGCCACCAGGAAACCTGTGTGCAAGCACAGGTCACACTTCCCCTCCCAGGAGACTGTGCAGCCTGCCACTGCCAGGGTCCCGTGATCCAGGGACAACTTCCCTGGGAGAACACATGGTGCGCCTCAGGCTGTTGCAACATCACGCTGGCCTCTGCTGTCACAGGCCTGCCCTGCATTCCGTACCCCTCCCTCCCACTGGCCTGAGTGAGCCAGAGCCCCAGAATCAGCTGCTACTTTAACCCCATCCTGTCTGAATGAAGAACAGTTGCCCTCAGGCAGCCTACACTCAGAGGCGGGGCCAAATCCAAGTTTGAACCCCAGGAGCTGTGTGAACAAAGAAGAGAAAAGGGAATTTCTCCCAGCAGCCTCTGGAGCAGCAGATTAAATCTCCACAATCAACTTGATGTACCCTGTATCTCTGGAATACCTGAATAGACAATGAATCATCCCAAAATTGAGGAGCTGGACTTTGGGAGCAACTGTAGACATGGATTTAGCTTCCTGCATCTAATTTATTTCTGGTTTTATGTTCATCTTGGTTAAATAATCAGACTTTATTATAATTAGTCGATTTGTTTATTGATTTGGTTGCTCTCTTCCTTTAAAAAAAATATATATTTTTTCCTTTTTCTCTTTTTGTGAATGTGTATGTGTAAACTTCTTTGTGTGATTTTGCCTGTTTAGCTTTGCTTTTACAATTTGTCCTAGGGTTCTGTCTCTCTGTTTTTTGTTTTTGTTTTTTTTAGTATACTTTTTGCACTTGTTATCATTGGTGGATTTGCTTTTCAGTTTGGTTGCTCTTTTTTCTTTCTTTCTTTCTTTTTTTTATTACATTTTAATTTTTAATATTTTTTATTTTTCATTTTAATAACTTTATTTTATTTTAGTTTTTCTTTCTTTCCTTTTTTCTCCCTTTTCTTCTGAGCCATGTGGCTGACAGGGTCTTTGTGCTCTGGCTGGGTGTCAAGCCTGTGCTCTGAGGTGGGAGAGCCAAGTTCAGGACACTGGTCCACCAGCGACCTCCTGGCTCCACGGAATATCATGGCAAAAGCTCACCCAGAGATCTCCATCTCAATGCTAAGACCATGCTCTACTCAATGACCAGCAAGCTATAGTGCTGGCCACCCTATGCCAAAAAACTAGCAAGACAGGAACACAACACCACTCATTAGCAGAGAGGCTGCCTAAAATCATAATAAGGTCACAGACACCATAAAACACATCACCGGATGTGGTCCTGCACACCAGAAAGACAAGATCCAGCCTCATCCAACAGAACACAGGAACCAGTCCCCTCCACCAGGAAGCCTACCCAGCCCACTGAACCAACCTTAGCCACTGGGGGCAGACACCAAAAACAACAGGAACTACAAACCTGCAGCCTGAGAAAAGGAGACCCCAAACACAGTAAGTTAAGCATAATGAAAAGACAGAGAAACACACAGCAGATGAAAGAGCAAGGTAAAAACCCACCAGACCAAACAATTGAAGAGGAAATAGGCAGTCTACCTGAAAAAGAATTCAGAGTAATGATAGTAAACATGATCAAAAATCTTGGAAAAAGAATGGACAAAATACAAGAAACGTTTAACAAGGACCTAGAAGAACAAAAGAGCAAACACACAATGATGAAAAATAAAATAAATAAAATTTAAAATTCTCTAGAAGGAATCAATAGCAGAAGAACTGAAGCAGAAGAATGGCTAAGTGGCCTGGAAGATAAAATATTGGAAATAACTACTGCAGAGCAGAATAAAGAAAAAAGAATGAAAAGAATTGAGGACAGTCTCCGAGACCTCTGGGACAACATTAAACACACCAACATTCAAATTATAGGGGTCCAAGGAGAAGAAGAGAAAAAAAAAGAGACTGAGAAAATATTTGAAGGGAATATAGTTGAAAACTTCCCTAAACTGGAAAAGGAAATAGTCAATCAAGTCCAGGAAGCACAGAGAGTACCATACAGGATAAATCCAAGGAAAAACACGACAAGACACATATTAAACAAACTATCAAAAATTAAATAAAAAGAAGAAATATTAAAAGCGGCAAGGGAAAAATAACAAATAACATACAAGGAAATCCCCATAAGGTTAACAGCTGATCTTTCAGCAGAAACTATGCAAGCCAGAAGGAAGTGGCAGAACATACTTAAAGTGATGAAAGGGAAAAAGATACAACCAAGATTACTCTACCCAGCAAGGATCTCATTCAGATCTGAATGAGAAATTAAAACCTTTTCAGAAAAACAAAAGCTAAGAGAATTCAGCACCAACAAACCAGCTATACAACAAATGCTAAAGGAACTTCTCTAGGCAGGAAAAACAAGAGAAGGAAAAGACCTACAATAACAAACCCAAAACAATTCAGAAAATGGTAACAGGAACATACACATTGATAACTACTTAAATGTAAATGGATTAAATGCTCCAACCAAAAGACATAGACTGGCTGAATGGATACAAAAACAAGACCCATATATATGCTGTCTACAACAGACCCACTTCAGACCTAGGGACACATACAGAAAAAGTGAGGGGATGGAAAAAATATACCATGCAAGTGGAAATCAAAATAAAGCTGGAGTAGCAGTTCTCATATCAGACAAAATAGACTTTAAGATAAAGACTATTACAAAAGACAAAGAAGGACACTACATAATGATCAAGGGATCAATACAAGAAGAAGATATAACAATTGTAAATATTTATACACCCAACATAGGAGCATTTCAATACATAAGGCAAATAAATGTTAACAGCCCTAAAAGGGGAAATCGACAGTAACATAATATTAGTAGGGGACTTTAACACCCCACTTTCACCAATGGACAGATCATCCAAAATGAAAATAAATAAGGAAACAAAAGCTTTAAGTGACACTTTAAACGAGATGGACTTAATTGATATTTATAGGACATTCCATCCCAAAACAACAGAACACACTTTCTTCTCTAGTGCTCATGGAACATTTTCCAGGATAGATCATATATTGGGTCACTAATTAAATCTTGGTAAATTTAAGAAAATTGAAATCTTATCAGTATCTTTTCTGACCACAATGTTATGAGCCCAGATATCAATTACAGGAAAAAAAAACTGTAAAAAATACAAACACATGAAGGATAAGCAATAAAATACTAAATACCCAAGAGATCACTGAAGAAATCAAAGAGGAAATTAAAAAATAGTTAGAAACAAATGACAAGGAAAACACAATGATCGAAAACCTTTGGGATGCAGCAAAAACAGTTCTAAGAGGGAAGTTTATAGCAATCCTACCTCAGGAAACAAGAAACATCTCAAATATGCAACTTCACCTTACACTCAAAGGAATTAGAGAAAGAAGAACAAAGAAAACCCTAAAATTAGCAAAAGGAAAGAAATCATAAAGACTAGAAGAGAAATAAATGAAAAAGAAATTAAGGAAACAATAGCAAAGATCTATAAAACTAAAAGCTGGTTCTTTGAGAAGATAAACAAAATTGAGAAACCATTAGCCAGACCCATCAAGAAAAAAAGGGAGAAAATTCAAAGCAATACAATAAGAAATGAAATAGGAGAAGTAACACCTGAGACTGCAGAAATACAAATGATCATGAGAGATTACTACAAACAAGTGTATGGCAATAAAATGGACAACCTGGAAGAAATGGACACATTCTTAGAAAAGCACAACCTTCCAAGACTGAACCAGCAAGAAGTAGAAAATATAAACAGATCAATCACAAGCACTGAAATTGAGACTGTGTTTAAAAATCTTCCAACAAACAAAAGCTCAGGACCAGATGGCTTCACAGGTGAATTCTATCAAACATTTAGAGACGAGCTAACACCTATCCTTCTCAAACTCTTCCAAAATATAGAAGAGGGAGGAACACTCCCAAACTCATTCTATGAGGCCACCATCACCCTGATACCAAAACCAGAAAAAGATGTCACAAAAAAAGAAAACTACAGGCCAATATCACTGATGAACATAGATGCAAAAATCCTCAACAAAATATTAGCAAACAGAATCCAACAGCAGATTAAAATGTTCATACACCATGATCAAGTGGGGTTTATCACAGGAATGCAAGGATTCTTCAATATACACAAATCGATCAATGTGATAAACCATATTAACAAATTGAAGGAGAAAAAACATATGATCATCTCAATAGATGCAGAAAAACCTTTCGACAAGATTCAACACCAATTTATGCTAAAAAACCTCCAGTAAGTAGACATAGAGGGAAGTTCCCTCAACATAATAAAGGCCATACATGACATAACCACAGCCAACATCATTCTCAATGGTGAAAAACTGAAACCATTTCCACTAAGATCAGGAACAAGACAAGGTTATCCAATCTCACCACTATTATTCAACATAATTTTGGAAGTTTAAGCCACAGCAATCAGAAAAGAAAAAGAAATAAAAGGAATCCAAATCGGAAAGGAAGAAGTAAAGCTGCCACTGTTTGCAAATGACATGATATTATACCTAGAGAATCCTAAAGATGCTACCAGAAAACTACTAGAGCTGATCAACGAATTTAGGAAAGTAGCAGGATACAAAATTAATGCAAAGAAATCTCTGGCATTCCTATACACTAATGATGAAAAATCTGAAAGAGAAATTAAGGAAACACTCACATTTACCATTGCAACAAGAAGAATAAAATACTTATGAATAAACCTACCTAAGGAGACAAAAGACCTGTATGCAGAAAACTATTACACTGATCAAAGAAGTTAAAGATGATACAAACAGATGGAGAGATATACCATGTTCTTGGATAGGAAGAATCAACATTGTGAAAATGGCTATACTATCTAAGCAGTCTACAGATTCAATGCAATCTCTATCAAACTACCAATGGCATTTTTCACAGAACTAGAACAAAAAATTTTACAGTTTGTATGGAAACACAAAAGACCCCAAATAACCAAAACAATCTTGAGAAAGAAAACCAGAGCTGGAGGAATCAGGCTCCTGTACTTCAGACTATACTACAAAGCTACAGTAATCAAGACAGTATGGTACTGGCACAAAAACAGAAATATAGACCAATGGAACAGGATAGAAAGCACAGAGATAAACCCATGCACATATAGTCACCTTATTTTTGATAAAGGAGGCAAGAATATACAGTGGAGAAAAGACAGCCTCTTCAACAATTGGTGCTGGGAAAACTGGACAGCTACATGTAAAAGAATGAGATTAGAACACTCCCTAACACCATACACAAAAATAAACTCAAAATGGATTAAAGACCTATTAAGGCCAGACACTATAAAACTCTTAGAGGAAAACATAAGCAGAACTCTCTATGACATAAATCATAGCAAGATCCTTTTTGATCCACCTCCTAGAGAAATGGAAATTAAAACAAAAATTTAAAAAATGAGACCTAATGAAACTTAAAAGCTTTTGCACAGCAAAGGAAACCATAAACAAGATGAAAAGACAACCCTTAGAATGGGAGAAAATATTTGCAAATGAAGCAAGTGACAAAGGATTAATCTCCAAAATTTACAAGCAGCTCATGCAGCCCAATATCAAAAAACAAACAACCCAATCCAAAAATGGGCAGAAGACCTAAATAGACATTTCTCCAAAGAAGATATACAGATTGCCAAGAAACATATGAAAGGATGCTCAACATCCCTAATCATTAGACAAATGCAAATCAAAACGACAATGAGGTATCACCTCACAGCACTCAGAATGGCCATCATCAAAAATTTACAAACAATCAATGCTGGAGAGGGTGTGGAGAAAAGGGAACCCTCTTGCACTGTTGGTGGGAATGAAAGCTGATACAGCCACTATGGAGAACAGTATGGAGGTTCCTTAAAAAACTAAATATTGAACTACCATATGACCCAGCAATCCCACTACTGGGCATATACCCTGAGAAAACCATAATTCAAAAAGAGTCATGTACCACAAAGTTCATTGCAGCTCTATGTACAATAACCAGGACCTGGAAGCAACCTAAGTGTCCATCGACAGATGAATGGATAAAGAAGATGTGGCACATATATACAGTGGAATATTACTCAGCCATAAAAGAAATGAAATTGAGTTTTTTTGTAGTGCAGTGGATGGACCTAGAGTCTGTCATACAGAGTGAAGTAAGTCAGAAAGAGAAAAACAAATACTGTATGCTAACCCATATATATGGAAACAAAACAAGCAAACAAAAAAGGTTCTGATGAACCTAGGGGCAGGACAGGAATAAAGACACAGATGTAGAGAATGTCTTTGAGGACACGGGGAGGGGAAGGGTAAATTGGGACCAAGTGAGAGAGTGGTATGGACATATATACACTACCGAATATAAAATAGATAGCTAGTGGGAAGCAGCCACATAGCACAGGGTGATCAACCTGGTGCTCTGTGACCACCTAGAGGGGTGGGCTACAGAAGATGGGAGGGAGACACAAGAGGGAGGAGATATGGGGATATATATCTTTATGTATAGCTGATTCACTTTGTTATAAAGCAGAATCTAACACACCATTGTAAAGCAATTATGCTCCAATAAAGATGTTAAAAACAAAAAAAGTAGTTGTGGAAAATTATTTGTAATCTCGAGCTAATCATGGTTTGAGTCATTTAGCTTAAATATCTTTTCAGAAAGTCAAAGATCAAAAATATGTAAAACAAAGTGAGGCCTATTATCAATCTGAATCTAGGGTGTAGACATCTTAAAATAACAGATAACTAACCAAATTTTAAATACATAATGTTAAAGGAAGAGTTTAAACCAATCACAAGGAGGCAGGCCTGTGTAAGTAAATGCCGCAAATTGAAGTTTAAGAATCAGTGAAGTTCAAGAATAAAGTTGCTATCAAGGGGAAATACAGTATACTACAAAGAGAAATTCTGAATTAAGCAGTTCTGAAATAGAGACATACATGTTTAAAGATGTCAATGTCAGGAAAAATGTGGGCTCCTTAAATTCCAATTTGCCTATTTATATTGGTAAACTCAGTCATGTTTGTGGTTTCAATTATTGTTTATAATTATTGATTCAATTTCTTTGATAGATATAGGCCTATTCAGATAGTCTATTTGTTTCTTGTGTGACTTTTAGCAAATTGTGTCTTCAAGGAATTGGTCCATATCATCTAGGTTATAAAATGCGTGTTCTCTCTCTTTCTTAGCTTCTCCTTCAGTTATTCTTACAAGGCCTCTTGGTTTCTAAATCCATCTGCTATTATAAATTGTTATCTTTATATAGACTTTAAGTCAACTCTAAATTCTTCTTACTATGCAATAATGTGTGTGAAAAAATAAAAATATTTTTATATTTAATTATACTTATAATTTATAATTATGTATGAATATACATACATATATTGATTGGTAGATTATTTATACTGAGGAAAAACAGTGTGTGAAAAGAGGAGTTGCCTCTTCTCTGCCCAACAATGCAGTCATTGCTGTGGGGAAATGAATATAAGGGGGTATAATAAAATTGAAGTGGAGACCACAAGAATAAACACAGAAACACTTCATAGGATGATATTCACAATGAAGCTAGCCAATATGTTTTGAGGAAATGTGGCTTGAGTCAGGCGTGAAGAAATTCATAGATGAGTAAAAATTAGAATTCTTAGATTAAAATACAAACATGGAGATGGGGGTGGTCAAGATGGCAGAGTAGAAAGACCCTGAGCTCACCTACCCCCATGAATACAGCAAAACTAGAACTACATATAGAAAGTAACACTCACTAAGAATGATGTGAAGACTGGTGGAATAGCTCTTCTATAATGAAGGCTATAAAGAAAGAACCACATGGAACCTGGTCAGATGGCAGGAGAAGCAATCTTGTTGGGACCCACACCCCTAGAAGGAGAAGGAGATATCACAGGCTCAGGGGTCCTCCTTAAGGAGAGAGGAATTTGAGCCCCATATTAGGCACTCCAGCCCTTGGATTTGACACTGGGAAGATGAGCCCCCTTAGTTGATTTGAAAATCGGTTGGGCTATTGGAGGTTGTAAAAAACTGAGACTCTGCTCTTGAACAGCATAGCACAGACTTGCTTGCTCCCAGTCCCAGTACAGAGGCAGTAGATTGAAAATTGCCTGTTGTTCTAACAGGCCTGCCAGAACCACTCCAGTGCTCCCCAGCCCACACCTGACTCCTACTCCAGCCCTTCCTGCTCTAACACTGCTCCTTGCTAAGATGGAGACCACCACTGCCAACACATACCTGTGCACAGGGTGAGGAGCAGAGCCAGCTTGGGTCCAGTCCTGCCTCTAGCCATGGCAGAGTCCACCATCACTATTGCATGTAAACGTGCACATGTTTCTGGAGAAAACAAACAAACAAAACAAATAGCTTAGAAATGCAACTCAAATGCCTGGGGCTCCAACCCCACCTTTAACCAAAGTGCATGCAGCACACTGGAGAAAAAGTGTAGCCAGTTCAGAAGTGCAGTCCCAAGCCCCTGGACTCTTGAAATGACCTGAACCAATCTGCCATCACTCCAGGGAGAAGCCTTACACCTTCAGGGCTCCTGCTCCAGCCACTTGGGCCCCAGCCCCATCTTGATAGAGTGGTGATAACCATTGAGCCTAAGAGAGACCCTGGCTGGTACCTGGCTCTTGCTCTAGCTCCTCCCACTACATCCTTAACTCCCACTTAGGCAAAGGCTGCCAGTGCACACCAAGAAAACATGCAACCAGTGCTCACTTCAGATCCAGCTCTCCTATCAAAGTCACTGAGCACATGGATTGCATGGGGATGCCTCCACGCAAGGACATGTCTTTTAGACAAAGATAGGTAACTCTCACTAATTTCATAGAGGCACACAAAGAAAGTAAAAAAAAAAAAGAGAGAGAGAGAGAAGACAGAGACAGAGGAATATGTTTCAAATGAAAGAACAAAAAAAGAGAAATAAAAAACCTAATGAAACAGAGATAAATAATGTAACAAAGATTTCAAAGCAATAGTAATAAAAAATGCTAACTGAACTTAGGAATGGAATAGATGAAAACAGAGAGAATTTCAACAAAGAACTAGAAAATATAAAAAAGAACCAGTCAGAGATGAAGAATACAATAACTGGAATGAAAAATACTCTAGGAAGAATTAACAGCAGCTTAGGTGATACAGAAAAATGCATAAGTAACCTGAAAGATACACTAGTGGAAATCATCCAACCAGAACAACGAAAAGAAAAACATTAAATGAGGATAGTTTAAGGGACATCTGAGACATTGTCATGTGTACTAACATGTGCATTATAGGGGTCACAGAAGGAGAAGACAGCGAGAAAGAGGCATAAAATATATTTGATGAAATTATGACTCAAAGCATTCCTAACCAGAAAAGGAAATAAATATGCAGGTTCAGGAAGCACAGAGAGTTCCAAACAAGATGAATCTGAAGAGAACCACACCAAAACATATCATAATTAAAATGGCAAAAGCTAAAGATAAAGAGAATTTTAAAAGCAGGAAGAGAGGAACAAAGAATCACAACAAGGGAACTCCCATAAGGCTCTCAGCTGATTTTTCAGTAGAAACTTTGCAGACCAGAAGGATGTGTCATGATATATTTAAAGTTCTGAATGGAATAACCTACAAAAAAGTATACTCTACCAGCAAGTTTATCATTCAGAATTGATGAAAAGGTTTCCCTGACAAACAAAAACTAAGAGTTCATCATCACTGAACCAAACTTACAAGAAATTTTAAACGGGTTTCTTTCAGTGAAAAAGAAAAGACTTTAACAAAAAATAAGAAAGTATAAGGAAGGGGAAAGTCTCACTGGTAAAGGCAAATATAAAGGCAGTGGATCAACAACTTAAATAAGCTACTGAAAATGTTAAAAGACAAAAATTGTAAAATCAATAATAATTACAATACACAGTTAAGGCATAGACATGAAAATGTAAAATATGACATCAGAAACACAAAACGTGTGCATGAGTGAAAAATTTAGATCTTTCAGAATATGTTTGTACTTAAATTACTATCAGTGTAAACAAGTAGCTATTGTTATATGTCAACATATATAAATCCCATGGTAACCACAAATCAAAACCTACAATAGATACATGAAAGCAAGAAAGAAAGGAACACAAGCATACCACTAAAGAAAATCATAAAACCACAAGGGAAGAAACAAAAAGAAGAAAAGAACAGAGAAGAACTACAAAAATAACCATAAAACAAGTAATAAAATGGCAAGAAGTACATACCAATCACTTTAAATGTCAATGAAATAAATGCTCCAAGCAAAAGACATAGGGTGGCTAATTGAATAAAAAACAAGACTCATCTATACACTGCCTACAAGAGACTCATTTCAGAGCTAAAGACACACACAGATGGAAAGTGAAGGGATAGAAAAGGCTATTCCATGCAAATGGAAACAAAAAGAACGCTGGGGTAGCAATACTCAGATTAGACAAATTATATTTTATAACAAAGTCTATAATAAAATACTAATAAGGACATTATGTAATGATAAAGATATCAATCCAAGAAGAGGTAATAACATTTGTAAACACATTTTCATCTATTATAGGAGTGACTAAATATATAAAACAAATATCAAGAGACATAAAGGAAAAAAAATAGACAGTAACACAGTAAGAGACTTTAACACTCCACTTACTTCACTAGATAGATCATCCAGACAGAAAATCAGAGACAGTGATCTTAAATGATACATCATACCAGCTTGATTTAAATGATATATACAGGACATTCCATCTGCATAGCAGCAGAATGCACAGTCTTTTTAAGTGCACATGGAGCTCTCTCCAGGATAGATCACATGCTAGGCACAAAACAAATTTCAATAAATATAAGAAGATTAAAATTATATCAAGCACCTTTTCTGAACACAATAGTATGAAACTAAAAAATAAATGATAGAAGACAAATGGAAAAAAAAAAACCCAAACACATAGATAATAAACAGCTTGCAAGTGAAATACCAATGGGTTAATGAAGAAATCAAATAAGAAATCAGAAAATACCATGAGATGAATGAAAATAGAAACACAACTTTACAAAATCTATGGGACACAGAAATAGCAGTTCTAAAAGGGAAGTTTACAGCAACACAGGCCTACCTCAAGAAACAAGGAAAATTGCAAATAAGCAACCTAACTTTCCACGTAAATGAATTAGAGAAATTATGATAAAAGCTCAAACATAGCTGAAGGGAGGAAATAAAAAGATCAGAGTGGAAATAACTAAAATGGTAACCCCCTCCCCAAAAAAGAAAAGATCAATGAAACTAAGACTTGGTTTTTTTGAAAAGATAAACAAAAGTGACAAACCTATAGCCAGGCTCATTAAAAAAGAGACAGAGAGGGTCCACATGAACAAAATTAAAAATGGAAGTGGTGAAGTTACAACTGATACCACAAAATATATAAGAAATTCAAAAAACTCAGTATCAAAAAAACAAACAATCAGATTTAAAAATGGGCAGACATTTTTCCAAGGAAGATAGACAGGTGGCCAACAGACACATAAAAAGATGCTCAACATCACTAATTATCAAGGAAATGTAAATCAAAACCACAATGAGATATCACCTCATACCTGTCAGAATGGCTATCATCCAAAAAATGAAGTAACAAATATTGGTGAGGATGAGGAGAAAATGGAACCCTAGTATACTCTTGGTGAGAATGTGAATTGGAGCAGCTACTATGGAAAACTGTATGGAGGTTCTGAAAAAACCAAAAAATAGAACTACCATATGGTCCAGGAATTCCATTTCTTTGTATATATCTGAAGAAAATGCAAACACTAATTTGAAAAGATATATGCACCCCAATGTTCATAGGGGACTTTATTTACAATAACCAAGGTATGAAAACAACTTAATTATCCAGAAACAGATGAATGGATAAAGAAAATTTTATATATATATATATATATATATATATACACACACACATATATATGTGTGTATATATCTATATATGTGTATATATATATTTATATTTATATATATAAACTTTTGCCATTTGCAGCAACATGGATGGATATGGAGGGTATTATGCTTAGTGAAATAAGTTAGACAGAGAAAGACAAATATGTGTATGTTTTCACTTTTATGTGGTATCTAAAAAATAAAACAAATGAATGAATATAACAAAACAGAAACAGACTCACAGATACAAACTAGCAGTTACCAGCAGGGAGCAGGTGGAGGGATGGCAAGGTAGGTGAAGGGGATTAAGAGATACAAACTATTAAGTATAAAATAAATAAGATACAAGGATGTAATGTACAATGCAGGGAATACAGATATTATTTATGATAATTTTTATGAAGTATAATCTGTAAAAACATTGAATCCCTATGCTATACACTTGAACCTAGTATAATCTTGTAAGTCAACTATAATAATTATAAAATGGAAAACAATGAAAACTAAAAAATTAAAAAATACAAATATAGAGATGACTAGAATATGTCCAGAGAGTAAGAAGTAGAGTTAGATTGGTAAAACTGAGAAGTCCTTTTCGAGATATGCTTGGGGAAGAAAGGCTTGTGCAGCCAGCAGTAAAATTGAGAAATTATGATGAGTAGCCTGATAGAATGCTCTACTGTTTCACATTCTTCTACTTACAAAATCTTTTCCTAATCTGAAACTTGGCTTCTGGACTGCCCTAATGGAACATAATAGTTTTTAATATAAAGTAGTCAATTGGGTCTCTAATACAAATATTAATTTTCTGAGTTTAGAACAGTTTTCCTACATTTTATCTTACTACATTCTTTTAAAAAATTATAAACCTCTTAACTGCCTTTTGAATAAAATCCATGTTTCCTTATGTGCTATTCAGAATAATTATGATCTTGTTTCTAAGTACATGTCGATCTTTATTTTTAACAAAATCTCTTTATCTCTATTCCAAATATGTCATATATTACATAGTTTCCCATTTCTCTTAGTTTTCCATGTGTGGGCTTATCTCCATATTGATGACGATGTTCCTTCTATCGTTCTTATATTTTTATGTAATGTATTCTTTTATCCACTCCATACCCCCTTATATCTGCCAAGGAGGAGCTCTGACATGATTCAAATATTAGAAAAATATTGGGCATGAATAGGACAGAGTTTGATTGTGAAAGAGAAACATATTAAACATTGTTGTGTCTGCAGGGCATACATATTTACTTTAGAATCTAGTTCTTAAACTCCTTCTTTCTAAAATTATGTTGTCTTATTTGCATTCTCTTTCTAGGAACTATAAGAGTGGTGTGGCAAGATGGGCTTGGTGCAACCTCAGTCTCACTGGAAAATGTATCCTATTTTGGGAGCCAAACTGGGCCCATAAGAATGAAGGATCTATTCTCGGAACTTAAGTGTGCCTTTGTCTAGGCCTAAGGGGAATTCTCCTTTCACATTGACTCAGTGTATTTTCCCTGTTCTGAGGAACCACACTTATGCCAGCCACTGATGTCTCCTGAGAGCAAGTAAAGTGAATTTATTTCCATGGCATTTTTCTCTATTACAATTACAAAAGTGACATCTCCACCCACACCCCCGCCAGTCTCCCACCTGAGAAGATAATTTTCATGAGGGCTTTTTCATTTTCAGCAATGTTTTAGTGCATAGCACAATGCCTTTTATGTAGCAGAAATTCAAAAATTACGTGTTGAATGTGTGAAGCACACAGAGAGATGATAAACAAAAGCTTACAAATCCTTGATAAGCTCCCCATGATCACAAAGATTCATAAAGCAAAGTCGTAGGCATTGTTTAGGAATTTGGGAAACTATTTAACTATTTTAAGCAGTATTTAACTATTTTAAGCAGTAAAATGACAATGAAATCTCCACATGCATATGCCCTTTCTGGCTACAAAATGGATAATAAATTTTCATGATATGTAATTGGATGGTGATGCCAGTAATACAGTTATTACTCTATATAAAAGTGGTCTCAATGGAGAAGGAGGGAAGTGGACACATTCAAAATAGTTCTATGAGGCAAAATTAATAGGCCTTTGTTATGAGTTATATGTGAGCAGGGAGGGAAAAAGAAGTTTCAAGGATAATTCAGGTTTTCAGTTTGGGCATTTGGATGAATGTTTGTGCTGATTATGAAAATAGACAGAGAGGAGAAGAGAGGCTTGGAGAAAGCATGAATTCAGTTTGGGGACTCTTCTTTTGAAGTATTCTTGAAGCGTCTGAATGAAATATTTTATCAGGTTATATATAATATATGACTTTTTAGGTCAGAAAGATGTTTATGCAGGAAATAATAGTTTAGAAGTTATCAGTGTTGAGTAATCTGCACCATAGGCATAGATAAGGTGGCCTAGGGAGAAAAACAAAGAATCATAGAAATGAGGCTTGGAAATTCCATTATTCATCATCATGGTAGAGAATAATGAGACACAGACTGAGAAAGAGCTTCCAGAGCAGGAGAAAGAGGCTTCAATATCATGGAAGACAAAGAAAGAAAATTTTAAGAAATGGTTAATAAGATATATTTGAGGTACTTCTGGGGTTTAGCAATGTATAGTTACGTGGTGACTTTAGCAAGAGTACTTGTGTTCGTCATACCTGGGGCCAAAGGGGAATGATGGTAGATTGAGTAAGGAATAAAAGATAGGAGGTGAAAAAATGAAAACTAAGTGTAGAAAAACATTTTTTGGAAAAGTTTGTCTTTGAAGGGAGGGGGAAAAAACATTACGACCTCCAACCCCATTCCCCACCAAAATAAACAAGAACTGAGCAAGTTGTATGTGTTTTTTTGGTTGTTTCAACGTTTGCCTGCTTAAACTCCTTTGTTTTAAGATGGGAGAGACTTGAACATGTTTAAATATTTCTGGTTAGCAACTTTTTGTGAAAGAAACAAGATGGAAGAGATCTCAGAGAACACAACTGTCAATCTTTAGGTACTTTATAGGCTCAGACACAAAGTCCGTACAGAGATCCCTAAACAAACGTTTGTTGATATGAATTCATGCAACACCAATCAGCTGTTATGAATCTGTCTGGACTGTGGGCCCAAGGACACTCATACTTCTCTTTGTTCTTCTCCCCACTATGTTAGCATCAGTGTACGGAACTCAGTCAATGTTGACCAATCACGTCCATCTTTTGCTCATTTCCCATTGCTTAGCACAGTTCCTGGCAGAGAAGACACTCCCTTTAACTATTTGTTGGATAAATAGTTAGATGAATAAATAAATAAGGGAATAAATTCAATAATGCAGGCCCTCAAGAAGCCTCTGACAGGTGTTTTCTTAATTCTACAATGTCAGAGAGTATGAAGGCCATGAGATTGATGTTCTATATATGTTTTATTCACCTGGAAATTTCTGTTTTCCTTGAAGAGAACCATATAGATAACAGAATCATACATTTCCCCTTCTGGTCTAATGGCTTTGATTATCCTAATGGTTACTTATTTTAGGTTTTTTACATTTTTTCCTTGACTTGGTTTGTTTTCATGCAGGTACCTGTGAGCAAGGACATTCACACACAGCATTAATTTGTATTACTAACTTTAAATGAAAAAATGTATTTCAGATGAACTTAATACCATTTTCTTTTGATTTTTTCTTCTTTATCTCTTCTTCTCTTTTATTGACTATGTGTTAGATGTGCAAGAATGCTTCCAATCAGTATATTCTAACATATTTCTGCATATTTTCATTTTTGTGCATGTGTGCGTGTGTTTTAAAATTAATCTGTTAGAAGTTAACAGAGGTCTCTAGAACTTGTTGAATGGAAGATTTTACCACAGGTTTCCTTGCCCAGAAGCCCACACAGGTGTAGAAAAGGATTGGTAGACATTTACATACCCAAATCTTTAATTAACCTGTCCTTTTGACCCCAGGTCTCATGTTCACCTTCTTGGAACCCAGCACATCACAACTTTCCAAGGTTTCTGCTGTGCTGACCACCTCTTTCATTGGCTCTGATCCTTCATGTCACATGATTAAGGATACAGCTTCTTCTCCATAGATTTATCAACTATTCTTCCATTTATTCTCTCTTGATGTAGAAATTTGTTGAATGCTTAGTAGTTAATGACCTCATCATGTTTTCTTATCATTTTGGATTTATACCTTTTAATTTTTTTGCATAATTTTAGTATAGCCTTAGAAAAAAAAGGAGATACGTTTGCATGATTATGTCAGTAACTATAATAGAGTGCTATGTTCGACTTTGAAGTTAGGTTTATTTTCATTCTTTTAAAATGTATCACTCCCTTAGGGTAGAGATGGCAACTTCACATACTCTAAAGGCAGCTGGTTGTTGTAAGAAACTAGGGGCCAAGCTGCTTGTATTGCACTGAGTTTAAGTCCTTGCAAATTGCACTGTCTTTTAAAACAATGCAGTCACAGACACAGAACCTGTCTGTGGAACTCATGTTGCTTCTAGTTTATAGATTCTCATTAAGACAATTAAGGACAATAATCAATGGAACATTTTTATTGATTATGCAAGATGTAGCAAAAGTACAATACATAAATTAAATCATGCACTATATTTGTACACATTCTTTGGGGATTTTATTCTCCTGTTTATAATATAGAGGATTTTAAATGTGACATTATACCATTAAAATACAGTATAATGTAATATCCATAGCTCTTTCCAATATATTATTGCATTTGGGTTTTTGAGTCTAACAGAAATGTTATGAAGTACACACACAAAAAGAGGAAAAGAAAATGTCATATTTTAAGTTCAGAGATGTGAGTATTTGAGTTTAAGATGAATTATCTCAGGTCATACAACTCTGGGGCAAAATTTAAATATATGTTAATGACTTTTCCAATGTTTTATCTATCCCACTGCCCTGTCTGCTAAATCCAGTGGTACATACCTCCTATCAATACTTATATGAGCCGTTAGAAGAATTTAATAAATTTTAGGCATTCTTAGAGTCTCAGTATATAAATGCCTGCATAATGAGTTTAAATGTGTTCTGCCTAGCAAATTGTTTTTGTTTCTACTTACTAATTATGCTTTAAATTCCATCATGAAAATTTTATTTTATTTTATTTAATCCCAGTAGGTATTTTGTCCACCTTAAAACAGGTTCTTCTAAGATATAAAATTTTAAATGTATTCAAACTGAGTTGGAACATATTCATACAGATTCAAAACAGTTTTGAAAAGAGAGAAGATGGGAGACGATAGTAAGCTACTATCCACCAGAATGTATTTGAAACATTATTTTTTGCAAGTTTTGTCTAAAGGGTAGATTTGGGGCACTAAAGGAAAATAAAATGTCATTTTGTGAATTTGGTTAGGATCAGTCTATTCTGAGGACACATAAGTAGCCCTATCTTTACAACACATTCACTAGCCATGTGCAATTGCAATTCAAGCTACCATATTAGTGGGAGAGAGTGAATGATGTCCTTCCAAACAGCTCTTTACTTTCTGTCATTTTTTACTGAATCCTCCTCTTTATGACTATTTTAAACAGAAACTGGATTTATTTACGGTAATTAATGAGAGTGGGCATCATATCTACTTGGCTAACTAGAGTGATTCTTTGCAGGTCAATGAATGAGTAATTGAACAAATTATTGCACAATCAATTCAATCCCACAAGCAATTTGAACATGCTTCAAAAAAACCAGGTCTCTCCTATCAGTGGAGTTAAGCACATCACAGGAGTTCTGGGATGCCTGTATAAAGGTTCTAACAAATCAATAGCATTTTGATTTCTTTATACTAGTGATAGAAGCATAAAGAGAATGAAACTAAGTCTCAAGAGGCCATTTTGAGTTCTGATACTTCTATTAATTACCTGTATGAAACTTGGAAGACACAAAGAATATAGACAGGAAAGCAAGGGTTAAGGGAGACATAAAGCTTCAATCTGAGGTGCTTCTCTTTAGAAAGGTAGCACTCATTATATCTGAAGCAATGCTTCCAAATACCAGCTGTACAGTCTAAGTACTCTGGTGTACAGATATTTCTTGAGTAGCTATGAAGCTAAACCCGAGATTTCTTTCATACCCAAAATGTTTAGAACACTCTATTGAGTCATGAAAGCCATGAAGGATGGCTTTGTGATATGTCGACTTGGTTAGGCTGAAATATATTCCCCAGAATTCCCTTCCTAGTATTTTTTGTGGAGTGGACCACGAAGGAGATTCTCTCCTGAGATTAGGTGGGCAGTGGAAGACAGCAGCCATTTTGTAGCATGTCATTTTGTCTCCTAGTGATTCAATCAAACACTAGTATAGTATAGATGCTACTATAAAGGTATTTTGCAGATGTAATTCAAATCGTGGATTAGTTGATTTTGAGAGAAGTAACTGATCTTGAGCCAGGTGTGTATGTGTGTTTAGCTCCGTGACAGAGATTTCCGACTTCTGCAGGATAACTTATTAGGTCAGAGGCATCAAGAATTGTTAGGGTTCCTGCTCATGCTCATGGGGGTCCAGGCTGCACATAATCTTCCCTTCCTGCCTGTCTGTGGAATCTGGATTACACTATTAGTTATGTGAGGACAGTCTTATGACTGCTTAGCCAGCTCCCATAATTTCTTACAAAAATAAATATATATTTTATTTTATATATTATAAATACATAAATAATTTGTTTTAATTTTTATATACAATAAATATGTAAATAAAGTAAATATATATTATACATGCATGTATAGATTATATAACTATAAATTTCTCTCTTTTTTCTTTTCCTTTTTTTTCTCTCCTGCACATGAAGGCTTACACCCTGTGAGTGATCCAATTATGAAAAAGACAAGTGTTTCTAAGCAGTTAAGTTATATAAATATAAAAAATATATGTGTGTGTGTGCGTGTGTGTGTGTATATTCTATTTGTTCTGCTTTGTGGCTTGAATTCTGAAGGATATACCATGTGAAGTGTGGAGAGAAGTCACCGGAACTCAGGAACCTGCAATCTTAAATCTCATCTACAAATGACTCATTCACTCTTCTAAAAGCTACAACAGAGAAATGAGCACAGAGGCATAAACTGAGCATTCTACTAGCCCTACATTAGATTGAGCCCTAAATTCTAGAGTACAACTTGAATGACTTAAGACTATAAGGCAAGGGTTCTCCAACTTGACTACATATTAAAATAACCTAAGATATTTTTATAAAAAGTATACCCGTATTTGGGCTCCACACACATAAACTCTGATTTAATTGACTTGTGTGGAGTAGGAGCCAGGAATAGGTATTATTATAAACCTCCACATGCTGGCCAAGTTGAGATCTACTGTGCAGGTCAAATGAAGTATTTATTTTTCTCAGTTTAGAGGTAGGACCAGATACCGAGTTCCCTACTTAGCCAGGACCTAATCTATTATCCTCTGCAACTTACCACCATATGGTAAGAACCGACCAGGCCATTAAGTGACAGTAAATGATTCAGTATGAGGAAACATCATTTTATTAAGGCATCAAAACAAAACTACTCACCTTGGACATTTTCAGACTGGGATATTTCCCAAAAAAGAACTGCCCTCTAGTCCATACTTCAAAAATTTTTCAGGAAAGAAGATCATTAATAGGGTATAAAAACCTTATTCAGGCTAAAACTTGAATCACTGTAATTCTTACATTAAAATTTTACTCACATACACTGCACCTCGGTAGAATGCCTTTTCCTCTGACCATTCCTCAACCTTGGCAGAGGAACGAAGATAGGGGTAGGGAATCTCAGAGACTACTTACCCTAGACACTAACGTTGTGCATCTAAATTCATTCAGCATGTGGGAATAATGAAGGAATAACACTGAACTCTATTCTTATCTACAGAACCTTCATTTAAGAACAAAGCAGTGAAACAATGATTCTAATTATGATGATAAAGAGGTCAGGTTAGAGTTCAATTGAGCCAGAGCAAGAAACTGCAGTTATTTTATCCTTTCTTCCTTTGTTCATCCTTTATTTTCATAAGAGTTTAGTATGGCTATTAGGATAGAAAGTTGAAGTCAGCTTATTCTCATTTCCAGTTATCTGAATATTAACAGTGTGAAAAAAAAGATATTTTTCTATAAATGACCAAAATTGAATCAGTACACTAGGAACTTTTTGGAAAGATACAGTTAGAATTTCTTCAGGCAAGCCCAGCCCCAGGTAACACTGTGAAATGGGTGGAGCTTGTTTTCTCAGTTTCCATTAGTCTCTCCTCCCATATCCTACCCAGTTTACATTATCCATTCATTGGTTATCTTTCTACTTTTCCACACCTACATATAAAAACATCATTCCTGGAAAAAAAAATATGAAATATCCATTTATTAAGCACTTTAAGCCAGGTAATGAGTTAAGCCAGGTACTAAGTTAAGCATTTATTTTTAATATATATATATATATA
Organism: Balaenoptera musculus; assembly: GCF_009873245.2. Classification (NCBI taxonomy): domain Eukaryota; kingdom Metazoa; phylum Chordata; class Mammalia; order Artiodactyla; family Balaenopteridae; genus Balaenoptera; species Balaenoptera musculus. Next base: position 17,017,291 of record NC_045797.1, read on the forward strand.
TTTACATATATATTTATTTTTAATCTTTATATTGACTTGAGTAAATAGATATAATTATCCCAATTTTACTGAGTGAAATTGAGATTCACGGAGATTAAGTTTCATGTCTAAGGTCACACAAGTAGAAAGCAGCACATCCAGAATTAAGATCCAGATTTGATGAATTCCAAAGCACACCTACTTATTCCCCAGGAGATAGAGATTTTGCTTTCCTTTATGCCACAACAACTGAAAACTCCTAGTCCCTACTCCATTTGTATAATAGTAATTAAAATTTACCTATCTGTATTTAACTTTCTTGGGGATACTTTTCTCCTTTGTTAAGTTTCTCCCTGCATCCATATTATTTTGATATTGGCAAGCAATCATGATAACCTATCCAAATTATGTAATTGCTTTTTAAAGTGAGGATTCATTGTTCTAATCCATAGAAGACATGGCTAATAACTTAGTGCCTATCTATATTGGGACTGATAGAAGAAATATACAGGACCACAGAATATACCATAGTATAACATAAGATGATAAAATTGAATGATTGAAAATATTACAATGAAAAATATAAGATACTGCTAATAAAAATAAAATTGTTTCCTACTGGCTTGATGTATTTATAGCCATTCTGGGCAAACAAACACATGAACATTTTTAATAGGATTTTGTTGAATTATCTTAGTGGACTAGATTAAAAATATAGGAACATAAGTGCCAAATAGTAATGAAAGAATCTCTCTTTTTATCTCTTGTGTTTTCTCTTTTCTTCTCTCTCGTGGGGTGTGAAGGCTCACATCCTATAGGTGATTCAATAATGAAAAAAGAATCACATTGTTAAACAATTCAAAAATTTTAGTTAAGTAGGGATATAACAATTACAATATTCAAGATATATTTTTGCCACTTGAATGTAAAAATTGTCTAGTAATAATTTTACAGAGCAGTTTCTAACTGTGGATTTTGAGTTAGTTTTTTTGAGTCTTGTATTTTTTTTTCCACGTTTGAATATCCTCTCATGACTTGTTCTACCAGATGTAAATTGTGTTACTGAGACCCCTAAAGCTGAGTTCCCCTGCTGAGTTCATGATTAGTCTCTCCATCCAAAACTTTATTCTCATTCTTGTCCTGTCCCTGTTCTCCTCGGGATTGATGAATATCAAAGAAAATGTGGATTGAAACCAAGAAGGTCCCTGTGAGGCCTTCCAAGGTACAAAAGCCTCTCATTGACCCCTGTTTCTTGTTTGTAGAAAAAAAAAAAAGTCTTTCGTCTCCTAGGTCTTCCCGGAATTCCCCAAGAGCAAGCTCAAGCAGTTAATTATCAGGACAATAGAATCACCGGATTCTTAGTTCCTCCTGATGGGATATAGATAACAATCTGATGCATATCTTTGAGTTTTTCTGCAGAAACTAGGCCCCTCCCTCCCCCACCCCGCCCAGGTCAACATGCTGAGCACAAGCACATAGACCTCAGACTGGTTGGAACCAGAAGGTTGAAATTCCAGAAACATCACCCTGTTACCTCACAACCAACCAATCGGAATACGGTCAAGAAGCTGATCAAGCATGCTACAACCTCTCCCCTAACACTGTCTTTAAAACCCTTGCCTGAAAGCCATTGGGGAGTTCTGGTCTTCTGAGCAAGAGTTTCCCATTCTCCTTTCTTGTTGCCCTGCAAATAAACCCTTACTTTGTTGCAAGCAAGAGTTTGACTTTCTGAACTGTAGGCACTTAAGCTCTTGCTTGGTAACACTACCTGTCTTCTGAAAAACAAAATGCATGTTGCTTATCAACTTCTGGAACTTTTCCTCATAAATATACATGTTTCCCTGATCAATACTATATCTTAAAAATAAGTGGGCATGTGTTGAAATGAGGGCTCCAAACAAGTATGAGTAAAATATTGGGGAGAAATAAGCCAACCTTCAAGGAGGGACTCTGGGCCTCAAAGGAAAGTGATGAAACTACATGACATTTCAAGTCCAGGCTAGGAAGGTAAAAGCATCCAGAGCAATCAAATTGATGAATTTTTAGAGGATTTAGTTACTTGGGCTACAGGCTTAAAGATAAGCTAGGCTGATGAATCTGCTAAGTAAACCATCTAAGTAGGAGGGCTACAATGTTATTATTTAAACTGGCTTTCTGCTTATTTTCAGACACCTAGAGCACAGAAACCAGGCTGCTGAAGATGAGAGAATTGTAAAACCCCACTGGCTAATTAATACAGTAAACAACAGATATTCTATCAATTAGGGTTTTGCTGTTTTTGAGTCTGAGTGAGATTAATTCCTCAAGTGATTTGTAATTATCACAGCATTCAGCAACACGGACTTCACAAGCATAAATGATCTCCAACTGACTCTTCTATAGGCCACTCATTCTTTCCCAAATTGCTCTTTTATTTTTATATTTGCTAAAAATGTTTCTTCTATATTCCTTCAGTTACTCCCCAGTCTTCCAAATTATAGAGCTTGTGACTATCCTTAACTGTTCCTGCTCCTTCACACTTAAATCCAATATTTAATTAATCAACTATCCTCCCCCCTAAATCATGGAAAGATTGCTTTATTAGTTTATATACCACCACCAAAGACTTACTACAAACTTCTTCCTATTTATTCTGAAATTTTGGAAAATCTCTTGGATATTTTGGGCCTTTCTTAAAAGTAGTCCTGGTGTTTTTTATTTGAATCACAAAGGCAGGGGTTTGACAGCTCTACCATTATTTAGTGCATTTTATTTGGTAAAGTAATATGAATTCATTGAACATCAGATTCTTCCAAAAGTGGAAGCAATAATACTTTTTCAAAGGTTGCGTTGCACATGAAACTCTCCGAGAGCATGTACGACATAGTAGGCATTCCAGAAGATTGGGTGTAGTCTGAACTTTTGCCGTCACTCTTTTAGGACACACATTTGATCAACTAGTTATCCAGTTAAAAACTCAAATTTTTACCAAATAAATTATAACATTTAATCCTTACTCCCGAACTTCCTTACTACCATCAATTTCCTCACCATTCAACTTACACCAGATTTAATGGCATTTTTAATACTTTAAGATTCAGGAAATGAAACCCAAACAAAAATCCATTAATTATAGTTCCCTGCCTCAAGGTGAAAAAAATCAGGAACCTGTCTTTATGATCAGGAAAGAACACATGTCCCCAGAAGAACAGGAGTGGAGACATGTCAAGACTCCAGTTCCATAGGAACTCAGATAATAGTCATTTATATCCAGCATACCTAGCCCTGTGCCAGGAAGTTATGAGTTCAGGGATGTTTGTTGCATGAATGGTTGATTGATTTTCAGTGAGGTCATGTTGTATCACACTCTCTTTGATAAATATTTTGTTCCTGTCTCATATTTTAGAAACTGCTTTAAGTTCAGGCTAGCTTATCTTTAAATTCTTCCGTGGTCCTCTAACCTACCAGGAAGGAAACATACTGCCCGATATTGATCTCTTTCTAATATTAATTGGTATAAAGACTCTCTCTCCCAATTCTCTTTCTTTGTGATCCAGTATTGAAGGAGGTTTGATCCTATCTATCTATTTATCTATCTATCTATCCATCTATCTACCTATGAATGATTGGTTATTAACTTGTACAGTAAAGCAGCTTATTTTTGCTACATTTTTCAGCTAAATATTTATAGTTAAGTATTCAAGCAAAGTGTTTTGCTTTGCACATATATTTGGTGCAGAGAGAAATTATCCTTTTCTTTTGTTCAAATGACCTTTCACCAAACCTTTTTATGGGGAGTGACAATGGTAGAAAAATGAGGAGTTCTAATAAACACGAAAAATCCTTTTCCTCTTGTTCAATATCTCATGGTAACAAAATCAACTTTCTCATGAACTAAGAGCCCTAAGATCAGATAATAAGGATTTTTTTTTCCAGAAAAAAAATACATATTTTAAACCACAGGTATTTCAAAATAAAATAAATTCTCATTTTCATTTAACACCTTTTACTTATATGCTATGCTTTGTCCCTGACCGTGTGTCCGCTGTTGAGAAGATTTCTGATATCACAGATCTTCTTATTCAGTGACTACTGGTCTTACAGTGTCTCACGGTTATCTGTATTTTCTACTTGCAACATATTTGTGAATTTTCTTTATTTCAGGTAGCTATGTTTAGTGGTATTGAATCTAAAGATCTTGTAGTTACATCCACAATCAAATGGAATATCAGACGATTAATTTATCATCTCAATCACTGTATAGTTACCTGTATTTCATGGCAACAATGAACCCTATTCACTTTTATTATTTGAGAATTTTTAGAGTTGAAAGAGGACTTAGACAAAGGTTACGGAACACTTTCATCACAGCAAGAATTCTTCATACTATTATTTTATAGCTGTATTCAGTCCCATCCCCCAACCTTTGTCTGAATGCCTTGAAATCACTTATCTGTTCACCTATTCTAATTTTTTTTAGCACAGGGAGATCAGCTCCATGCTTTGTGATGACCTAGAGGGGTGGAATAGGGAGGGTAGGAGGGAGGCTCAAGAGGGAAGAGATATAGGGATATATGTATACATATAGCTGATTCACTTTGTTGTACAGCAGAAACTAACACAATATTGTAAAGCAATTATAGTCCAATAAAGATGTAAAAAAATATATGTTATGTAAGTGGAAGCATGCAGTATGTAACCTTAATGGATTAGATTCTTTCACTTAACTTTATTCTCTGGAGATACATCCAGGTTGTTGCACATATCAATAATATTTTCCTGATCACTACTGATTCATGTCTTTTGCCCATTTTCTAATTGGATTGTTTGTTTTTTAATTTATATTCTGTGAGTTCTTTATATATTCCACTTTTATCATTTTGATATCCCTTTTATTGCTCACTTGGGGTTTAGTTTGCTTCATTTTTTTCTAGGTTTTTGTGGTGGGAGACTAGATTATTTAAATTGTGACAGTTTCTCTATGCTAACACATACATATATTGCTTTAAGTTTCCCTTTCAACACTACTTTAACTGTGTCCATCCTACTTTGGTATATTGTATTTTCACTTTCATTCAGTTCAATATAAATCTTGAGTTCCCTTGCGACTTCTTCTTTGAGCTGGGGATTATTTAGAAGTGTGTTATTTAGTTCACAAGGGTTTGGAAACTTTCCTGTTATTTTTATGTTATTGATTTCTAGTCTGATTTCACTGTGATTGAAGATCACAGTCTGTATTATTTTAATCCTTTAGAAACTGCCAATGTTTGTTTAGTGGCTCAGGATATAGTCTATCTTGATATATATTCCATGGAACTTGAAAAGACTGTAGTCTCCTTTTGGATGGAATTTTCTGTAAACTTTGATTAGATCTTGTTGGTTGATGGTATGTTTAGTTCTTGTATATCTCTGCTGATTTTATATCTAGTTTTCTATCTATTTCTAAGACAGGGATATTGATGTCTTCAACTACAATGGTAGATTTGTCTATTTCCTCTTTCAGTTGTCAGTTTTGTTTCACCTATTTTGTAGGTCTATTTTTTGGTGTATATACAGCTAGGGTTACTTTGTCTTACTGGTGAAATAACTTTTTGCATAATGTCTCTATCTCATTTTTTTTTTTTTTTGCTCTGAAATATATTTCATCAATATAGCCATTTCTGATTTTTTAGATTAATATTTTCCATTCTTTTACTTTCAACCTACCTATTCCATTATAGTTAAAATAGGTTCCTTGTGCACAGTATATAGGTTATAATAATCACATTTTTTGTTTGTTTATAATCTACTCAGATAATATCTCTTTTAATTGGTATATTTAAGCCATTCACATGTAATTATTGCGATTTTAGAATTTAAGTCAGACGATTTATATTTTATTTGCTTATCACTTTTTTTTTTTTTGGTTTGTTTTCCTGCCTTCCTTTGAGTTGTTTACACAGTTTTATAATTCCATTTTGATTTATCTATAGTGTGTTTCAGTGTATACATTTGTATGGCTTTTTTACTGGTTGCTCTAAGTAGTACATTATATGTACATAATTGTCACTTTCTTGATCCTCTTGGCCCCTTTCTAGTCCTTTGGGTAGAGAAAGGAGGCTCTTGGTAGGGCTTTTTATCTGTACCTACTGGAATTTGGTTTTTTTTGTTTGTTTTTTCAGTTCTATGTGGTGATATATGAGGCAAAAAAATGAGGAAACTCACTGCCATGTTGTTCTCCTGGTTCTGAGGTCCCTGGCTTTTTAACATTCTTCCCAACTTCCAAAGGCTTATTATGTTTGTTTTACCTGTAATTTTCAGGGTTTGTACTTAGCAGGAGTAATAGGGAAAAGTCTATTTACCCCATGTTTCTGGAAAGAGAAATCCATCTATTTAATACTGTTTTTAATTGCTTTTTCTCTTCTCTTCTCTCTTCTCCCTCTCTCTCTTTCTCTCCCTCTTTTAATCAGACATTTTATTACCAGTTTTTCAGTGTTGCATAAATCAACTTATTACTCTAAATTTATGTATAAGGTCGGCCTATATCCAACCCCAACTGAGACCAGAATTCAGATCATTTACCATGGAGTTTCTGGGTACCATGTTTGCAAGGACATTTGAGCATAGAAGTTCCCATAAAAGATCCATAACTTTTAGATCAGTTGTTCTGTCTATGGCATAAAATGAACTCCCCTGGGTGCTGTGCTTAACTCCACACCAGCTTATTTACATCAAAGCTACAGGCTGGGTATTACACTTGGTTTGTGAGTGCCAAATGTATCTGCAGCAGTTTAAGAAGTGATAACCTCTTTGACCTTAGGTGACTTGCTCGTCTTTTGAATTTCCATCTTGAAAATGTGAAAAAAAATTAGTCATTCAGTTCCAATAGCTTATGATACATTACCTTTTTGGATAAACCCCTACTCCTTCAGACCTTCTTTCTTATACACTGCTACTCTTCAAGATGGTGTCTGGGTGTATGAAGAAGGGAAGCTTTCAGAAGCTCATATCAAAGATGAAGAGAGGAATTTTGTTAACAGGTACAAGTGTTTGTCCTGTCCTATTCCTGTTCTGATGTCTCTGTCAGTGATCCTTCTTTCTGGAAGTCAGTCACCCTGAAGGCTTTTCTGCCCAAAGACTAAGTATAATGACCTCAAAGAGATTTGTCTCCTCAACTAAGGACCTCTGGTCCTCTGTGCCAAGAAGTTCTCAACTTGATGCTTAAGAGTACTAGGTGCCTAGTCAATCCTACCTCCACTCTCACCCAATCCACTGTCCATAGATCTGTCCTGCCACTTGGATCACAGGTTCACTTCTTACTCATCATATATAGTCCCTAAATTTCTCACCCACTACTGATCTTCCCTTCTTTCTGACTTTTTTTCCTTCCCTAGTAACAGGAAACCTGGACATTCCTTGATATGTGCATATTCTTTTCACATTCATTGGCACCTATGTGACTTGAAAATGCAGATATGAGCTTACTCTCTACCTAATAATATGATCTCCTCAGGTTTCTTTGGGAGTACCTGACTATGGGGTTTCCTCTCTTTGCCATGAGGTCCAGACAAAAACTCCTCAAGAAATCCTCTGTTTTTGGCTTTACCATCTCCTGCTAACAATAATTGAGGTGCAGAAGGTACAGAATCATCAGAACTCACATTTCATCACCTGCCTTCAAACTCATTAAATATTCTTTTGTTTGATAATTTGAGATTAGAAAATCCAGCTTGCTCTTAGTTCTGGTTTATAACCTGAATTTGTCCTCATCTAGTCTGAATTTTTATATGTAAAATGAGGGTTTAATTTGAATTTGGGGAATCCATTTTTTTCTTATCAAGGTTTTCATAATTTTCATTGCTTTGGAAGTTGGATTCTCTTTCTACTTACTGACCAATAAGCCTAAGAGTCATCACTGGAGATAAAATCTTTCAATGGAACATAATTTATGTGGAATATAAACAAAAAAAGTAATAGTAACAACATATTGTCTTCACTCTATATATCACACAAATTTGTAATTTCCCTGTTCAAATGAATACATGACATTAGAATAAAGGTTTTCAATCTCATAATCTTATCAAAATATTCTATGTCTATGGACCTACAAGGAAACCCAGCTGAAACTTCTCTAGCAATATGTGTTCAATTTTAATATTCATCCAGGAATCACATGCACTAATTTGCATATTTGCATATTAATTTACTTTGTCTTTGCTTTTCCATAAGATCATGCTTTATTTTCATTTTCTCATCTTTATTATCTCAATGTTTGTGTTAAGCTCAGTTGATTATTATCCAACCATTTAAGCAGAATACATTATTTTCCAGAATTACAATACCCTTATTGTTCTCTAGAGGTGATTAATTACTGATTTCATAACTACTTTATCATGGAACCCACAGAAGACATGAAATAAAATGCCTGAGTTTGTTTTCTTGTTCATATTTATTTTAAGGAAATGACTACTGGATTTTTAAACTATCATTTAAATGAATTAATTCTCAACCCCAAATTATAGATCTAAAATGCCAACATTGTTTAACACAAAGCAACTATGTACATATCTAACTTAGGACTTTTTTGATGGCACTGCAAAATGGACTGCTTAATAAGTAGTGCCTGGGACTATAAAATAAATATGTAATAAAGCTTCCACTCTTGTGAATTGATTATTTTTAATTATAATTAGAACAAATAAAATTAATCTTGGAGTTTTAAGAGGACATCTCCTTTTATAGGATCATGGTTCCTATCAGCTTAAAGTAGTCCACTTTATGTGTTTCTGGATAGAACAGTGCATTGTTTACTGAACAGATTGCTCACAAGGAATCTCTCATTCTATTTCCTTTTACAAAGGAATAGAACAAAATAAATTCCACCCCTTTTTCAAATAAAAATATACCTTTAGTTAAATATGTATTATACACTAGGCAGGATGTTAAGGAATGAGACTACATCATGAAATTTCACATCTTGAATATCACTCAGTCCTGGTGACCTGGTCTCAAGAGAGTTCTGCAGGGAAACTATATGCATAGTTATATATATATATTTATATATACATATATAATTAAACAACTAAATTGACCTGAGTAATGAACAAAGATATGTTGCTTTCTAAGCACAGACTAAATAATTAAGAAAGTTTGGTTCTCCTGGAAAGTGTGAAATTGAGATAGGAAGTATTAGAATAATTTAATTCTAGGCTTTGCCATAGCCTTGCTATGACTTGGTGTTACTCATTTAATCAATCTCAACTTTTGTGTCTAGGTTGATATAGGAATTATTTAATGTAGAGAATTCCAACTATCTCTCTTTTGAAGCCATGAAGACTCCTTTTTAAAAGGATAAACATCTGGGAAAAATTAGCTGGTAAATAAGACCTAGTTTTGAATAGTATATTACTGAGATAAAAAGTTTTTGATAATATTCAACTTCTTAAATTTTATACCTCTTAACATCTTTGCCATTCATTTGACATTCACCAAATTAAGCATGTTTTCATGTCCTATCAGAAAAAAACATCTTAAATAGCCCTACCACAAGGGCCTTGAAAATTGAAAGTTTAACAGAACAAACATTTACATAACAAGGGGTATAGCCTTGTTGAATTTATCATCTCAATATGTGATAAGTGAAATTATAAAATGTTTCAAATTAAAAATAGTATCCAAAAGTTAATAAATTATGTTTATCAAGAATTTTTGAAAATATTAGAAAAAGTTATTTTTAATGGATGCTCTTCCCTAGGGAAAAATATGAACATGAATTGTAGAGATTTTTGAGACAGGTAAAAAAATCTTACACATAACATCACAGCTTATTCCCTAATACTATTAAGGACCAATCCTAAATAGAAATTCTGTTAACTCTGATCCTTTGAGATAATTATTTTTTTCATAAATTTAAATTTCTTCCCTCTTTAGGTATGACTAATCCAGCACAATCTTATAGTAAATTTATTAGAAATATAACTTTAAAAAACACCATAAGTTTGCAAAAAGGAAACACAGATTTGATACTGATTTTCCATAAAGTAAGATATTTCTACAAAAACCAGCTTATAAAATATGCTTTAAAACTTTAGCTTTTTGTACAAATTTTAATGTGCTTGAAACACAATAACATAACCAAAGCCTTAGGATCCTCTTTTTAAAAACAAATAATTCCAACAGTCCACCCTAAAAAATGAAATGCTTATCTTCTTCCTTGACCTCTGATAATTCCTATGGATATTATGTGGTTATAATAATCATCTATAATAAATGAAGTACTGTTTTCTTGGATCTGTACATGACTAACATTGGCTTTTGACACAGAGGGTCAAACACTGGATTAAAAAAGGTGACTGTTGATGACAAATGATAAGAAAAGAAGATGCTCCCGTGAAGTCACTCAGACTGTGAGACTGACGGTGATTTGAAACAAGAGCTCCTTAATTCAATACCTCATCCTATGATACCTTTGTAACCACTAAAACATGAAATCGAGTCCAGGTTTTGCCATTTACTAAGTATATGATCACGATCATTCCATGTAATCTCTCTAATCCTCAAATTTTTCATCTGTTATGAAGATGGAGATAATGCATAAAAATACTTAACAGTATCTGGCCAAGAGTAATCACTAAAAACATTTTGCTTCTACTTCTATTATTCAAGGATATTTAATTCATATTAATCTATTGATAGTTTCACCTAAAACCATATTTTCAGGGTGTATATAGATTAAGTGAATAACAAATTAATGGATTGCTTTATATTCAAAAAGGTGCCTGTAGTTTTTCTAGTTTTCCCAAAGTTTTTATAAATGAGGTAAACCTTGCCTCATAGATTATAACAATAGTGATCCCCAAATGAATATGTAATAAATGACTTCTTACATTTCTTCTTGTTTTCATAAGAATTAAATTGTGTATATATATATATATATATATATGTATATATAGTAAAAAAGGATGCAGCCTTTCCTTAACCATCACTGCTTTTTCTATTACCTTTGCAGAAAATTAAAAATTTACCAACATTCCCAAGTCTAATATAAATGTCACATTTTTTTATAAAGCCTTTGAAACTACTAAAACCAAAGTGATTTTTCCCATCTTTGAACTTTTACAAAATTTAGACCCTAAAATTCATTTTAGTCTTTTAATCACATAATGTATTTTCATATGCTCCCTGCCAGAATCTGATCTCTGATATTAAAAATGGAACTCAGTGTTCAACACATACTTAATGCACAACAAAAACCTGTTCATTTGATTTTTTTTATATTCATGTGGGACATATACTACTGCACTGTATTGCACTATGTTGGTCAGAAAAATAGCATGTGATTTTCTATTGAATTAAACTTGTGTCAGATTCTAAAAAAAATAACTAAACAGAAAGAAAAGAGGAAGACAACAGTAAATTTATGTTAATATTATTATTTATCCAAAGGAAATCAAATAGATTTCACTTCATTTGCCAGAAGTGATTAGTTTAAGTGGCTGCCAAGCTTACTCTGTTGCAAAAGTCTTGGAGAATCTTTGGGTTGACCCAGAAGTGGAAAGAACAATGATGAATTGAAATATCTCTGACTTGGGCCTTGCACAGGGAGTAGCAGTGTGTGTGTCTCTCACGTGCTATCATAAAAACTTCATAGCAATGTCACAGCTGGCTAATAGAAGAGTCACATTCCTTTAATAGCATGAGTGTATAGAGCTAAGAAATTACAATAATCTATTATTTGATGTTATATTAGGAGAATACAGGCACATAGAGTAAAGGCTGAATGTCCTTTCTCTTTAAGGAATATGTTGGTGTTAACTGTTTAAAACAATCTATATTTAGAACATTCAAGCAAATTAAAAAAGTAATTTTCATTTATTTTTATTGCTTGTTAATTATCAGTTTTAAATAGATATTTAAATAAATATTTTTGTCACACAAATTGCTAAATAAAGTCATCCATGCCAAAAATAAGCTTCTCAAAATGATACTACATTCTGTATAAACTACTTGAGGGCAATGGAACATCATGGCAGGGATACAAACACATACCATGTGCCATTCAAATATTAGGCATGCAGTGAATTCTCTCTGCATTCCACTGCAATGCATCAAAGTGGCCATGTTTAGTCACAAATAATTTGGTTTATGATGTTTAATGATTTACTTTGCTTCTCTAGGCAATAGTTTATACTAAAATTGGGATTTGGACTACATGAACTCTGGGTACCTTTATGTGCTAATATTCTGTGACTATATTTTATGACAAAAACTACATTAAAGTAGAACAATTAGATTGATAATACTAGGGATTAATGTTTTGATCAGCCAATATCTACTTTAATAGACACAACCAACTCTCCCCCACCAAATAAGTTAGGTATTGCTACATAGGAGAAGTTACATGTATACAATTTATTTAAGGATAAGTGATTTATAATCACAAAAATAACAATTTGTTTGTTAAATTACTTTCTCCCTAAATTTATGCATGTGATATTCTTATACAAATAGAAATAATAGGGGAAAGTTATGGCAAAATATACTCAAATGGTAGGAAACAAAGTTCCACTAGCAATGGAACCATCTCAGGTTTGCTTTTCCTTGTATTACATGCATGTATTATAGTGCCTCTCATCTGGTGGGTATTCACTAAATATATATTGGACATATAATTGATGAAGTAAATACATGTATGTGTATGTGTATATATATATATATATATATATATATATATATATATATATATATATATATTTCTAAAAACTGTGCCTATGTCATTATTCAAAAATGAACTTATCCAGCCATCAAAATTGGAGAAATCTGAGCTACTATTATTAATATTATTAATATTAAATTACATCTCTTTAAGATATAAATAAAACTCACACTGCTTGATCATGGCATCACTCAAACAAGCAGACAGAATTGTGATATTCTTTCTAAAAATTCTGTTTACTACTCTGTAAACTCTCGTTATTTGGAAAACAATATATACAAGGAAATTTGCAGAGGGGATACAGCATAAAATTTCAATGTTTATTATTTTTTCTAAATACTATATTATCATAAATTTTATATAAGAACATTTAAATTAAAAGAACTGCTTAATGGATGGGGGTGTGTGATTACTCAAAACGTCAGGTTAACTGAGCATTTAATTCAAAATCATTTTTTTTTTGTTAGCAATCTATATAATATGTTGAGTCTACTTTCTTGTTTTAGGAAAAAAGTAATTCAAAATACATAAGGTCTGGGTTCTGTTTTAGAATGTACCTTTCTCAGTAGATATATGAATTTGAAGAACTAACTGATTTTCTCATATTAAAAGATTCTAATAATGGTACCTGTCTTGACTTCTCCTCAAGGTAACAATTTGCATCAAATAAAAGGACCTACACAAATGGGCTCCACACACTGAAAAAGGGGAAGCATGGGGAATGCATCCTTCTAACCGATGGAGACAAGAAAAGATAGAGAAGGCTGTGATACTGAACTTTATGTGGCTTTACTCCAGTCAGTTCTACAAAGTTATTTTCTTAAATAAAATCCCAAAATATTTGGAATATTTTCTTATGCTTTATCCTTCTTTCTAAAATTAAATGCTATTTAAGGGTTTCTTCTACTTGGTATTAATTTGCTGTAGGTGTCATTGCATTTTAAAATTACCTGCATTCAAACATGCAATAGATTAAGAACTATAATATTACTTCCTAGATTCTCTGTAATAATTATTACTAAACAAATATTTGATCAAGGCTTAATATGTTACAAGGTTATATTTAAAGCAACCATTGCTTTTATCTCCTTAATAGTTCATAGTGTGATTACAAAAATAAGGTGTTCTCCTCTGAAATTCTTAATTATATGCATGGTGTTATGTACTAAACAGATATGTTCGGGGTACTAAAAGTAATTTGAAGGACAATAATGATAATATTAGAAAAGGCATTATACTCAGAAGAGGTGGGATTGAAATGTCCTTGAGAGATGGGTAAAATCTGAATGGAAACTGGAGAGATTTAAGGACTTTGTAGTGAGTAGAACTGTGTGAGCCACATCAGAGTGGGTTTCCTCCATGTTTTTCTCTATCACTGGATGTGTAGGCCTCCCACATGGTATCAGTTTTTAGAGTCCCTGAAACCTCTCCTTTGTCTCTTACAATTAAAAAAATCCCCATTGATTCTGCTACCTGCATTTCTTCACAATCCTATATTCCAATTCTCTATGTGAGATAGAACTAAAATATGTATTAATCCAATTTTATTATATATTTTATAAAGATAGGAAAAATATTGATCTAGTAGTGTTTAAGAGTTGGAAACTATCCTCTTAGTGTAACAAGCTTCCACACACATCTTCAAATATATCCAAATGTGTATTAATCACAATTTAAAAATTATCATGTATTTTCAGGCTTCCATGCCTTGTCTCAGGCTAGTTAGTCCCTCTGCCCAGAATGATCTTTCCTGTTACTTTTACAGCAATTATACTCATTCTTTAAGGATCATTTCAAGTGAACTCATCTGTGAAGATGTCTATGGCTTCTCATTAACACTTCTTATATTTTCACTCAAAAGTACATTGTGGTTCGGAGGGGCAAGATGGCGGAAGAGTAAGACGCGGAGATCACCTTCCTTCCCACAGATACAGTAGAAATACATCTACACGTGGAACTGCTCCTACAGAACACCCACTGAACGCTGGCAGAAGACGTCAGACCTCCCAAAAGGCAAGAAAATCCCCACGTACTTGGGTAGGGTAAAAGAAAAAAGAAATAACAGAGACAAAAGAATAGGGACGGGACCTGCGCCAGTGGGAGGGAGCCGTGAAGGAGGAAAGGTTTCCAGGCACTAGGAAGCCCCTTTGCGGGCAGAGACTGCGGGTGGCAGAGGGGGGAAGCTTCGGAGCCGTGGAGGAGAGCGCAGCCACAGGGGTGCGGAGGGCAAAGCGGAGAGACTCCCGCACAGAGGCTCGGCACCAACCAGCACTCACCAGCCTGAGAGGCTTGTCTGGGGCGGGCGGGGGCTGGGAGCTGAGGCTCGGGCTTTGGTGCTAGCCGGGAGGGAGTCCGGGAAAAAGTCTGCAGCTGCCGAAGAGGCAAGAGACTTTTTCTTGCCTCTTTGTTTCGCGGCGCGCAAGGAGAGGGGATTCAGAGCGCTGCCTAAACGAAATCCAGAGATGGGTGCGAGCCGCGCGGCTATCAGCGCGGATCCCACAGCAACAGGGGCGCAAAGGGAAAAACGGAGAGATTCCCGCACAGAGGCTCAGCGCCGAGCAGCGCTCACCAGCCCGAGAGGCTTGTCTGCTCACCCGCTGGGGCAGGCGGGGCTGGGAGCTGAGGCGCAGGCTTCGGTCGGATCGCAGGGAGAGGACTGGGGTTGGCGGCGTGAACACAGCCTGAAGGGGTTGGCGTGCTGCGGCGAGCCGGGAGGGAGCCGGAGAGGAGGTCTGCAGCCACCGAAGAGGCAAGAGACTTTTTCTTGCCTCTTTGTTTCGCGGCGCGCAAGGAGAGGGGATTCAGAGCGCCGCCTAGACGAACTCCAGAGGCGGGCGCGAGCCGCGGCTAACAGCACGGACCCCAGAGATGGGCGCGAGCCGCGGCCATCAGCACGGACCCCAGAGACTGGTAGGAAACGCTAAGGCTGCTGCTGCCGCCACCAAGAAGCCTGTGTGCGAGCACAGGTCACTCTCCACACTGCCCCTCCCGGGAGCCGGTGCAACTCGCCACTGCCAGGCTCCCGTGATCCGGGGACAACTTCCCCGGGAGAACACACGGTGCGCCTCGGGCTGCTGCAACGTCACGACGCCTCTGACGCCGCAGGCTCGCCCCGCCTCCTCCGTACCGCTCCCTCCCCTGGCCTGAGTGAGCCAGAGCCCCCGAAGCAGCTGCTCCTTTAACCCCGTTCTGTCTGGGCGGGGAACGGACGTCCTCAGGCAACGTACATGCAGAGGCGGGTCCAAATCCAAAGCTGAACACTGGGAGCTGTACGAACAAAGAAGAGAAAGGGAAATCTCCCCCAGCAGCCTCAGAAGCAGCGGATTAAAGCTCCACAAACAACTTGATGTGCCTGCATCTGTTGAATACCTGAATAGACAACGAATCATCCCAAATTCAAAAGGTGGACTTTAGGAGCAGGATATATTAATTTCCCCTTTTCCTTTTTTTGTGAGTGTATATGTGTATGCTTCTGGGTGAGATTTTGTCTGTATAGCTTTGCTTTCACCATCAGTCCTAGGGTTAGGTCCGTCCATTTTTTTTTTTTTTTTTTTTTTCTTAAAAAAATTTTTTTTCCTAATATATGCTTTTTTAATAATTTTTTCCGTATTTTCTATTTTTAGAAATTAAAAAGTTTTTTAGTAAGTTTTTTCATATTTTTTATTTTAAAAAATTAAAAAATTTTTTTTCTTAATAAATTTTTTTCTTAAAAATTTTTTTCTTATTTTTTACTATAAAAAATTAATAAATCTATTTTTTAAAATTAAAAAAAATTTTTTCTGAATACATTTACTCTTAATAATTTTTTTCTTATTTTTTATTATAATAGCTTTATTTTATTTTATTTTATCCTCTTTTTATCTTTCTATTTTTTTCTCCCTTATATTCTGAGCTGTGTGGATGAAAGGCTCTTGGTGCTCCAGCCAGGCATCAGGGCTGTGCCTCTGAGGTGGGAGAGCCAACTTCAGGACACTGGTCCACAAGAGACCTACCAGCTCCACGTAATACCAAACGGCAAAAATCTCTCAGAGATCTCGATCTCAACATCAAGACCCAGCTTCACTCAACGACCAGCAAGCTACAGGGCTGGACACCCTATGCCAAACAACTAGCAAGACAGGAACACAGCCCCATCCATTAGCAGGGAGGCTGCCTAAAATCATAAGGCCACAGACACCCCAAAACACACCACCAGACGTGGACGTGCCCACCAGAAAGACAAGATTCAACCTCATCCACCAGAACACAGGCAATAGTCCCCTCCACCAGGAAGCCTACACAACCCACTGAACCAACCTTACCCACTGGGGACAGATACCAAAAACAACAGGAACTACGAATCTGCAGCCTGTGAAAAGGAGACCCCAAACACAGTAAGATAAGCAAAATGAGAAGACAGAAAAACACACAGCAGATGAAGGAGCAGGGTCAAAACACACCAGACCTAACAAATGAAGAGGAAATAGGTAGTCTACCTGAAAAAGAATTCAGAATAATGATAGTAAGGATGATCCAAAATCTTGGAAATAGAATAGACAAAATGCAAGAAACATTTAACAAGGATGTAGAAGAACTAAAGAGGAACCAAGCAACGATGAAAAACACAATAAATGAAATTAAAAATACTCTAGATGGGATCAATAGCAGAATAACTGAGGCAGAAGAAAGGATAAGTGACCTGGAAGATAAAATGGTGGAAATAACTACTGCAGAGCAGGATAAAGAAAAAAGAATGAAAAGAACTGAGGACAGTCTCAGAGACCTCTGGGACAACATTAAACGCACCAACATTCGAATTATAGGGGTCCCAGAAGAAGAAGAGAAAAAGAAAGGGACTGAGCAAATATTTGAAGAGATTATAGTTGAAAACTTCCCTAATATGGGAAAGGAAATAGTTAATCAAGTCCTGGAAGCACAGAGAGTCCCATACAGGATAAACCCAAGGAGAAACACGCCAAGACACATATTAATCAAACTGTCAAAAATTAAATATAAAGAAAACATATTAAAAGCAGCAAGGGAAAAACAACAAATAACACACAAGGGAATCCCCATAAGGTTAACATCTGATCTTTCAGCAGAAACTCTGCAAGCCAGAAGGGAGTGGCAGGATATACTTAAAGTGATGAAGGAGAAAAACCTACAACCAAGATTACTCTACCCAGCAAGGATCTCATTCAGATGTGATGGAGAAATTAAAACATTTACAGACAAGCAAAAGCTGAGAGAGTTCAGCACCACCAAACCAGCTTTACAACAAATGCTAAAGGAACTTCTCTAGGCAAGAAACACAAGAGAAGGAAAACACCTACAATAACAAACCCAAAACATTTAAGAAAATGGGAATAGGAACAAACATATCGATAATTACCTTGAATGTAAATGGATTAAATGCTCCCACCAAAAGACACAGGCTGGCTGAATGGATACAAAAACAAGACCCATATATATGCTGTCTACAAGAGACCCACTTCAGACCTAGAGACACATACAGACTGAAAGTGAGGGGATGGAAAAAGATATTCCATGCAAATGGAAATCAAAAGAAAGCTGGAGTAGCAATTCTCATATCAGACAAAATAGACTTTAAAATAAAGAATATTATAAGAGACAAAGAAGGACACTATATAATGATCAAGGGATCGATCCAAGAGGAAGGTATAACAATTGTAAATATTTATGCACCCAACATAGGAGCACCTCAATACATAAGGCAAATACTAACAGCCATAAAAGGGGAAATCGACAGCAACACAATCATAGTAGGGGACTTTAACACCCCACTTTCACCAATGGACAGATCATCCAAAATGAAAATAAATAAGGAAACACAAGCTTTAAATGATACATTAAACAAGATGGACTTAATTGATATTTATAGGACATTCCACCCAAAAACAACAGAATACACATTTTTCTCAAGTGCGCATGGAACATTCTCCAGGATAGATCATATCTTGGGTCACAAATCAAGCCTTGGTAAATTTAAGAAAATTGAAATCGTGTCAAGTATCTTTTCCGACCACAACGCTATGAGACTAGATATCAATTACAGGAAAAGATGTGTAAAAAATACAAACACATGGAGGCTACACAATACACTACTTAATAACGAAGTGATCACTGAAGAAATCAAAGGGGAAATCAAAAAATACCTAGAAACAAATGACAATGGAGATACGACGACCCAAAACCTATGGGACGCAGCAAAAGCAGTGCTAAGAGGGAAGTTTATAGCAATACAAGCCTACCTCAAGAAACAGGAAACATCTCGAATAAACAACCTAACCTTGCACCTAAAGCAATTAGAGAAAGAAGAACAAAAAAACCCCAAAGCTAGCAGAAGGAAAGAAATCATAAAGATCAGGTCAGAAATAAATGAAAAAGAAATGAAGGAAACAATAGCAAAGATCAATAAAACTAAAAGCTGGTTCTTTGAGAAGATAAACAAAATTGATAAACCATTAGCCAGACTCATCAAGAGAAAAAGGGAGAAGACTCAAATCAACAGAATTAGAAATGAAAAAGGAGAAGTAACCACTGACACTGCAGAAATACAAAAGATCATGAGAGATTACTACAAGCAACTCTACGCCAATAAAATGGACAACCTAGAAGAAATGGACAGATTCTTAGAAATGCACAAACTGCCAAGACTGAACCAGGAAGAAATAGAAAATATGAACAGACCAATCACAAGCACTGAAATTGAAACTGTGATTAAAAACCTTCCAACAAACAAAAGCCCAGGACCAGATGGCTTTACAGGTGAATTCTATCAAACATTTAGAGAAGAGCTAACACCTATACTTCTCAAACTCTTCCAAAATATTTCAGAGGGAGGAACACTCCCAAACTCATTCTACGAGGCCACCATCACCCTGATACCAAAACCAGACAAAGATGTCAGAAAGAAAGAAAACTACAGGCCAATATCATTGATGAACATAGATGCAAAAATCCTCAACAAAATACTCGCAAACAGAATCCAACAGCACATTAAAAGGATCATACACCATGATCAAGTGGGGTTTATCCCAGGAATGCAAGGATTCTTCAATATACGTAAATCAATCAATGTGATACACCATATTAACAAATTGAAGGAGAAAAACCATATGATCATCTCAATAGATGCAGAGAAAGCTTTCGACAAAATTCAACACCCATTTATGATAAAAGCCCTGCAGAAAGTAGGAATAGAGGGAACTTTCCTCAACATAATAAAGGCCATATATGACAAACCCACAGCCAACATTGTCCTCAATGGTGAAAAACTGAAACCATTTCCACTAAGATCAGGAACAAGACAAGGTTGCCCACTCTCACCACTATTATTCAACATAGTTTTGGAAGTGTTAGCCACAGCAATCAGAGAAGAAAAAGAAATAAAAGGAATCCAAATCGGAAAAGAAGAAGTAAAGCTGTCACTGTTTCCAGATGACATGATACTATACATAGAGAATCCTAAAGATGCTACCAGAAAACTCCTAGAGCTCATCAACGAATTTGGTAAAGTAGCAGGATACAAAATTAATGCACAGAAATCTCTTGCATTTATATACACTAATGACGAAAAATCTGAAAATGAAATTAAGAAAACACTCCCGTTTACCATTGCAACAAAAAGAATAAAATATCTAGGAATAAACCTACCTAAGGAGACAAAAGACCTGTATGCAGAAAATTATAAGACACTGATGAAAGAAATTAAAGATGATACAAATAGATGGAAAGATATACCATGTTCCTGGATTGGAAGAATCAACATTGTGAAAATGACTCTACTACCCAAAGCAATCTACAGATTCAATGCAATCCCTATCAAACTACCACTGGCATTTTTCACAGAACTAGAACAAAAAATTTCACAATTTGTATGGAAACACAAAAGACCCCGAATAGCCAAAGCAATCTTGAGAACGAAAAATGGAGCTGGGGGAATCAGGCTCCCTGACTTCAGACTATATTACAAAGCTACAGTAATCAAGACAGTTTGGTACTGGCACAAAAACAGAAATATTGATCAGTGGAACAGGATAGAAAGCCCAGAGATAAACCCACGCACATATGGTCACCTTATCTTTGATAAAGGAGGCAAGCATATACAGTGGAGAAAAGACAGCCTCTTCAATAAGTGGTGCTGGGAAAATTGGACAGATACATGTAAAAGTATGAAATTAGAACACTCCCTGACACCATGCACAAAAATAAACTCAAAATGGATTAAAGACCTAAGTGTAAGACCAGACACTATCAAACTCTTAGAGGAAAACATAGGCAGAACACTCTATGACATACATCACAGCAAGATTCTTTTTGACCCAGCTCCCAGAGAAATGGAAATAAGAACACAAATAAACAAATGGGACCTAATGAAACTTAAAAGCTTTTGCACAGCAAAGGAAACCATAAACAAGACCAAAAGACAACCATCAGAATGGGAGAAAATATTTGCAAATGAAGCAACTGACAAAGGATTAATCTCCAAGATTTACAAGCAGCTCATGCAGCTCAATAACAAAAAAACGAACAACCCAATCCAAAAATGGGCAGAAGACCTAAATAGACATTTCTCCAAAGAAGATATACAGATGGCCTACAGACACATGAAAGAATGCTCAACATCATTAATCATTAGAGAAATGCAAATCAAAACTACAATGAGATATCATCTCACACCGGTCAGAATGGCCATCATCAAAAAATCCAGAAACAATAAATGCTGGAGAGGGTGTGGAGGAAAGGGAACTCTCTTGCACTGTTGGTGGGAATGTAAATTGATACAGCCACTATGGAGAACAGTATGGAGGTTCCTTAAAAAACTACAAATAGAACTACCATACGACCCAGCAATCCCACTACTGGGCATATACCCTGAGAAAACCATAGTTCAAAAAGAGTCATGTACCAAAATGTTCATTGCAGCTCTATTTACAATAGCCAGGACATGGAAGCAACCTAAATGTCCATCGACAGATGAATGGATAAAGAAGATGTGGCACATATATACAATGGAATATTACTCAGCCATAAAAAGAAATGAAATGGAGATATTTATAATGAGGTGGATGGAGTTAGAGTCTGTCATACAGAGTGAAGTAAGTCAGAAAGAGAAAAACAAATACAGTATGCTAACACATATATACGGAATCTAAGGAAAAAAAAAGCCATGAAGAACCTAGTGGCAAGACGGGAATAAAGACACAGACCTACTAGAGAATGGACTTGAGGATATGGGGAGGCGGTGGGGTGAGATGTGACAGGGTGAGAGAGTGTCATGGACATATATACACTACCAAATGTAAAATAGATAGCTAGTGGGAAGCAGCCGCATAGCACAGGGAGATCAGCTCGGTGCTTTGTGACCACCTAGAGGGGTGGGAGGGAGGGAGATGCAAGAGGGAAGAGATATGGGAACATATTGTATATGTATAACTGATTCACTTTGTTATAAAGCAGAAGCTAACACACCATTGTAAGGCAATTATACTTCAATAAAGATGTTTAAAAAAAAAAAAAAAAAAAAAAAGTACATTGTGTATAGTTAGTTCTATATAGCATTAATTGAACATTTTCCCCAACCAGGCAAGTGGAGTCCTGAAATGATGAGTCCAGATCAAAATACTTTTTCAGTGCAGCCCCTTTACTTTAGGAGGGAAGGAGTGGAGTAGAGGGACCACATCCAGGAAAATACCAAGTTAAACCTGGTGGGTCATCTGTAACTAATTCTCTTTGGTTATTAGGAAATATCAAATAATTTCATAAGTATTGGTGGCAGAGCATGTTTGCAGATACTTGAAGATTATAAGTCTCCCTTTTTCAATCTCATTATGGGTGGTAAGCACAATGAAAGCAATTCTTAGACCAAACTCTAGAAAACAGGTAAGTGGACATACCAAAAAGTAAGTTTCCTTTTAGTATCACAGAGAATACATTATTAGACATTTTCAAAATAGCACACAGTTTGAAGAGCTCATTCCAAGGAAAACACAGCAATATTCTGATGACGAGTAGAAAGCTTTGTATGTGGACCAAGGGAAGAGTATCCTCCAAGACTGAAGAATCTGCTTGACTGCCCAATGGCGAGAAGTTACTGTGCCTGCAAGATTTTCTGCCTAGTTCATGAAAAGTGGAGGAGTCCTTACTATGTTTCTAACCAAACATTCTTCTTGAGCTTTACTCATTTCATACAAAAAAAATGTAGTTTTTAAATTTTTATGTTAATTAACAAAACTTTTGCTATAAAGATATATGAAGAATTTTGAAGGTTGAATATGTTTTCTGGAATACCTGCTTTGAACATTTTGAGAGCAAACTACCACTAAGACAAAATACTTGGAGATGGAGATACACATCAGAGTGCACTATTACACAAATGAATTTTTAAAGCAAGTATGTTGTCACAGAAAATATAGCACTATTCAAAATATGTCCTATTGAAGGAGAGAACCCTAGCAAGTAATAAGAGATGTAAAGTGAGGAAATGCTAGAAAAGAAAGGGAAAGAAAATACTAGAAAAATCTGAAAAAAAAAAAAAGAAAAGAGTCCCAAACAGAAGGTGAGTGTAGGGTAACTTCTTGGCAAAAATACATTAGGTAAAGAAAGTTTTGCTGATATACAACACTATGCATGTGAAGTAGCGCAGAGGAAGGTGGTTTTATTGATTCCTACCTAATATGGATAACTGTTCATACATATTTTTTTTCTCTGTTTTGACTGTAAACTTCTTGAAAGCCTGGGCTGCTTTGTTAATACTGCATTTTCCTTTCCCAGTACCCATTATAATGCTTTACATATGGTAGGCATTTAACAAATGACTATTTACACAAATGAATCTACACTATTTTCTTCACACATTGAACGAGAACCAGTCACAGATTCCCTCCTGACTTCCTACAGTTACATGATATAATGCTTGTGTAAGCACTCAGATAATTATTATGGATATAACCATTTAATTTAATATTGCTATGAAGAAATAATAATATTGCTCCTAGAAATATACCTCTAATATGCAAACATTTGAAACTGCACTTGCTCCTTGCTCTTTGTAGCAAATACAAATGTGTTTAATAAAATTCCATTTTAGAATGCATGCTGCTTCTCTTCAAACCTTTAGCTATCTTCCAAATACTGATAATTCTTCCAGAGATTAAGCCAAGAGGAGATATGACAGAATAATAACTGAGTAACATTTTAAGATCTTAGTCATACACTGTATTTAATAACAAGGGCAACAGATTGGAATTAAGTGAAAAAATATAGTAAATCTTGCCTCATTGATGAAGAACATCAAAATATACAAGGCTTTACAATGCTCTAAGTTTTATTGTATTATTAGTGAGTGTCATATAGACATAATCCTAGTAATGGTTAATAATTTAAAGTAAAATGCATCTTGATACTATTATGTACCTGAATTTGCGAAGAGGCAAAAAAAAATTGTTGAATTAAAAGACATGATTTCTGTAACTTAACTCCACTTAGTGAATTAATTTAACATCACTTCCTTTACATTCTAAACACACTTTAATTGAATACCTCAACAATTACTCAAAATTTTCCATTTTATAGATGAGGAAAGGTTAAATTATTTTTTCCCATGTCAAGTTTGTCACAATAAGAACTCAAAATCCAAGTCTTTGGGATTACAAATACTGTGTTTTCTTAAACTACATTATCTCATAGATGATGTTATATTCCAAGTTCATTGTTATTCCACTATACAACTTTTCTTGGGAATTTAGCTGGAGTTTCTGAGAGCATAAACAGTGGCAGAAATATACAGGGAGCTTACAAGCAAGTGGCAGAAATATTGGGAAGATACAAGATAGATAACTAAAACTACAGATTAGGATATGCCAACCACCAGGTACAGATGTTGAGTGCTAGCCAGGTTTGCTCCAATAAAAATTTTTTATCATTAACTCCCCCCACCCACTTACCCCACACAAACACACTCATATACATATAAACACACCTTTAGTACAAGCAATAAAAGATCTAGGATGGACAGAGTGGTATGGACCTATCTATTAGGGTAGGACACATATTAAGGAAAAAGGATAGACATCAAGAAAAGAATGCTAGATTTCAGAGTATTGGACCTGACCTAAGCCAGTTTCATCAAAAATTCAGAGGACATTTTGGTAGTCTTTTGGAGTCACTGAATATTTAAAGATACCAATAGCATAAGGCACCTTCTCCTATTTAGCCTACTCTCATTTTTCCAACAGCACTTTTTCTACTTTACATTTGATCACAGTATAGATAAGTATATACCTTGGATTTGCATTAAAATGTAAAGATGGACTCTTCCTGAAATAATTCAAACTGCAGGATATCTGCACAAGTGTAAATGAGACTGCATTATAGTGCTATTTTTTTCAACCATATGAATGCTAGAGCACCAGATTTCCCCCACTTAATTTCTCTATTAAGTTCATGTAAGCATAAACTTAATGTTTACTTTGTGTGTGTGTGTGTGTGTGTGTGTGTGTGTGTGTGTGTGTGTGTGTGAAAGAAAGAGAGAGAGAGATGGAAAGAGAGAGATGGGGGGCAGAGAACAAGTTTGAACAAGAACTAGGACACAGCTTCATTTAGAATAAATTAAAAATTAAGGAGGCTTTTTTTTCCTAGAAATACAATAGAAAATGCAACTAGAGATCAACATTCTCCTTTATTGCCAACCCAATGTCTGATTTAGCCTTATGTCTGGTAAGTCTTTAAGTACATATTCAGAAATATATTCCAATGTTCCTCTCTCCTTGTCTTCCATGAGCTTTGTCTTTTATGTTTTTCAATCAGGGACATGGCACAACCCATGTGTGACTTGCTTGGCTGGCAAAGTACTGATGTAACCAATTAGTTGGCTCCCTTTGGAAACACCAGTATTATGCGTAGAATACAGTGTTGCTAAGTCAGTCTCTCTCATCCACTCTCTTTTACTTTTTAACTAATTGAGCCAGAAGGAATGGATTATACATATTTGTTGTTTTGCATATAGATTGAAAATTATTCCTTTCCCCTACCTGGCTTGCAAATAACGTTTCCTCCACTTTTGTCTGAATAACAATCTCCATCTTTACATGAGGCTTGTCCAAATTATGGAAAAATTATAACATTTGCTGACAGCCGCTTAGAAGTGATCAATCAAATTTCCCCAAGAGAAAATTATATTTTTAAAGAAGTTTTATAACTTTGATGACTTCAAAGGTCAAGTTATTACTTTTCTTCAATTTAAGGACATGTTCTAGAGTCAATCAATTTTAATTCAACATAAGACCTTGCTCCTTAATTTCACCTCCTACATTAACTTATGTAATTAAACCTGCATTGCCAAGCAAAATGCTGATTACCTTTTTCTGATGGACAAAGTACTCTATCTGGTTTTTCTTTTCTTTTTCAATTTTCTTTCATTTAAAAGAGGAGATTTATTTTTTCTTGTATTGTGCATAAAACAAAAGCAATTATCTAGTATGCTTTTGTGTTTGTTTAATAATGAATCTCAAGGCCTCTCCACCTCCATCTGTCAGGCACAGAATTGGTTGGGCTATGGTGTGCAGTACCCTCCTGGGATAGTGTCTGGTTAGTGCTTGGTTTCAAAGACTCCATGAAAGTCATACAAAAGTCTGTCTGAGATGGAGCTCAATGACCTAAAAAAGTCTTCTTGACTTTCTCTCATTCTATATGTCTTTAACGCCATGAGCATTTTACTGAATTAGACTGACTTGATACTTTCTTCATAATACTTTTCATGATGTTCACTGGAATTCCCAATGACTTTGTTCTTACTTTTGTCTTAGACCTCCAGTAATTTGTTCAGATAGATACCCACCCTTCTTTTTTACCAATGCTCAAAGCCCAGAGCAATTTTGCTTCTCAAATAATAACAATCCTAGGCTTCACTGTACCTACTCTGCATGCACAATTATATTTCTAGAACTTCCTTAATGCTAATGGAAAAATGCTAATACTCACTTTTAGAGAACAACTTTATCTAGCAAAAACTAAGTTAAAAATGTAAAGTCAGATTGTCCATTCCTAAAGCAACATTTGATAATGTTTGTGAAAATGCTGTGAAAAATATTAGGTACATATAAAAATAAGGGTATACAACTATGTATAAATACGTGAAATTATGTATAAGGACATAAAAAGTTAAATACATAAACATATAACATATATAAAAACATATATATATATATATAAAATGCATGTTTTTGTGTGTGTAAATTAATATGGGCAATGTGGTACAGAAGTACATATGAAAATACTGTTGGCCCTTGAACAATGTGAGTGTTGGTGTAAGAATACTCTGTGTGCTCATATCGGCTTACAATTTGTAGTTGGCCCTCCATATATTTTGTTCCTTCATATCCACAGTTCCGCATGTGTGAATTCAACCAGCTGTAGGTGGTATAGTACTGTGATATTTACTACAAAAAAAATCCACCTATAACTGGATCCACACAGTTCAAATCTGTTGTTCAAGGGTCAACTGTAATTTACACTGGACATATATTTTTTCATACCAAAACAGAAAATAAAATAGAGTGGGAAATTTACTATATTAGCAATTTTGTGTTTTGACACACACATACAAATTTGGGAACATACATATTTTAAAATATCATAGTCTCAGTGAAGCCTAGCCAATCCACCTCACTTAAAATTACAAACATTCCCTTCCTCTTTTTAAGCCTGGTTAACCTTTCCTATTTTATTTTCACCATAGTACTCAATACCATCTAAAACACTACAGATTGTTCTTGTTAACTTTTATTTAGATATCTTCTCACAGAAGAACAAATGATCTACAAGAGTAGAAATTTTCACTTTTTATTCATAGTTGTGTCTGGAACACCTAGAAGAGTATATGGTAGTTGCTTAACAAAAATAAGGTGAATATATCTTTTTATATTGACAATGATGATGCTTTTAATAAAGCACCATTTATGGAGTGCTTAGTATGTGCCTAGTATGGAAAATGTTATTCAATTTTCACAAAAAATACCTAAGGTGATATTATCCACATTTTTAATATATGAGAATGTTGAGATTTAGTGTTTTTAAGTTATTTGCCTAAGGTTACATTGTGGAAGAATACCAACTTAAACCCATATATGCTCAATGTGAAAATTCATGTTTTTAACCACTAAACAATTCCAGCTTCAAGTAATAGAGACTACATAAGGGCATTCATAGAGTTGCTTATACCATTAAATCTACTGATACATATTTACGTTCAGAGGATTTCTGCTGGAATTAGATAGATTATTGAGTTACTTAAGTGAGAAAATAGTTGATTTTAACAAAGAATGAGATAAATGAGAATATATAAGTACAATTTTAATCAATTCATTTGTCATAACGCATTAATAATCAAAGTTGACAATGTGAGCTAGGAGTTCATTCCTCAGATCAAGATGATGTCAGTCCAGAATTTTTTTCCTCCTTAAATGTGTAAGACTATAAATCTGCAGCAAAGTGTAATTAACCATACAACACAAAAGCAAAAACAAAAAATCCAAAGTCATATGTGTTTGTTTGGTAACTTTCTTTTCATTAAATTTTATTTTCTGCTAATAGTACACTCATTTTTAATTATGTGTTGTATTTTTGTTTTTCTTCCCTTCAGAGAGTCCAGAACCATGAGAAATTTCTTTCATATTTTTATATTTTATAGTACCTGAGTTTAAACAAAGGAAAGCAATCATGTGAAATTCTCTATTCCACCCACTTTATTTTGATGAATTCACAAACTGCAGTGGGATTTTCTCTCTTTTTCTAAGGTAATTAGAGCAATCAATTCATGTTTCTTCTTTAAAGGTACTTGTTTTGAGACTCTCTTCTTAAACTTCATATTTTGCCTTCTATTATTTTTGGGAAGCTGAAGGTTGTCCAAATTACACATCTAAATAAAGATTTAAACCAAAATAAGAAAGAAAGAATCTCACAATCACAAAGACATTACAAAGGCTCTCCATATAGCTATTATTTTTAGTGTTTGATACTAGTTTCTTTTTTCTCTTAGTTATAAATGATATAGTTTTTGAAATATTTTCTCATTAACTTAACTAGATTTTAGGCTAAATTAATTATCAAATAGCACTAAATTTCCAATTATTTATGATTAGGAACCATAAAAATTTCCAATTAAAACTTCATCATTATTTCTATCTATAGAAAAGTAGAGCATTAAATACAATGGTAGGTCTTTTTGGATGGTAATACATAATTGAATCAAATTGTGAAATCACAGTTGAGTACCTCAGCAACAATATTTAAATGAATTAACCTCCATTAGTGACGTTTTCAACTCACTAATAAATTGATATTCTATATCTTTATTTTGAGATTTGAGTTAAAAGAATCTAGTACAGAAGCCAAAAATTATAGTGGTTAATGTCATCATCATCACCATCATCACTATCATCACTAAATAGTAATGCTTTCATTCCACAAACTAATGTAGGATTATAAGAAATATGTCTGGATTCATATGTTATGCCAAGTTAATTTAGCTCTATATTTTATCTCCAATGTGATATACCCCTCCTGTTAATTTGTTTTAAAGAATGTTTCAGCTGTACTGCTTTCAGTATAAGTAGATATCCTTGACCATGTTTTCTTCACAATCCAAGACTAAGCAAGTATCTCAAACCCAAAAGTGTTACTGAAGATGAAGCGTTATAAATGTGTAATTTAAGTCACATTTCCTTTTAAAGTTTCCAAAATAGTACTGCTTAGCCAGACAAAGAGGAAAGTGACAAAGTAGTAGCAGTCTGTTAAATATTGTTTATTCACTGGTGTGATTTAAAGTTCACCATGGTATGTGAGGGTTTCCATGAGCAGGGAGGATTTCCTTGAAGCCCATGATTAATGGTGGTCTATCCAAATGACAGATGACTATGATCAAGATTGATGAAGGCAATGAGTCCTTTTAGCTTTCAGGTACTGGTCCCTTGAAGATAGGAGGAGAGAGCCTCAGCTTGTCTCATTAGCAACTAGAGGCCAACAGAGGAACCAGCATGAGCAAAAGCCTTGGGTGAGGAGCCATGAAGTTGTGTGTCTGGGGTGAATATTTTGCTATCAATAGACTGTAAGTATATTGGTTATAAGTGGGAAATGAGACTGTAGGAACTTATAGCATCTGGGTTTTAAAGTGCCTCGAATAATTGAAATGATCAGTGAATGGTAATGTCTATTATTGCTTGTCCCTGGGATATTGACTAGAGGGAAGGAGTTAGGGGATTGTGAGTGCTAAGGAGTGTGAGGCTGAGCCA
Source organism: Balaenoptera musculus (assembly GCF_009873245.2). Taxonomy (NCBI): domain Eukaryota; kingdom Metazoa; phylum Chordata; class Mammalia; order Artiodactyla; family Balaenopteridae; genus Balaenoptera; species Balaenoptera musculus. Next base: position 17,047,234 of record NC_045797.1, read on the forward strand.
AGTTGGGAAGAGATTGGAAAATTGGTCAGAGTTGTTATAGGAAGCCATTGAGTGTGTTTAAGATTAGACATGAAACTGCAAATATTAATTTAGGAAGTCTGTCAGGGGTATTCAGTTAATTAAGTCACCTACTCATTTATTTACTCAACACATCTAATAGAGTTCTGTTTTTTTAGGCATGAGACAGATAGAGGGAAAACTTTAACATTCAACTTTATCCTCAGGGCTTGTAAGAATCTCAGTTATTCCCAATTCTGGCTGATCAATGAAATGCCTCAGCCTTCTGACACCCTGTGTTTGTGTCTGTGGAGTGGGACCCAGGAGTATGTCTAAAATGTTCCAAAGGTGGAGACAGAGGAATGCCAGTAACAACTCATCACAGTCACTGATCTCTATGGATTGTGTACCCAGATGCAAAGTCCTCAATGGCTCTGGTCTTCAAATCCTTGACCTTCCCTCTCCTGGGCACACAGAGACCCAAGTCTGGCACAGGTCTAGGGGTTGATTTCACTGTAATTTCAGCAATGGCACTCACCAACAACATTCAATCAGGTCAGTATTTCTTCTGTTTCCACTCCTACATAGGACCCTAGTTTTAAGTGCTTCCAAACTCCAAATTGTATAGCACTGGGTAATTTTTCTGACAGGAATGGTCATTTAGTGAATTCATTCACGTATTCATTTGTTTACTTAACACATCTAGTGGATTTCGCTCTGAGTGTGGTGCCTCAAAGGTCACATTTGTAAAACAGAGATGATCCTATTGTCTACCTTGTGTTGTTGTGAGAGTGAAGATTTCCCAACACAATGCTTAGTATAGAATACATTTTCTGAACTGTCAGCTAATAGTAATAATGACAACAATAATAATGACAATGGGTTTTCTGTTGTGATTAAATGAAAAACATTAAATACCTTAGTTTTAGCAGTTCGGTTCTTGCCTTGATTCTCAAATGATTGACTCTCTCTTTTATTATTTTTCATGGTTTCTCTGAAACTGTGAAATTGTTTTCTTAAGAACTCTCCAGATGTAGAATATTTTTCCTAATTGAAATTGTAGAAAGAGTGAATTTGCAGTTCTTGTCTCCTGAGGGGCAATTTAGAGATTTTGGTGGTTTAAGTACAGATGATATTTGGTATTTAACATGCTGCATTACAATGGTGTGCAGTACACATCCTGTCTACCAGCCAATGTTTCCTGAGCTCTCATTATCATAATACTTCCAACATGATTATCTTCCATTGAGCACTTATCATACACTACCGAATATACACAATAAATTGCAGCAGGCAATGGCTTATCTATCATTCCTCCTATTTTATAGCTGAAAAGAAGGAAACTAGTGATATAAAGTGTGTGCAAGGTAACAAAGTCAATGAGAGAAATGAGATTCCAATGCAGCTTTGGTCAAACAGTAAGGCCATGTTCTTTCTGTGCCTCTGAACACAAAATTGTCTTAATATCTTGTACTGCCCTTATTTTCCAACTACTTAAATTGATTTATAATGTGGAGGTTGGGGTTTAATGTGCTGAATACAAAGAATACCAGTTACCTTTGTACGTAATAGCTCAGTCTGGATATCTACTTTACAATTTGTATAGCAACTTCACATATAGTTTTTTAAGTTAAAGGTATAAACGTTACTGAGTGTCTTTCCTTCACTACCAGAAAGGGAGTAAATACAACAAAGAATAACTTGATCTTCCTATAAATACTGACTTCCATATCCTTCAATTACTGTACAGTATAAGTAATTGAGGACAATTTAAATGGTTATATAATCCATAGCCTCTTTTTTGGATTTTAGCAAGAAGTTAAATCCTAAATTGAAGGGAAAACACCTTTAATGGTGAACTCCTGAGTGAGGAAAAGGGTTCTTAATAGAGGAATCAAGTGTGATTGCAACAACACAACAAGTTTAGGAACTCCTTAGTTCATATTATCTTCTATAGTTATGTTCTTTAAAACATATCATTTCTATTCCAGAGTTAAACTAAGCAGACAACTATAAACACAATATGGGAGCTGAGAAAAAGGAGAGACATTCCCTTCATCAGAGAGACCTTAAATGAAATATGAAGTGGACATTTTTTATGGGGACTACAGGAAGCACTAAAACAAGTTGCCAGGTGGGAATAATCTAAAATAACTATGCTTCCTAGTTTGATTTTTGTTTCACCAACTGGTCTCATCATTGGACATTCCAGTGCAAAGTGTTCAAGACCGCTGCTTATTCAAACAAGTCCTTCCTAATTCCCTTGTGAAATAAAATAAAATTGAATGACCTCATGTAATCTTGATTTGCTAGGGGCACATATTTCATATTCTTGTGCATTCATTTATGATAAAATGCAGTATGTGCTAAGTAAGATTAAATGACCCAAAGAGTGGTAACATAATGACATTATATACTAAGTGAATCTACATCAATCATTTTAAATAATGCAAAGCAAACCATTCTAGAGGGGGAAAACTGTAAAATGAGGCTGCCCTGAAATTCTCCTGTAATTCTAAGGATAACGTTTGGAAGGATGATGAACAACATGGATTTAAATTGCAGAGCTGTTCGGTAGTCACTTGCTGAGATAATGCTAGGCTACAGGTAGCATAGAACTATGTATAGGTATGGTTTTCCCTAGTTATTAACTGGTGACACTAACAAAAGAATGTGGCAAATAGGAAGATGCTTGGCAGAGACAATCTCCACAGGGCTATTTGATTATTCCTCAACCTTCATTGAACACATGGACACCCACTGTGATATCTACCTGTTTCCCTCTTCCAAATTTATTAAGCCATTTTTAGATACATTTGTTCTTTGGATTTCCCATATAATCCCATTTCAAAATGTCTCAGACTTCCCAAATCTTCACTTTTTCACTTTTTCTTCCTCTCTCCATAAAAATTGAGAAATAAATTATATACATTTATAATTATAAAATATAGGCAGATATTTTGATATTATACACGTATTTAATGACACATTGTAGTTATGAATATTTCCTAAACAGAACATGAAAAATTATATATGAAAAACTCATGCTTTGTTTTCTTCTGCTACCTCCTTTTACAGCAGCAGAAATTCCAGTTATGGAGTTTGTTTTAATTTTTTTCCTTTTTTTGTTTGTTTTAAATAGTGGGTTGGGTTTGAAATAGAGGTAGAAGCAGAGAACACTCAAGGCTCATTGAACAATTTAAGATCTTTAGGGCTCCTGGATAAAAACTGATTCATCTAGCTCTACTCTACATACTTCATGATGTTTTCAGTGTTCTTTCTGAAAATGATCTTACATATGTAAAATTTTGAATTATCAACTTTACTCTGCTCTCCCGAGCTCCTGATATTACTTCCATTTTTCTGCTATGTTCTAAGTCAATTTAGTCAACTGGTTTTTGCCCCTGATCTAGTCGTTGAAATGTAGGTTTTTCCTCACCACCCACACCAAGCCCTGATTATTAATTCTTTCTCAGCAGCTTATCAGAACTGTCCAAGTTGTATAATAAAGGTGAATGTCTACATGTTATGCTTATATTATATACACATACACACACTTTTTTAAGGGTGAAGGAGAAATGCATTACAACAAACTGTATTGATTATTTCTAAGTAACTAACTGTTAGCCAGCATGGCAATAAGTGATTTTGGGGTCTACATAGAAGAAGTAGGTTCAGAGTTCTCCAGTAACAAGGGAACAAGCAGGAGCTAGACATTTCCCAGGAATGCAAGTTTAATTCTTTATCATATTCAGTCTCAGCCATGTTATGTTTTCCCCTGCCTGCCATGCCCACCCCAAGTCTTTTAAATATAAGACTGTTCCTGAAAGAAGTTGATTGGCCTTCTAAGATGACAGAAAGTGGGTTTGTTCACTACTTCTTGCTGTTTTCATGTGATTTTACTGATGGGGATGCACCAGGTTCTCCACTGAATATTATGGCTTCTCTCAGCTCATGTGGCAAAGGGCAGGATGAAGATACAGAGTTTTTGTTATTTATTAAAAAGAAAAACATGATGAAACTATATCATAACATCATTCTAATATATATGATATATATGTACATATCATATATAATGATATGACTATATCATTACAGTCATTTTAATATGTGTAAACAATTAGTTTCAGGAGAATTAGTACACAGGTAAAAAAAATATGCATTGGTGTTGTTGTTTTTGCTTGTTTCGTTACTTTTGGGTCCATTCAGACTAATATTCCACTTCGCATTTATTTCAACTAAGTGCAACATGGCCCTATTCCAGGAGCACATGAAAGTAGTACTAAAGGTCAGTGAAGAGAAAACAGAAGATTCTGTCCCTGATTTGAGAAATGGAGTCTTGGGTATAAAGTGAAACTCCATGGGAGATACAATGGACACAATTGTGGAGATGCCAAGAGTTATGGTTCAGAGCGTGCCACAAAACTGAGGAATTTGGGAACAGACACAGGATGTGAGCCAATAGCAACATGAGAAACCATAGACGGAGATGATGGGTATGCTGGGCCAAACAGCACCTTTCATTCCTGGGTCTGATGTGGCTTTAATAAGCAGTTACAGGCATTTTTACTGCATCCATGTGTCTTAAAACCATAGTCTAATTTCGCACTTGTCAAATCAATTCATCCTTTAACAACCGCCTTGAATTGACCTTATTTCCTGGAAACATTGGTAATTATTGCATTTAGTAAGTGTGCTACTGTGAATGCTTTCAGATAGGCATCAAATAATCAACTACTTGATTGTATGCTTTTGCAGCTATGTGTGATCTCGTTTTACTATCATCATCCCCTCAAGATCAGAGACAAGTTCCCAGCTTAGAACATCTTAATAAACAGAAGAAGAATTTTACTTGCCTTGACTTGACCAATTTAACATCTGTAAACAGTTTTCATGGATGCCCATTTTAGAGGACAACTAACAATATTTTGTGAAATTGAAGATTTTCATTTAATTGATCATCAGGAACATATACTTAATTATCAACATAAACTCTGGAAAACATTTTTTTAAAACTTTGAATGAGTAGGATTTAGAAAGTAATTTTTAAATATATTTTTCAACACCCATTCTCAATTTCAGAAATTTACTGACATTGCCCTATCTTCAGGGAAAATACCAAGGCAGCTAGTCAATGACTGCTAGCTTTCAGGGCCATGAGTAATTCCATAGCAATTGTCTGAATGTTTGAAATAGCAGAGGATGGACAACAGATTTATTGCTGGGAAATATAATCTCTGTAATGGCCTTTGTCACATTTTGCAGCATATAAAACATTCCTGAGAGACAAATATGACTCACTCAGTTTGCAGCTAGCTCTTTAGGGTCCATCCATCTTCACAGATGTGTCAGTAAAGACACTAAAGTCATGGTGGAGTGTGTTCTTCAGGGAAGTTTCATTTACTCTTTAATGCAACAACCATTTATAAAATACAGCTGGAGAAGACAGTCATTTAAAAGAAACTTATCAGTGGCAATACCATCCTATTCTGAAAGCTGGTACATATGAACCAAGCCAAAGCTGATTGAACGTTTCAAAGATGTCCTTTCCTGATTATCCCCTTCAAGCACAGGACAGAAATCACAAAAGCTAATGTTATCTTTGCTGCCCATAATGCAATGAATGATGTGCTCATACTAGAGGGCTTTCCTCTGTGAGGATATCCCACTTGGACCTTCAGTAAGCTAGGCTGACAATGCAGCTCTTGATACCCATATTTTCTATGTGTTGCACCATAATTATCTTCCTGGGAAATAGACATAATAAGAACATCTTGGTTAGAGGAATATAAATGTTTTCTCTTGTGTGTGTATTTGTGTGTGTGTGTGTGTGTGTGTGTGTTCAATGCAAGGTCACTGTTTAGAGACAGAAAAAAATTCTCCTCTGTTAAAAAAAAAAAATAATTAGAGCATGGATGCCTATTTCTATTAAACAACCAGAGGTGATTCCTTAACAAGAAATGACACATGTGGAAGGCTTTTCTCTGTCCTCTGTAATTAAATTTCATAAAAGCTCAAATAGGTGAAGTCACAGAAGAACGGATATTTTGTCTTTTTCTTTGTGTGAAGGTCTTCCTTCAATGGGAAAACTGAGCTTACTAGGAAAGCTTACTACAGTAATACTCTTTCAGCTATCACCTGCTTATCTTGCACATTATGAGTCTCAAGTTTTTATACTACCTCTACTGGTATGCTCTTCCGCCTACCATTTTTTTTTTTTTTTACCTTGTTCTCTTAAACCTTTCTTGTTTAATATCATTGACCTATTATTGTAATAGTAAAATAAATGATAAAATAATTCTAGGCCAAGTGTCAGTAGCTAGTCGTGACTTAGAACACTATAGATGGCTTTCTGTAGTTTTGGCAAGTTCATCAAGACCTGCATACTATCACCCAAAAAGTGATTTAGTAAAAGTTTTTAGAAAATGATACAGATTTAAGAAAAGATACTATTTTGGCATTCTGTATATTTCCCTTATATGAAAGTCAAGAATAACAAAAGTTTGGGATTAGCAGATGCAAACTATTACATATAGAATGGATAAACAATAAGGTCCTAATGTATAGCACAGGGAACTATATTCAATATCCTGTGATAAACTATAATGGAAAAGAACATGAACAGAATGTATATATAAGCATAACTGAATAACTTTGCTGTACAGCAGAAATTAGCACAACATTGTAAATCAACTATACTTCAATAAAATAAATTTTAAAAAAAGAATGGTTCACTATGTGTGAGGGATATTGACTAGAAGGTACACAAAATTTTCTGGGGTATTGAAATTTTTCTGCAACTGAGGTTGAATTATGGCCACATAGGTGTATGTATTGTGAACATTTATTGATTATACATTTGTAAACCTTATTATGCTCTATGTAAATTTTTTTTTAAAAGGTGAAATTAAAAAGCAGGGGTTATGGACCCATCCACATTTTTCTTTGGGCAGGGAGTATTAGTGTTTGTTCTTGCCTGAGTGCATGAATAGGCCCTATTCCTGTTTGGAATTAATCTGAGTGCCTTACTGAGGGCTCAAATGTGAGACTTCTGTCTGGGACAGCTTCCCTCATTCACTGATGATGAACACATTGGAATTCTTAAACCTCAAAAGGACTCTAATGTAAATGAATCCTTTGGCTCATATCTCAAAAGTTAAAATCCCCCATCTGAGTTTTGGATGCTCTTGAATCTTTTGGGTGGCCAGTGGATAATGATATCTACTCTCTTTGAGCCAGTCTGCTATGGCCCTAAAAGAATGCCGTTAAAATGCACATGTAATCCAATACAAGACACGCTGCATGCCACTTATGAAGTAGACCATTGTGTGTGCCAGCATAGTATGTTAAAAGGCTTTTGTTTCTTGTTTCTTTGTTTTAAAAAGTTCTTTCTACCTGGATTCTTTTCTGAACACTCAGTTCTTAAACTACATAGCCCCGCATGTGCACAAATGCACATACACACCAAACACAAATACTTTCTTTTCTTGGTTTCTGGGTTCCTGGCATATTATTGCAAATAGAACTCATCTGGAATTGAGTCAGAAAAGTACATTTAAATAAAACCAATTTTAACTCCATTTTAAGGAATGGTTGGGTTTTATGTGCCAATCTTTTGGCAGATACTAGGAAAGAAGTAACATTGTAGCTTCAGGATTTGACTCTCTACCCCCAGCTATCCCTTAGCAAATTTGCAGGCAGACCACGTAGGCAAGATAGCATCGAAAAGAAGATCAGGAGAAGTCAGTGGGTCTTCATGGAATGGAAATATAATGAAGAATCTGACCTCCTACCCTAATAATTCAGATTGTTTCCCCTTTTTTCCCTTTAAAAATTGTCATGGCTGAGCAGAATCTTTGGAGTTGCTTTCCAAACAAGAGTCTACCTTCTCCCTAGATTGCCAGCTTTTCTGAATAAAGTACCTTTCCTTTCTACTGACACTTGCCTCTTGATTATTTGCTTTTGAGCAGCTAGCAGCCAAACCTGAGTTCGGTAACGATATGATAAATCATTAATTCAATTTCCAGCCTTTCTCTCTTCTTAATAGAATGAGAGAGGGGGTTAAAAATCGCAAGCTTCCAGTTATGGTTTGTTCTTTCTGGTGGCCAGCAAGAGCCAAACTTGAGTCATTTCATTAGAACAAAGATGCTCCTCTCACCCAGGAAACTACGAGGGTTTCAGGAGGTCTGTGCTAGGAATGGGAGTGGGCAGAGACCAATATTTATTTTCTAGTATATCACAGGACCTAAAAGTGCTAAATTCTTAATTCATGGGATTGAAAGAAGTGGGGATTAACAATGATGAAAGATAGAAAATATGGGTAGTCAATAGGACATGTGCATGAGCTATTCTACAGTTTTCTGATGCTAAGATTTAATTCTGGTGGGCAAAGGAGCATGTTGAATAAATAAGGAGTACAAAAAACTTTGCCTTGAAAAAATAGTCTGAAACCTTGAGAGGGTTAAGTAAAGAATAAGTCTTTATTATGCAGTAGATGAGTGGGATGAGATCCAGAAGAAGCTTAATGAAAATTTTCAAGATACTGAAAACTGAAAAAGTTACTGATACTGAAAAAGAAAGCAATAGAAAAAATTACTACTACTACTACTACTATCTACTATAAATCTACTTTAAGAAGACAAAGGGAAAACTTTTTAATTGAGAGCTTCAGATCTTAAGATGAAAGTCTAGATTAAACTTCAAAAAAAAAAAAAAGTAGGGATACATTCATATTTGACTGCTTTAAAAAAAAATTAGTCAATTTCTCTTTAATTCTGGATCAGATAGGGTATATGGGTCTGAAAACACAGATAGATAGATAGATGATATAGATAGATAGATAAATAGATGATAGATAGATAGATAATAATACATAGATACACAGATAGATAACAGAAGAGACAATTTATTATTTTTTATTTATTTTTAAATGTTTATTTATTTATTTATTTTGGCTGAACTGTGTCTTAGTTGCAGTATGTGGGATCCTTTAGTTTCAGCATACGGACTTCTTAGTTGTGGCATGGAGACTTCTCAGTTGTGGTACGTGTACTCTTAGTTGTGGCATGTGTGTGGGATTTAGCTCCCTGACCAGGGGTTGAACCCAGGCCCCCTGCATTGGGAGCACAGAGTCTTACCCACTGGACAAACAGGGAAGTTCCAGAAGAAACAATTTAAAAGTATGAATTTAAATGACTTTCAAAATAATTACTTGATTCAAAAACATTAAAATGTTTAAAGCTAAAAATATATATTAAAAAGGGGAAACATACCTTTAAATCTCTCGGAACCATACTGTATAGCTGCATTAAACCTGGGATGATTTGACAGGGAGATCACTGATGAGTGTACAGAACTTGCAAGTATAATTTTGAGGACCCTGTTTAGATTACTACATATTCTGCCTTGAGCTCATGTTCATCTGAGCAACTTGCAAAAAGAAAATAAGCACCAAATAAGGGAAGATGAAATTTTCAAGGTTTTAAAGGTTCATGGGGGACATTTTTAGGAAGGAAAGAACCATATTTAGGATCTGGAGACCAAAGATGATAATAATACAAATTTCTAAATTTATGAATTCACAGAAGAAAGAAGCATTTAAAATTCAATTCCCTTAGAGAGTCGTTAATAAATCCTAATAAATTCCCTGTGAATGGAGTACTGGCAAGTATTCTCCTTGTCTCTGCTTCCTTCCCTTCTGCCCACAACAGTAAGTCAGTCTCTGCTTTGGTCCTGGTCCACAGCAGCAATGTGGGTCTTGTAGATTGTATACTGATAATGAGATGACCTAGTGTTTTCTGCTCCCATGTGCAAGATCTGGTAAGTTAAAGTCAAATGCCTTGGACTTAACTGCATTTTTCTATCTTGATCATGTGGGTCTGTCATTGGAAAAGACCATTATCAACCACATCCTTCAAGGAAGTAATCATTTCTCATGACAGCCATTACATATGATGATGAGATGTCCAAACTATCACAGAAAATAATCAATGATTAAGACATATTTATTATTTCTATGTTGTGGGTTATCTATAATTCAATGTAAGCAGTTAGGAGTGCTGAGCTAGCTCATTTTCCTACACTGGAAGGAAGCCCAAGTGATGAATTAATCCAGATTGTCTAAATGTGGCTCTTTTTTCTGAAAAAAAAGGAACTAAAATTTTTGAACATAGGATCTTGGTGTTAAATTTGGAAACTTATTGCAAATTAGAGGGGACTGTATTTTGGGCTTACTTTATCACTGGGTGTTTACTAATGAATGAAACTCTATAGTCGACTGTGTGGTTGTCAAGAGACACTTGTCTCCTGTATTCCAGCTTGTTTTCTGGTTATACCCCAAATTCAAGCCCAAAACTTCTCTTTGTCCTGGCCATCATTGTGTTTGTGATAAGCAACATTGAGGAATGAGGTAATGTCTCTCCGCAGAAAAGAACAAACTTACTAACAGGCTACTATAAAGCAGTGGATTCCCCAGGCTCAGTGTTCTCCTGTAATAGAACCCACTGCGTGTTCAGGCATCTATCTAGGTCAATGGTTCTCAGCTGGGGGAATTCTGTTCCCCAGGGGCATTTGGAAATGTCTGGAGACATTTACTGTGGTAATGTTTGGAATATATATACATTTTATATATACATATATATATATATATAAATATACACACACACACATATATTTACATATATATGTATATATATACACACATGCACATACATACACATAGTGCAATATGTATACACACATATATGCATATGTGTGTACGTGTGTGTGTGTGTATATATATATATATATATATATATATATGCATCTATTATCTATCATCTATCTATATCTATCTATCTATAGAGAGAGAGAGCAAAAGTGTATTGTATAAATGAATACTAGTAATGCCTGCTGCTGTTAAAATATGAAATATTTAGTGATCTGAATTTGATATCTTGGAACAGCAAGCCACCGTGCATGTGCTTGCCTGGCCACCAGTGACCCAGCCATTAGGTACGTTCTTGAGGCAGAGACAGCACTTGCATTACAGTAAACAAAACAGATAAACAAACAATAAAATCACTACACCCAAAATTTTTTACTGATTCCCTGGATAGTTACTTCCTTAAGTTAGAATTAATCTTAATTAATTTATTAGATTTTATTTATAAATAAGTGAGGAAAAGGTAATCCTTAAAGTTCTTGTGATGTTTAATTTTTTATGTCAATTAGAATGGGACACAGTGTTCTCAGATATTTGGTCAAACATTATTCTAGGTGTTCTGTGAAGGTTGTAATGGATAGGATTAACATTTTTAATGGTAGACAAAGTAAAATGGATTGCCCTTCATAATGTGGGTGGGCTTCATCCAGTCAGATGAAGGCTTGAATACAGCAAAAGTCTGATCCTCACCCAAGTAAGAGAATTTTCCTGCCTGATGGTCTTTGTACTGGAATGTTGGCTTTTCCTTGTTCTACAGCAGGTTCTGACCTTCAGACTAGAACTGGGAGACACACACACACACAACACTTGGTTCTGTTTCTCTGGAGAACCTTGACTAATACAGTTCTTTATGCATTAAAAAAAAGTTTTTTTTTTAAGGTATTGATATTTCCCTTTTACTCTATTCTGTCCTTTCCTTTACATTTTCCTTGATGTCAGTGCAAATCTCACAATATTTTGCCTGTTTATGTATAAAATATGAGACAAAATTGTGTCTTATTTACCAGTACATCTCCAAGGTTTTTGATATCTGGTGCACATGTGCATTAATGTTTTTTGCATTATGCCAGTATGAATGAATGTGTAATTAAAAATAAATTACTGCTTGGATTATAAATCTTAATTTATTCTAAAAACAGTTTAAATAATGCCTGTAGCAAGAACGATTATCTTCAATGGGTAAAGAAATTACTCTATTTAATTCTAAGCTGAAAAATATGAAATGAATCATATCAGCCAACATTTTGAGAAATATATTTTTGCTGCCCACTCTTCCAACAAACATAATGGCCCACAGTGCTTTTTTTTTTTCTTTTTTTACTGCTTTCTGAACAAATTATATCATGAAAACTTAAAGAGTAAATTCAACCATTTCCAGGATTACCTTGATTCTTTACAAGATTATCGTTTCAATGTTCTTACTCGTGGTGTCAATCTTTCCAAAATTTTACATTTAGCAGATGAATCAGATCTTTTTACTCTCTCAGTCAAAACCCATGAAGAATTTCCCATCATATTTAAGGGGAGAAAGATGGCCTACTCACCCTGCTTCCATTTTTCTCAAGCTTAGGTTTACATTAAGATTGCCTGGACTGCTTTGATAGCATACCTATGACCAGGACCTACCCAAGACCAGATAAATCGGACTCTCTGGGGAAAGGTCTGAGTATTCATTTTTTTTTATAGCTCCCCAGAGTTGAAAAACATTCTCCTACATGACCTGGCTCTGGCATGCCTTTCCAAACGACCCCCCTAACATTTTCTTTCTTGCTTACATAACTCTAGTCCCATTAGCTTTTTGTGGTTCCTTAAATTAGCCAACCTTGATTCCATCTCAGGAACTTTCACTTGGTATTTACTTGCTTTCCCAACATTGCTCATTTTCTCATTCTTCTCAAGAAAAATTCCCTTTGCATTCTATCTGAGTCACACTCTTATCATGTATTGGCATACTTTGTTTTTCTTTATAGCGCCTGTCACTCTTACATGTATATATACCTGTGCTTCCATCTCTTTCTCCAGAAAACAGGGTTTATAAGGGCAGGATCGTTTTCTGTCTTGTCCTTGATCTAACTTTAGTGCGTAAAACTTTTAGTAAAATATAAACACTTTATCAATAATGCTAAATGGAAAAATATATCAATTAGAAGCACCAAACAAAAGATAGGCAGTAATATCAGAAAATGTCTAATGACCTGATTTGTGCACTTTTCTGAGATAATAATCTACTTGGCAGCCAATACAGGGATCCCTAGAGTTCAGAAAATTTGGAACTGGGGCATTATACCAGAAACCAACTTTGTAAAGACATAGACTGCTTTCTGGTTTGGTCTGATAGCTACACCAGCTTCTTATAAAGATAGTCTGTGGTATAAATATATTTAATATATAATCCAGTATCTTAGCATTTCATTTCCTCCTCTATCAAGTTGAAAATGAGACTCACTTTCTTACCTCATGCTCACCTTTCATGGACAGCTGGGGTGGATGTTTTAGAAATACTTTTCTTTTTGAAGGTGTGGATTATAAGGAAAAAAGTGTATCCAGTTTTGGAGTAACATGAACTAGAGACAGGATCTGACTTTACCATTTGCTAGCATAATCCTTTGTTCAAATATGCATGAATATTGCGATTGACATATAGTAGGTTTGGCTTATTAGAAGCATTACTAATAAGGAGGGAAGGAAGTATATAATTTTTCACCTGTTTGTATACCTCCTACGGGTAACTGTGGATCCCACCCCTGACACAGTCATCTTTGAGAATCTGCCTGTTCTGTTTCTTCCCCAAATGCCTGTATTCATTCAATCCTGTCACATATGATTAGTGTCAGATGGCATTGTGCATACCTGCACACTGATTAGCATTTCTGTGTTGATTTGTTAGCTATTTCTATGGCTAAATACTAGTAAATTAGAAGCAATGACACTGTCTGCCGAGTTCCAATTATAATTTTTACTACAGCACCGCCTTCTTTCAAATAGCTTTACTTTTACAGAGAGAACAATAAATGTTTCTTTGCTTTCTATTTCTCTTCAACTGAATCACAAGAATTTTTCGTTTCATTTATGTAAGTAGAATGACCTTTGATGATGCTTCATAAAGGAGACACTGCATAATCTTGAGGTGTGTGCATTGTCTTCTATTACTTTGCATTAGGGATTTCAGCTCTGACATCTTCAGCCACTTTCCAGCAACATTAGACTACTTGTTTTAGGACACACTTTTCAGATATGTCACTCTTGACTGGACATAGTCACTGGCTATAGAACACCAGTTTCAAAAATAACTCCTCTTATTCAGTTTTATATCAGTCTGAGCTAAATATGAACCACAGATAAGCCTTTTATATAAAGTGTTCCAAATTGAAGGGGCCTCAAAATCCCCTACTGTAACAGAAACTGACTCCTTTATAAAATAATTTTGCCCAACTACTTTCACAAAGCCCCTTGTTTGCCCTGCTAATTATTATTATTTGTCATGTCATGTCAGTGCAATGAAGGTGTTTTGTCCACAACCTCTGAACTATTAAGTGAAACAGATTTCATTTCTTCAAAAATCTCATGACAGTACTCCTCCTCTAAAAGTTCTTCTTTTACCCTAGGTTTGATGGGAAATTTCCTCATCGAAAATTGACATGCTTTTAACAAGGGTCAACACTAGGCCACACTATGTCTGTTGAGTCACACTTCTGTTTTTCCATGCATTTACCCTCTCTCAGGCAAAAAGTGCTGTGTCACATCATGTGCCCTCACTCCCTGAATGCCACCCCAACATTTAACTATCCTCTTCAATTCCAATTACTATTTTTGAATTTGGCTGATAATCTAATAAATAAATCTTAGTTGTTATATTCACCAGAGACCTCCCATTTTCATCCTTCTACTGTCTTTGTAACTTGTGCATATTTCATTAAAAAAATTAATAAGCCAAAATATAAATGGCAGTTCCAAGAGGCATATTAAAGAGTGAATATTGTCTAAGAGAGAATCTCATACAGCCCCTTCTACCACACATTAACTTCGTTACCATTTCCTACTATCAATTTATTATATACATTATAATAATATTATATTATTATATATTAATATTAAAGATAATACTGAACTTACCTGTAACATTAATTGAAATGGACAAAATAAATTATATATAGAAAACCGTGCTATTACCTCAAAAGTACTCTTCAAATGTATGGGATTGTCAAGTGTTCTAACTGCTGTTTCTACTCTACTTAGAGCCTTATGTCACCACTCATATTATGCACTTTATTTTCTGACTGGGGTTAGGGCCTACTTCTCACACCAGATGGATGGGATAACTCCTGAAAGAGATTACCCTTCTCTCTGGATTGAAGCAAGGTCTAGCATTGTTCTGAATATAAAGGGTCAAGCCAAATCATCTACTTCCTCTTAATTACAGAGAAAAGTATTTCTCACACCCACTTCCATCTCTGTATAGCAGCAAAAATTGTCAAGTTTACATATTACAGGCTTACAGCCAAAATGTATTGTGACTGTCAGATCCAGAATTTAGCAAGCAATTATGCCTTCAGAAAAGCACGCATGAAGGTCACAGAGCTCTGTGGAGTCTATGATACTACCAGAGCACTTTAAAATTGGGAGAAAATAACTCTAAAGTTGATATTCACTCCAGATACCAGTGATTTTGAAGAGAGTTAATGTGATGGAACAGAGTTAGAAGAAACCAGCCCAGTTGGTTGAATTTGAACTGCTGATATATATGTATTTTTAATCACCTCAATTGATCTTCCCCTAGTTCTTCTACAGTACCTTCCTTGCATCCTCCATAATCAAGGGAGTTTATCATGCAGAAGAAACATTTGCAAAGGCTGTTTTTAAAATTTTTTTATTATTATTATTATTAACATCTTTATTGGAGTATAATTACTTTACAATGTTGTGTTAGTTTCTGCTGTATAACAAAGTGAATCAGCTATATGTATACATATATCCCCTCCCTCTTGCACCTTCCTCCCACCCTCCCTATCCCACCCCTCTAGGTGATCACAAAGCACCGAGCTGATCTCCCTGTGCTATGCAGCTCCTTCCCACTAGCTATCTATTTTACATTTCGTAGTGTATATATGTCAGTGGTACTCTCTCACTTCATCCCAGCTTAACGTACCCCCTCTCCATGTCCTGAAGTCCATTCTCTACATCTGTGTCTTTATTCCTGTCCTGCTCCTAGGTTCATCAGAACAATTTTTTTTTTTTTTTTTAGATTCCATATATATGTGTTAGCCTGCAGTATTTGTTTTTTTCTTTCTGACTTACTTCACTCTGTATGACAGACTCTAAGTCCATGCACCTCACTACAAATAACTCAATTTCATTTCCTTTTATGGCTGAGTAATATTCCATTGTGTATATGTACCACATCTTCTTTATCCATTCATCTGTTGATGGACACTTAGGTTGCTTCCAAGTCCTGACTATTGTAAATACTGCTGCAATGAACATTGTGGTACGTGACTCTTTTTGAATTATGGTTTTCTCAGGGTATATGCCCAGTAGTGGGATTGCTGGGTCATATGGTAGTACTATTTTTAGTTTTTTAAGGAACCTCCATACTGTTATCCATAGTGGCTGTATCAATTTACATTCCCATCAACAGTGCAAGAGGGTTCCATTTTCTCCACACACACTCCAGCATTTATTGTTTGTAGATTTTTGATGATGGCCATTCTGACCAGTGTGAGGTGATACCTCATTGTGGTTTTGATTTGCATTTCTCTAATGATTAGTGATATTGAGCATCTTTTCATGTGTTTGTTGGCAATCTGTATGACTTCTTTGGAGTAATGTCTATTTAGGTCTTCTGCCCATTTTTGGATTGGGTTGTTTGTTTTTTTGATATTGAACTTCATGAGCTGCTTGTATATTTTGGAGATTAATCCTTTGTCAGTTGCTTCATTTGCAAATATTTTCTCCCATTCTGAGTGCTGTCTTTTTGTCTTTTTTATGGTTCCCTTTGCTGTGCAAAAGCTTAAGTTTCATTAGGTCCCATTGGTTAATTTTTGTTTTTATTTCCATTTCTCTAGGAGGTGGGTCAAAATGATCTTGCTGTGCTTTATGAGTGTTCTGCTTATGTTTTCCTCTAAGAGTTTTATAGTGTCTGGCTTTACATTTAGGTCTTTAATCCATTTTGAGTTTATTTTTGTGTATGGTGTTAGTAAGTAAAGGCTGTTTTTTGCCTTTCCCTAATGTAAAAAGAAATCACAAGGATTTCAACAGGGCAAACGGGGATATGAGAAGAATCAAGAAAAGCTTAGAGAAAGCAGTGCCCAGACTTCAGGATAACCTAGTAGCCAGAAAAGTAGTAGTCTTCTACTCACATGCTACAATTTGGCAGAGACTCCAAGATTCATCTATCCCAAAAGACCTCACCTATTAGCTTAAAACTGTCCCAGAAACTCAAACAAAATTTATTCTGTTGGATTAAAGCACATAGTAAAATATAAATATAATTCCTGGAAGGTTTATTACAGCAATGCAGATTAAGTTAATACCTTATATAAATTGAATGGACTTAGCATATTTGAAAAGTTTTACCAGTTCTTCATAAATGGAGAGAACATCAATAGAATCTATAGAGCTAAATTTTAAGAAAGCAGATTTTGCTCACAATAAGAAAGACGAAGTCAAAGTCTGGAGTTGTCTAATGATGGTGGGTGCATTGCTGCCTAGATAAGCAGTGGACTCTTTGTCATCACAAACACGTAGGCTGCAATGCATATTATAGAATAGCACTGTACAAAGGAAACAAAACGTGAATCAGAAGTGCCAGCCAAATATGTAATTATGAGTTTTCCAGTATTCTCATTTAAAAATAACTTAAAAAGTAGGAATTAATTAAATAATGTATTGGATTAGACCTAATATATCCAAAATATATCATTCCAACATGCAATGAATATAAAAATGAGATTTTTACAATTTTGTACTAAATTTTTGAAATTCCATGTGAACTTCAGTTTTCCTTGAAATATGGATTAGTCATATTTTAACAGTTACACATGCCCAGTGGCTACTGGCTTGGAGAGTGTAGTTATAGAGATTTCTCAGGTACAGTAAAATATCCATCCTCTAAGGTTACTTCCACTTTTAATATTTATTAATTCCATTGTTTAATGATCAAAACATATTAAATGGACTTCCAATTGCATAAAGCAACTGCAGTGAGGACTTTCGTTGCCAGGCACAAGGAGAAGATGCTACATGGAGGGCAATGGTCACTTCGGGGAAGAAGGGCAACACGAATTAACATTTTCTATCTCAGAACTTTGAACCAAAAAACACATATATATGTACAATTTAAGGAAATTGATTAGACAAAGAAATGAAGTATTTAAATCCATATTTATTGGTTATTGGTTTTTGCAGAGCATTATGGAGAAATCAAAGGCCATGCCCTCAAAGAGCATTTAATGAAATATGGGGAAGACAGATATATACTTACGTAGAAAACTAATTGATATTAAACAGTGTGACATGAAAAGATGCTCAACATTGTTAATTTTTAGAGAAATGCAAATCAAAACTACAATGAGGTACCACCTCACACCAGTCAGAATAATCATCATTAAAAGGTCTACAAATAACAAATGCTAGAGAGGGTGTGGAGAAAAGGGAACTTTCCTACACTGTTGGTGGGAATGTAAATTGGTGCAGCCACTATGGAAAACACTATGGAGGCTCCTCAAAAAACTAAAAATAAAGTTGCTATATGATCCAGCCATCCCACTCCTAGGTAAATATCCAAACAAAACTATAATTCAAAAAGATACATGCGCCCCCTATGTTCATAGCAGCACTATTCACAATACCCAAGACATGGAAATAATCTAAATGTCCATGGACAGATGAATGGATAAAGAAGATGTAGTACATATATACAATGGGATGCTACTCAGCCATAAAAAAGAGTAAAATAATGGCATCTGCAGCAACATGGATTGACCTAGAGATTATCATACGAAGTGAAGTAAGTCAGAAAGAGAAAGACAAATACCACATGATATCACTTATGCGTGGAATCTAAACTATGACACAAATGAACTTGCCTACAAAACAGAGACAGATTCACAGACATAGAGAACAGACTTGTGGTTACCAAGGGGGTGTGGTGGTGGAGGGATGGATTGGGAGTTTGGGATTAGCAGATTCAAACTATTATATATAGAATGGATAAGCAACAAGGTCCTACTGTTTAGCACAGGGAACTATATTCCATATCCAGTGATAAACCATGAGGGAAAAGAATATGAAAAAGAATATATATATATATATATGAATCACTTTGCTTTACAGCTGAAATTAACACAATATTGTAAATCAACTATGCTTCAATAAAATTTTTTGAAAACTGTGGTCTTACTCTTGATTCTCCTTTATTCATACCTCACATGCAATTTACCATTAAATCCGATTAGCTCTACTTTTAGATATCCCCAAAACCTGACCTCATTCACCAGCTAATGCTGCTACCACTCTGGCCCAATATATCTTTATCTTACACATTGATAATTTCAAGTCTTCCAGCTAGGTCCCCTTCTGTCCTTCTCTCCTTGCAGTCTCTTCCCAACAGAGTGGGATCCTTTTAAAACATGAATCAAATTATATCACTCTTCTGTTTAAAATTCTTTTGTTTTCCCATTTCACTCAAAGTAAACATGTATATCTGTGTTCTGATCTAAAACTCCCTCACATGATCTGCCTCCTTCTCACCCCCTGAAACTGCCTCTCTGACTTTATACGCTTTATTCTCTTACTTAATCACTTTGAACACTGAGATTCTTGTTGTTTCTCAAAAATTCCACGTATGGCTCAACTACAGGATTTTGAACTTGATGTTTCCTCTATCCTCTATGCTGTTCCCCAAGCTATCCACATGACAAGCCCACTAACATCATTCTCACCTTCTCAGTGAATCCCTCTCTGCTCAACACATTTTTAAAAATTTACCTTCCTTCCTGATACCTCCAATTCTCTTTTAGCGTCTAATTATTTTCTCCTTAGCAGCTATCCCTATCTAACATAACATAACAAATAATTACTTATTTATCATGTGTATTGTCTGCCTGTGTCATTGAAATATAAGCTCCAAAAAGAAAGAGATTTTTTTTTCCTTTTTGTGCTCTGCTATATTCCCAATGCATAAAACAGTGTTTGATACATAGTAGGCATTTAATAAATACATTCAAATGAATGAAGGGATGTTGCAAGGGGAACAAAAATATGCACATATCTTGTCTGACAATAATAGATTATAGATAAAAAGTAATGAGTAAGGGGTAAAGCCAATTATTTCTCTAGGAACTCAAAAGGTAGATTTCTCTGCAGCTGGGTAGACAGAGGAGGTTTCTTGGAGATACACAGAGTGCCTGGAGGAAACTGAGGGGCAGAAGAAGAAGGCAGGCATCCCTAAGAAGAGGAAACAGGGAGCAAAAGTGGTATATAAAATAAATATAGTGCAGATATTATTTTTACGAGTCAAAAACGTTGATAAAAAACAAACCTAAGTTTAAAAAAATTATCCTACAGAGCAGAATAAGTTTTATCTCAATCACTTTTTCTACCTGATGACAGGTAGATTAATCTTGTGTACTGTTGATCAGGACCAGCAAGGGGAGACATATTCCACACCAACACTCCAGTTTAGGTAAGCTTCAGAGCTAGAATAAACTTAAGAGAGAGGGAGTGGGGGTGAAAATTATCTGAAAAGATTTGAATTTTAAGCCAGAAATGGTTGCAATCAATGAATCTTAACAAGGTCATGTGGAATTTACAAGTTACAATCTATCTCTCTGTCTGTCTGTCTGTTTGGCTATATCTATCTATCTATCTATCTATCTATCTATCTATCTATCTATCTATCTATCATCTATCCATTTGCCTATAGCTGGACCATATTCATACAGGCCTTCAATATCAAACTTTGGAAATAAACAGTTTTGCACAGGGAAGTGTGCAAAAGAAACTCAGCCACTTGTCCCATATACCAGAAAAAGGAAAGCAGAATGTAGTAGTCAAGGGCTTCCATGTATCATAAAGCCCATGTGTATATAAATGGGTTGAAGATGCCCTTGTATATTGGTCCCATGTTGTTTACTTCTCCACAGCTGGCTGGGAAAACTAAAAATTTTATACCTCTAATTGCTTTAAAAATAGCTCCAATAAGCATATTAGTGCCTGCTTGCTTTGGATCATCCACAAAACAGCACCCAATATCTGCTAGCCATAAATAATACAAACCTTGGGGCTATAAAAGACCCCAGGCCACTGCAGCCTTTCTGAGTCCTCTGACCGCCCCCTCTCCATTTTGCTGCTGAGTGCCATCACCTAGAAAGTTACCCTCTAATAAACCTCTCCCTCAGGAGTTCTCTAGCCTTCTTTGCTTCCTGGTGTAATAGGGAAGAACAAATCTGACTCCATATTAGAGCTGTTCCTTTTGCTTTAACATTTGTGCTTTGCTGCCTGTGCTGAGTCATGCTGACTCTGCATCTTTTGTAAGACAATGTTGTCTATAGCCTGAAATATACAGGTTAACCTATTCTCAAGGCTATGACCTTTAGGAGTCCATTCATATAAAGATAAAATTTGCAGAACAGAGAATAACATGTGTCTTGTTGGAGGTTTACAGGAACTTTGTGACCTGGCCTAAGTGGACAGCTACAAGAACAAAGGATTCTTACACCAGGAAGTTTGCACCCCTCCCTCACCTTGCCTTTAAAACTGCTTTGCTAAAACCCTTTGGAGAGTTTGGGGTTTTTCTGGGCATGAGCCACCTGTCTCCTTGCATAGTCCTTTAACAAACCTTTCTCTGCTCCAAACTCCAAAGTTTCAGTATTGTTTGGCCTCACTATGTGTCCGGCACATGAACTTGCATTTGGTAACACTGGGTTGTTTCTGGAAGGTCTTTTGATGTGAGGGACCTCCACTTGCATGCAATCCTGTCAAAGTCCACCCAAACAAAGCCCATTGTTTAATACTACCACTACATGGTCATATATTTTTCCTTGATCAGCCCTCATATCCTTGATCTTGCTACACAAAAGAACATCAGACTATTTGCTAATAGGCATTAGATGGCTTTCAGGACAAGGAAGCTTATTCTGCTCTTGTTTTATTCCGACCTACTCTTCATATATTTATGAAATGTAGGAAGCAGAAATGCATTCTGTCTTCTTTCTGTTCCTCCCATTTCCTCATCTTTCCAAGTAATTTCTTCTGCTCTAAGATATAGATAGTAATATTCTATTATTTAAATTTATTTTCTTTTTCTTTTCTCTTAAGGGAGCAAAAACATGATCCCTATATGTAATTAATATAAAGTAGCAAAGACAGATCAACTTTTCTTCCAACCCATTTCTTCTGTTTCAGGAACATGCATAAGGTTTATGCATAGAATAAACATTAACCCTCAATAGGTAAAATTATTTTTTTCAGGAAAACGGTAGTTTATTTATGAAAAACATATATTTTCTTTCTTATAAGTGTGTTCTCAAGTTAGAATTTTAACAATAAAATGTCATTTTCCCGTGGGGAGAAATATTCACAGAATCTCACCAATTAAAGAGACATTGGATATTACAAATGAAGAAAGTGAGTCTTATGGGTTTGTGTGGTTCCTTTTTTTCTTCCTATTGCTCTATATCTTTTTTTCTTCCAGTTTTATTGAAACATACTTGACAAACAGCACTCTATAAGTTTACAACATAATTATCTTATTTACATACATCATAAAATAATTTCCACAATAAATTTAATGAACCTTTGTCATCTCGTATACATACAAGATTAAAGAAACAGAAAAAAATTTTGTGATGAGTACTCCTAGGATTTACTTTTTTGACAACTTTCATATATAACACATAGCGGTGTTAATTATATTTATTATGTTATACATTGCTTCCCTAGTTCTTTTTTTTTTTTTTTTTTTCCTAGTTCTTGTTTATCTTATAACTGGAAGTTTGTAGTAACTTTTGACTGCCTTCATATAATTCTCCCTCTCTCGACACCCTGCCTATAAGAGGTAAAATTACTAAAGAAAAACAAAAAAACTAATGTATTCTGTCTTCAAGCACACACCGTGTTTACAATATAGATTATCAAGTTTCCTTTCTCCATTTTTTACCTCTAGCCCTTATCTCCTTGGTTAAGCTTGTTTTGTGGTTTCTCTGAGAGTCCCTGTTCCCCTACCTGGTCTCATTTCTTTATTCTTTTCATCAAGGATATTAATCTTGAGATATATAATGAACCCTATTACCTATCTTTGTACCTCAAGCTTCCCTCTAGGGCTATGCTCTGTTCTTTATTTGTTTCTGCTCGTCACACTGATTCCATTCATTATAGTTTTTCTTTTGGCCTTATTCTTTGACCATATCTATAGTATCACTCAACTCTGCACATGAGAGATAATCAAGTAGCAACAGTGAGCCAGCTATATATTTTCACCAATTAAAAAAAGGACATTCTGGATAATAAAAATATCTTTTGTCAATATATGTTTCATTTAGAAAAAAATGGAATATGATTCAATTTGTTTAAAGTGAGTTATCAAGCTACAAAAAGATATGGTGGAACGTTAAATGCCTATTTCTAAATTAAATGAGGCCTTATCAAAAGCTATATACTCTGATTTTCAACTATATCACATTTTGGAAAAGGTAAAATCATAGATACAGTAAACAGATCAGTGGTTGTTAGTGATTCAGGGAGTGGGTGGAAAGGACAAATAGGTGATTTTTAGGAAATTGAAACTCTTCTGCATGAAAATTTAATTATAGATATTAAATATCTAATGGTAGAGATTATGCACTTGTCAAAACCCATAGAGCTGTACACTACAAAAGTGAATCTTAAGGTAAACTATAGACTATAGTTAATAATAATATATTAATATTAGCTCATTAATGTTAACAAATGTACCTCAAAGTAAAGGTGGGGGGGCTGTTGATGAGGTGTATGGAATTCTGTAAATCTAAAACTATACTAAAAATGATAAAGTCTAGTAATTATTTTAAAAAAGAAGAAGAAAGAAAATAAATATACAGTTTGATGTACTCAGGGATTAGAGGCTGAGAAATAGTTCCAGTAACAATAAGTTTAAAGGTTTACAATCGCCATAGTTTGCATGTTTACTGCTAATGCAATTTTAGCAATTGTAAATTGACTCTTGTCATAAATGTTCCTCACATTGTAAAATAAATCCCATAGCTTTATGGATGCCAAAAATGGCTTTTAAACATGTAAATGGTCTCCCTTACATCACAGTATAAATCCAATATGATTTTGTTGGCATAATAAATCAAGTGGTGCATTATTAGGAAATATTGGAATATTGTTTGTTGTTGTTCATATAGAAACCTCCTTAAGGAGAGAGGTAAAATTAAGGAAATTAATTTAGTCACTGCCAATGACGGACAGTCTTTCAGCCTGTTAATTGCAGTGGGGACTGATGCTTTTGATAGGCAAATATAATGGCTTCATCAGCACATCTTCTTTATTTTTTGCATTAAAATACAATAGTTGTCTCTGTACTCAGAAATTAATATATTTAAAAAATTAATATCTTTTCCATTCTTAGAACCTTTTAGTAGCTTTCAATTTCATTAAGATAAAGTGCAAAATCCTCACAAAGGACTACCAACCTTGGAATAGTGTAGGTCTTATTTTCCTTTCAAATTTCCTTCATAATACTCCCCATACATCTGGAAATCTTTGTTCCAGCCACATTTCTTGAAATTTGCATACTATCCTTATCTCAGGTACTGTGTGCATGATAGCAGCCTCTGACTGGAATATTCTTCCTAACACTTATTTTGCTTAGCTACACTATACTCTCTTTTCAGATACTACATTAAACACTGGCTTTATTTTTTCATTGTTATCCCCTCATACATTTGCTTACCATCATGTTCTCCAACTACAATATAAGCTCCGTTAGAGCAAGATTGAATGTTTGACTCACTGCTTTATCTTTAAAACTTAGAACAGTTCCTGACACAAAGTAGCGGTTAATTAGATGTTTGCTCAATGAATAAATGAGTGAGTGAATGAATGAAGAATAACTCTTAAGGCAAATTTTGCTTGATATTATTGGATTGAGTTAGATCCTCTGATAACAGTTCATGTAGCATGCTCAGCAGGAAGCCCTGGGCTGGCAACAGCTCCTTTCCAAAGCAGTTCCAGCCCTGAACACACCAGCATACACACAAAAGTCAATTATGTGTCTCACAGTCAGTCATGCTGCAGCCAGCCCCATCCATCAGCATGCCTACAGCAGTCACAGCCAATCTTCATCTATAACCAGGGCAGACGCCAGCCCTGCTCACCAGTATGTCCATAGCAGTCATGTCCAAGACTTAGAGCCTGCCTCCTTGGGGCTCAACCTTGCCCACCAGTATGTTTGTAGCAATCACAGTCCAACCACAATAGAAGGGAGTACAAAACCCACATGGGGACTATCCCTGGAGCAGTTGGGCCTAGTGAAAAGGGGTGATTATGACACTGCTCCACAGGATACCTTCTACATAAGGCCACTCTTTCAAGACTGGGAGATGTAGCTGATACACCTAGCATATATATATATATATATATAAAAAGAACAAAAACAACAACAAAAACAAGCAAACAAACAAACAAAAAAAAAACACAGGGAGTTGGGCAAAATGAGGAGACAGAAGAATAACTTCCCAGTGAAAGAACAAGACAAAACCTCAGAGGGGAAAAAAGAGAAAAAAACAATAGAATGAAAATAAGTAATTTACCAGACAAAGAGTTCAAAGTAATAGTAATAAATAGTACTAAAGATGCTCTCTGAACTTGGGATAAAAGCGAATGAACTCAGAGAAAACATCAACAAAGAGATAGATAATATAAAAATAGAACCAATCAGAAGTGAAGAATACAATAACTGAAGTGAAAAATACACTAGACGAAATTAACAGCTGGTTAGAGGATGTAGAACAGATAAGCAATCCGGAAGACAGGGCAGTTGAGATCACCCAATTGGAACAGCAAAAATAAAAAAGAACTTAAAAAATGAGGATAGTTTAAGGGGCCTATGGGACAACATCTTGTATACTACCATTCTATTTATAGGGCCTCCAGAACAGGAGAGATATAAAGAAAGAGAAAAGGACAGAAAAACTATTTGAATAAATAATGGCTGAAAATATCTCTGACCTGTTGAAGGAAACAGATATCCAGGTCCAGGAAGCAAAGAGAGTTCCAAACAAGATGAAGCCAAAGATATCCACATCAAGATAGATTATGATTAAAACCTCAAATTTCAAAATAAAGAATCTTAAAAGCAGCAAGAGAGTAACAGCTACTTACTAGAGAATCCCCTTAACATTATGAACTAAATTTTCAGCAGAAACTTTACAGGCCACAAGGGACTGGAATAATCTCTTTAAAGTACTGAAAGGAAAAAAAATAATTACAACCAAGAATACTCTACTTGGCAAGAATTATCATTCAACATTGAAGGAGAAAAAAAGAGTCATAGAAAAGCAAAAGCTAAAGGAGTTCATCACCTCTAAACCTGACTTACAAGAAATGTTAAAGGGACTTCTTTAATGGAAAAGAAAAGGCCATAACTAGAAACAAGAAAGTTATGAATGAAAATACACATTGATAAAGGCTAATGTATAGTAAAGGTAGTGGATCAACCACCAACCACCTATAAAGCTGGTGTGAAGATTAAAAGAAAAAAAATAGTAAAATTATTTATATATAAAATAATAAGTTAAGCAGTGCACAAATTAGAGAGATGTAAAATATGATGTCAAAAGCATAAAACATGAGGAGGTAATGAAAATGTAGTGATTTTAGAATGTGCTCAAATTTAAGCAACCATCAACTTAAAACACACTGCTATATACATAGGTTGTTATATATGAACCTAATGGTAACCACAAACCATAAACCTATAACAGATACATAAATAAGAAGAAAAAGGAATATGAACATAGCACTAAAGAAAGTCATCAAAGCACAAGGGAAGCTAACAAGAGAACGAAAGAAATAGAGAAGAATTACAAAAACAACCAGGAAACAATTAACAAAATTACAATAAAAATAAGTTTATCAATATTTACTTTATATGTAAATGAACTAAATGCTTTAATCAAAAGACATAGGGTGGCTGAATGGTTAAAAACAACAGTCATATATATACTGCTTACAAGAGACTCACTTCATATCTAAAGACACACACAGACTGAAAGTGATGGAATGGATAAAGATATTCCATGCAAAAGAACAGCAAAAGGAAAGCTGGGGTAGCAATACTTTATCAGACAAAATAAACTTTAAAACAAATAGTGTAACAAGAAACCAAGAATGACATTATATAATGATAAAGGGATCAATCAAACAAGAGGGTATAACACTTGTAAATACCTATGTACCCAACCACGTAAATACATAAAGCAAATATTGATGGGCATAAAGGGAGGTAATGACAGTAAGCCACCAAGAAAGTCCAAATAAATTTTAAAAGATTGAAATCACATCAAATATCTTTTCCAACCACAAAGTTATGAAATTATAAATAAATAATAAGAATTGGAAAACTCATGAACACGTGGAGGCTAAACAACATGCTACTACACAACCAATGGATCAAGGAAGAAATCAAAGAAGAAATAAAAAATACTGTGAGACAACAAAAATGGTAACACAATCTAAAAGCCATGGGACATAGCAAAAAGAGCTCTAAAGGGGAAGTTTATAGCAATACAGGCCTAACTCATGAAACAAGATCTAACCTTACACCAAAATGAACTAGAAAAATAATAAAAAACAAAGCCCAAAGTTAGTAGAAGGAAGGAAATAATGAAGATCAGATTGGAAATGAATAAAATAGAGGCAAAAAACATAGAAAAGATAAATGAAAATAGGAGCTGGTTTTCTGAAAAGATAAACAAAGTTGATAAATCTTTAGCCAGAATCACCCAGAAAAGAATGGAAGAGGGCCCAAATAAATAAAATCAAAAATGAAAGAAGAGAATTTACAATAGACACTACAGTTATACAAAAGATTATGAGCAATTGCTATAAAAAAGTGTATGTCAACATATTGGACGATCTTGAAGAAATCAATAAATTCCAAGAGCCATTAAAATCGTCCATGTTTGAATAATAAATGAAAGAAAATCTGAACAGATTGATAACAAGTCATGAAATTTAGAAAGTATTTTTAAAATTCCCAGAAAAATGTCCAGGATCAGATGGATTCACTGGTGCCTTCTACCACATTTAAAAAAGATTTAATAATTATCCTTCCCAAACTTTTCCAAAAAATTGATGTAGAAAGAATGCATCCAAATGCATTCTATGAGTCCTACATTACTCTGATACCAAAACCATATAAAGAGACTACAAAAAAATGACAAGCCAAGATTCTTGATGAACATAGATGCAAAATTTTTCAACAAAATATTAGCAAACCGAATCCAACAATGCATTAAAAGGATCATACTCCATGATCAAGTGGAATTTATTCCAGGGACACAAGTACAGTTCAATATCCACAAATCAATCAATGTGATATACCACATTAACAAAACAAAGGATAACAATAAAAGGATCATATCAATAGGTACAAAAATGCATTTGACAAAATTCAACTTCCATTTACAATAAAACTCTGAACAAAGTGGTTATAGAAGGAACATACATCAACATAATAAAGGCCATTCCTGGCAAGCCCACAGCTAACATAATACTCACTGCAAAAAGACTTGAAAATTTCCTCTAGGATCAGGAACAAGACAAGGACACCTGCTCTAGCCATGTTAATTCAATATAGCTTTTTAAGTCCTAGCCACAGCAATCACACAAAAGCAAAAAAAAGATAAAAGTCATCCTAAGTGGAAACAAATGTGTAAAACTGTCACTATTTGCAGATGACATATGTAGAAAACACTAAAGACACAACCAAAAAACTGTAGAATTAGAATAGATGAGTGCAGTAAAGTTGCAGGTTGGAAAATCCATATACAGATATCTGTTGCATTTCCATGCACTAAAAATGAATTATCATAAAGAGAAATTAAGAAAAAAAAACCCCATTTACAATTGCATCAAAAAAAATAATATAATTAGGAGTAAATTTAACCGAGGAGATAAAATTTCTGTACTCTGAAAGCTGAAATACATTTAAGAAAGAAATTGAAGACAACACAAATAGGAAGATACACAGTGCTCAAGGATTGGATGGATTAATATTGTTAATATATCCATACTACCCAAAGATACCTAAAGATTCAATGCAATCCCTCTCAAAATACCTGTGGCACTTGTCACAGAACTAGAACAAATAACCCTAAAGTTTGTATAGAACCACAAAAACCCTGAATAGCAAAAGCAATGTTAAGAAAGAAGAACAAAACTGGA
The DNA here is from genome assembly GCF_009873245.2 of Balaenoptera musculus. NCBI lineage: Eukaryota > Metazoa > Chordata > Mammalia > Artiodactyla > Balaenopteridae > Balaenoptera > Balaenoptera musculus. The sequence goes on from NC_045797.1 coordinate 17,076,362, forward strand.
GGTAATACACTCCTTGATTTCAAACTATACTGCAAAGCTACAGTAATCACAATAGTATGGTAAAGGCACAAAAACAGAAACATACATCAGTGGAACACAATGGAGACCCCAGAAATAAACCAACGTTTATATGGTTAATTAATTTACAACACAGAAAACAAAAATATACAATGTGTAAAGCACACTATCTTCAATAAATGGTGTTGGGAGAACTGGACAGCTAGACACAAAGAACTTTCATGAACCATAAACAAAAGTAAACTCAAAATTATTTAAAGATTAAGGAATGCAAGGATTCTTCAATATACACAAATCAATCAGTGTGATAAACCACATTAACAAATTGAAGGAGAAAAACCATATGATCATCTCAATAGATATAGAAAAAGCTTTCAACAAAATTCAACACTCATTTATGATAAAAACCCTCCAGAAAGTAGGCATAGAGGGAACTTACCTCAACATAATAAAAGCCATATATGACAAACCCACAGCCAACATCATTCTCAATGGTGAAAAACTGAAACCATTTCCTCTAAGATCAGGAACAAGACAAGGTTGCCCACTCTCACCACTATTATTCAACATAGTTTTGGAAGTTTTAGCCACAGCAGTCAGAGAAGAAACAGAAATAAAATGAATCCAAATTGGAAAAGAAGAAGTAAAGCTGCCAATGTTTGCAAATGACCTGATACTACACCTAGAGAAACCTAAAGATGCTACCAGAAAACTACTAGAGCTAATCAATGAATTTAGTAAAGTAGCAGGATACAAAATTAATGCACAGAAATCTCTTGCATTCTTATACACTAATGATGAAAAATCTGAAAGAGAAATTAAGGAAACACTCCCATTTATAATTTCCACAAGAACAAGAAAATACCTAGGAATAAACCCACCTAAGGAGACAAAAGACCTGTATGAAGAAAACTATAAGACACTGATGAAAAAAATTAAAGATGATACAAACAGATGGAGAGATATACCATGTTCTTGGATTGGAAGAATCAATATTGTGAAAATGACTCTACTACCCAAAGCAATCTACAGATTCAATGCAATCCTTATCAAACTATCAATGGCATTTTTCACAGAACAAGAGCAAAAATTTTCACAATTTGTGTGGAACATAAAAGACCCTGAACAGCCAAAGCAATCTTGAGAAAGAAAAACGTAGCTGGAGGAATCAGGCTCCTGGACTTCAGACTATACTACAAAGCTACAGTAATCAAGACAGTATGGTACTGGCACAAAAGCAGAAATATAGATCAATGAAACAGGATAGAAAGCCCAAAGATAAACCCACGGACATATGGGTACCTTATTTTTGATAAAGCAGGCAAGAATATACAGTGAAGAAAAGACAGCATCTTCAATAAGTGATGGGAAAACTGGACAGCTACATGGAAAATAATTAAATTAGAACACTTCCTAAAACCATACAAAAAAATAAACTCAAAATGGATTAAAGACCTAAATGTAAGGCCAGACACTATCAAACTCTTAGAGGAAAACATAGGCAGAACACTCTTGGACATAAATCACAGCAACATCCTTTTTAACCCACCTCTTAGGGAAATGGAAATAAAAACAAAAATAAACAAATGGGACCTAATGAAACTTAAAAGTTTTTCCACAGCAAAGGAAACCATAAACAAGATGAAAAGACAACCCTCAGAATGGGAGAAAATATTTGTAAATGAAGCAACTGACAAAGGATTAATCTCCAAAATATACAAGCAGCTCATGCAGCTCAATATCAGAAAAACAAATAACCCAATCCAAAAATAGGCAGAAGACCTAAATAGACATTTCTCCAAAGAAGATATACAGCTTGCCAACAAACACATGAAAGGATGCTCAACATCACTAATCATTAGAGAAATGCAAATCAAAACTACAGTGAGGTAACACCTCACACCAGTCAGGGTGGCCATCATCAAAAATCTACAAACAGTAAATGCTGGAGAGGGTGTTGAGAAAAGGGAACCCTCTTGCACTTTTGGTCGGAATGTAAATGGATACAGCCACTATGGAGAATAGTATGGAGGTTCCTTATAAAATTAAAAATAGAACTACCATTTGACCCAGCAATCCCACTACTGGGCATATACCCTGAGAAATCCATAATTCAAAAAGAGTCATGTACCAAAATGTTCATTGCAGCTCTATTTACAATAGCCAGGACATGGAAGCAACCTAAGTGTCCATCGACAGATGAATGGATAAAGAAGATGTGGCACATATTTACATGGACTATTACTCAGCCATAAAAAGAAATGAAATGGAGTTATTTGTAGCAAGGTGGATGGACCTAGAGTCTGTCATACAGAGTGAAGTAAGTCAGGAAGAGAAAAACAAATACCATATGCTAACACATATATATGGAATCTTAAAAAAAAAAAAAAGGTTCTGAAGAACCTAGGGTCAGGAAAGGAATAAAAACGCAAATGTGGGGAGTGGACATCAGGACACAGGGAGTGGGCGGGTAAGCTGGGACAAAGTGAGAATGTGGCATGGACATATATACACTACCAAATGTAAAATAGATAGCTAGTGGGAAGGAGCCGCATAGCACAGGGAGATCAGCTCAGTGCTTTGTGTCCACCTAGAGGGGTAAGATAGGGAGGGTGGGAGGGAGACGCAAGAGGGAGGATATATGTATATGTATAGCTGATTCACTTTGTTATAAAGCAGAAACTAACACACCATTGTAAAGCAATTATACTCCAATAAAGATGTTAAAAAATTATTTAAAGATTTAAATGTGGACTTCCCTGGTGGCATAATGGTTAAGAATCTGCCTCCCAATGCAGGGGACACAGGTTTGATACCTGGTCTGGGAAGATCCCACATGCTACGGAGCAACTAACTCTATGCACCATAACTACTGAACCTGCGTTCTAGAGCTCGCACACCTCAACTACTGAAGCCCATGTACCCTAGGGCCTGCGTGCTGGAACTACTGAAGCCCCTGTGCCTAGAGACCATGCTCTGCCACAAGGGAAGCCACTGCAATGGGAAGCCTGCACACCACAATTAAGAGTGGTCCCCGCTTGCCACAACTAGAGAAAGCCCGCACATAGCGACAACCCAACGCAACCAAAAATAAAAATTAAAAAAAAAAAGACTTAAATATAAGACCTGTAGCCATAAAATTCCTAGAAGAAAATGTAGTCCGTAAACTCTTTTTTTTTTTGTAATAACTTTATTTTTTTTAACGTCTTTATTGGAGTATAATTGTTTTTCTATGGTGTGTTAGTTTCTGCTTTATAACAAAGTGAATCAGTTATACATGTACATATGTTCCCATACCTCTTCCCTCTTGCACCTCCCTCCCTCCCACTCTCCCCATCCCACCCCTCCAGGTGGTCACAAAGCACCAAGCTGATCTCCCTGTGCTATGTGGTTGCTTCCCACTAGCTAGCTATTTTACGTTTGGTAGAGTATATATGTCCATGCCACTCTCTAACTTTGGCACAGCTTACCCTTCCCCCTCCCCATATCCTCAAGTCCATTCTCTAGTAGGTCTGTGTCTTTATTCCCATCTTGCCCCTAGGTTCTTTGTGACCTTTTTTTTTTTTCCTTAGATTCCATATATATGTGCTAGCATACTGTATTTGTTTTTCTCTTTCTGACTTACTTCACTCTGTATGACAGACTCTAGGTCCATCCACCTTGCTACAAATAACTCCATTTCGTTTCTTTTTATGGCTGAGTAATATTCTATTGTATATATGTGCCATATCTTCTTTATCCATTCATCTGTCGATGGACACTTAGGTTGCTTCCATGTCCTGGCTATTGTAAATAGAGCTGCAATGAACATTTTGATACATGACTCTTTTTGAATTATGGTTTTCTCAAGGTATATGCCCAGCAGTGGGATTGCTGGGTCGTATGGTAGTTCTATTTTTAGTTTTTTAAGGAACTTCCATACTGTTCTCCATAGTGGCTGTATCAATTTACATTCCCACCAACAGTGCAAGAGTGTTCCCTTTCCTCCACACCCTCTCCAGCCTGTATTGTTTCTGGATTTTTTGATGATGGCCATTCTGACCGGTGTAGAGATGATATCTCATTGTAGCTTTGATTTGCATTTCTCTAATGATTAATGATGTTGAGCATTCTTTCAACTGTTTGTTGGCAATCTGTATATCTTCTTTGGAGAAATGTCTATTTAGGTTTTCTGCCCATTTTTGGATTGGGTTGTTTGTTTTTTAGTTATTGAGCTGCATGAGCTGCTTGTAAATTTTGGAGCTTAATCCTTTGTCAGTTGCTTCATTTACAAATATTTTCTCCAATTCTGAGGGCTGTCTTTTGGTCTTGTTTATGGTTTCCTTTGTTGTGCAAAAGCTTTGAAGTTTCATTAGGTCCCATTTGTTTATTTTTGTTTTTATTTCCATTTCTCTAGGAGTTGGGTCAAAAATGATCTTGCTGTGATTTATGTCATAGAGTGTTCTGCCTATGTTTTCCTCTAAGAATTTGATAGTGTCTGGCCTTACATTTAGGTCTTTAATCTACTTTGATCTAATTAAAAATAGATCTTTAATCTATTTTGTGTATGGTGTAAGGGAGTGTTCTAATTTCATACTTTTACATGTACCTGTCCAGTTTTCCCAGCTCCACTTATTGAAGAGGCTGTCTTTTCTCCACTGTATATGTTTGCCTCCTTTATCAAAGATAAGGTGACCATATGTGCATGGGTTTATCTCTGGGCTTTCTATCCTGTTCCATTGATCTATATTTCTCTTTTTGTGCCAGTACCAAACTGTCTTGATTACTGTAGCTTTGTAGTATAGTCTGAAGTCAGGGAGCCTGATTCCTCCAGCTCCGTTTTTCTTTCTCAAGATTGCTTTGGCTATTCGGGGTCTTTTGTGTTTCCATACAAATTGTGAAATTTTTTGTTCTAGTTCTGTGAAAAATGCCAGTGGTAGTTTGATAGGGATTGCATTGAATCTGTAGATTGCTTTGGGTAGTAGAGTAATTTTCACAATGTTGATTCTTCCAATCCAAGAACATGGTATATCTCTCCATCTATTTGTATCATCTTTAATTTCTTTCATCAGTGTCTTATAATTTTCTGCATACAAGTCTTTTGTCTCCTTAGGTAGGTTTATTCCTAGATATTTTATTCTTTTTGTTGCAATGGTAAATGGGAGTGTTTTCTTAATTTCACTTTCAGATTTTTCATCATTAGTGTATAGGAATGCAAGAGATTTCTGTGCATTAATTTTGTATCCTGCTACTTTACCAAATTCATTGATTAGCTCTAGTAGTTTTCTGGTAGCATCTTTAGGATTCTCTATGTATAGTATCATGTCATCTGCAAATAGTGACAGCTTTACTTCTTTTCTGATTTGGATTCCTTTTATTTCTTTTTCTTCTCTGATTGCTGTGTCTAAATCTTCCAAAACTATGTTGAGTAATAGTGGTGAGAGTAAACTCTGTCACATTGATGTTAGAAATAATTTATTTGATCTGTCTCCTCAGGCAAGGGAAACAAAAGCAAACATAAACAAATGGAACTATGTCAAACTAAATAACTTTCCACACTGAAGGAAACTATCAAAGAAATGAAAAGCAGCCTACTGCAAGAAGATATTTGCAAATGATATTCAATAAGACATTAATATATAAAAGATATAAGGAACTCACACAACTCAATACGAAAACAGCAAACAATCCAAAGAAAAATTGGAAAGAGGACATGAATATACATTTTTCAAAGAAAGACATACAAATGGACAACAGGCACAAGAAAAGATGTTCAACATCACTAATCATCAGGGAAATGCAAACCAAAACTACAATGAGTTATCACCTCAAGTTTGTCAGAAAGACTATTATCAAAACAAAAACATAAAACAGGTGATTCTGAGGACGTATAGAAAAGCGAACCTTCATACACTGTTTATAGAATGTACTGGTGGAACTACTGTGGAAAACAATATGGAGATTCCTTATTAAACTAAAAATAGAACTACCATACAGTCCAGCAATTCCACTTCTGATTATTTATCTGAAGAAAATAAAAACACTAATTTGAAACAGTATATGCACCCCTATATTCTTTGCAGCAATATTTATAATAGCTAAGATGTGGAAGCAACCTAAGTGTCTATCGTAAGATTCATGGATAAAAAAGAAGTGATATATATATGTATAGTATGTGTATATGTATATATATATATATGTAAGTCTGATATAGAAAGAAAAATACCATATGATTTCTCTTATATGTGGAATCTAAAAAACAAAACATATGAACAAAGGAAACAAAACAGAAAGAGACTCAGTGATAGAGAGAACAAACTGATGATCACCAGAGTGGAGGGCATGGTAAAGTAAATGATGATTATTAAATGTTACAAATGTCCAGTTACAAAATAATTAAGTCATGGGGATGTAGTATAATATGGTGAATACAGTCAGTTATATTGCAGTAACTTTGTATGGTGTCAAATTGCTACTAGACTTCTTGTGGTGATCAATTATTAATATAAATGTTAAATCACTATCTCGTACACCTGAAAATAAAACCATATTGTATATCGCCTATACTTTAATTAAAAAAATAAGTTCACATAGCATGCTATTACTACTCCTCATCTCCTCCTGGATTGTGTATTTCTACTGCTAAAAAAATATCCTACAGTTCCTTCTTGTAATTAAGCATCAATTGAATTTAAGTAACAGCTTAAGTAATGGAAATATGTAAACATCTTTTTATATACACATCATCCCTCATAAATTTATAACCATTAAATTTTTATTCTTCACTGATAAAAAAAGTAGCATTATTTCTAGGTCTATACAGTGTATTTTAACAACTTTTCAAAAGATGAAGGTTCTCGACCACATTTTTGTCAAGTTTATTTCTCATCATGAATTGTGTTCCTTTTTGAAGATAGCAACCCTGTTACAGTATATGTTAATTTGCTAGTATATTTTACATTTATTATGTATAGTGGGCAATTACATATGTTAAAACATATATATATAAATAACATACTCGTTTGGATGCCAAAGAGGTATTTAAATAGATCGTAACTGTAGCAGGGTTTAGAAGCCTAAGAATAGTATCGAGATTCCATTCAGTGTGAACATGGTTTTCTCTGGGTATATGTCCAGTAGTAGGATTGCTGAGTCATATGCTAGTTCTATTTTTAATTTTTTAAGTAGTCTCCATACTGTTCTCCATAGTGGCTGTATCAATTTACACTCCCACTAACAATGCATGAGGGCTCCCTTTTCTCCACACCCTCTCCAGCATTTATTGTTTGTAGATTTTTTGATGATGTCCATTCTGAACAGTGTGAGGTGATACTTCATTGTAGTTTTGATTTGTGTTTCTCTAATAGTTAGTGATGCTGAGCATATTTTCATGTGCCTCTTGGCCATCTGTATATCTTCTTTGTTGAAAAGCCTATTCAGGTCTTCTGCCCATTTTTTGATTGGGTTTTTTGTTTTTCTGATATTGAACTGCATGAGCTGTTTGTATATTTGGGGTATTAATCCTTTGTCAGTTGCTTCACTGGCAAATATTTTCTCCCATTCTGAGGGTTGCCTTTTGTCTTGTTTATGGTTTCCTTTGCTGTACAAAAGCTTTTAAGTTTTATTAAGTCTCATTGCTTTATTTCTGTTTTTATTCTCATTACTCTAGGAGGTGGGCCAAAAAAGATCTTGCTGTGATTTATGCACCCTGATGTTCATCGCAGCACTATTACAATAGCCAGGACATGGAAGCAACCTAAATGTCCATCAACAGAGAAATGGATAAAGAAGATGTGGTACATATATACAATGGAACTTTACTCAGCCATAAAAAGGAATGAAATTGGGTCATCTGCAGAGAATGGATGGACCTAGAGACTGTCATAAAGAGTGAAGTAAGTCAGAAAGAGAAAAACAAACATAGTATATTAACGCATATATGTGGAATCTGAAAAAATTGGCATAGGTGATCTTATTTACAAAGCAGAAATAGAGACACAGACATAGAGAACAAATGTATGGATCCCAAGGGGGAAGGGGGGGGGGACTGGGATGAATTGGGAGACTGAGATTGACATATACACACTATTGATAATATATATATATAATAGATAACAAATGAGAACTTACTCTATAACACAGGGAACTCTACTCAGTGCTCTGTGGTGACCTAAATGAGAAGGAAATCCAAAAAAGAAGGGATATATGTATACGTATAACTGATTCATTTTGCTGTACAGTATAAACTAACAAAATATTTTAAAGCAACTATACTCCAATAAAAACAAAAACAACAAAAAAAGATTCCCTTCAGTGTGATTAACATTAGACAGTTTTCTCCCTGACTATAGGTCCATGACCTCTCTTTTCTTAGAGAATATATTTAGAAAACTTGGAATTGCAAATTATTTCTCTGCTCCTGTGTGGTGAAATCTTCTCCCAGCTTTTTGCCAGTTTTAAGACCAATGGCATGTGTTTTTCAAGGACCTGAAGCCATCCCTTTGCAATGCAGTTATGAAGAAAGATAGCATCCTATCTCCCAGTTTCTGATGAAAGGTAGGAACTTAATTTCATAAGTATTAATTAGCAAACACAGAAGGCCTAATCACATTGACCAGCCCTACCTCCACATATGTTTTCCAGTACTTTTCTCCTAGTTTCCAATACTTTTCTGGAAAAGTCTTCCAGTACTTTTCTCCTAGTTTATCCCATTGCTTAAAAACTCTTCAGGCTTTCCTTTCGGCAGGGTTGAGTCAGTCTCTCCCCACATTGCAGTAGTTTTGAATAAATTATTCCTTACCTGTTTATCTTGCACAGTGTTAGTTTTCTTTGATAGCTGCTTTCTTGAATCTGCCAGTATATGATATTCTATAGTCAGGAATATTATTTCATGTTCTGGGAATCACTGTCTCAGTTATTCAAAAAATTAGTGTTTACCTTGTATTAAATAAATTGCTGGAAGCTAGAGAAAAAAATAGTGAACAAAATAAAGTTGTGTTCATTGCGGCAATTGCATTTAGTACAAGAGACTGTGAATAATGCACGTAAACAACAAAATCAATTAAGAATGCACTGAGGAATCTAAAATCAATAAATAGGATATTGTCATAATGAATAATTTTGGAAGATTCTACTTTTGATAGGTATAATATGGTATTTTAATCTAAGGCATAAGCGTTTTTGCTTAGTTTGAGGGAAGTGATGAGGTCAACCTAGTGAGAGGATTCTAGGCAAAGACTCAGAAATGTAAGTTCCCAAAAAAAAAAAAAAAAAAAAAGAAATGTAAGTTCCCATGAGTAGGATTAAAGGTGGCCTAAATTCTTTAACCTTGTTCCCTGTGAGAAATGGGGTCTTTCCCCTACCTTGAATCTGGGCAGATTCTGTGACTATTTTAATCATAAAATATGGCAGAATTAATGCTGGCCAGTACATGGGTCAGGCCGATAAGATTGGCAGTTTCCACTTCCTGCCTTTTAAGATATTCTCTTGGAGCCCTGAGATACCCTGTAAAAATCAGAGTACCTAGCATGATTGACCAGGTGTAGAGGCTCTAAGACAATATGGAGAGAAAGAGGGACCAAGCCGAGTCTAGCCTTTCAGCCATCCACATCAAGGCAACAGCAGTAAAGGCAATATAAGTAAAGCCATTGTGTACTCTCCATTCTGGACCACCCAGCAGCTGAAAACTGCGGCCTCCAATGTCACATGGAACAAAAGAACCATTCTGTTGAGTTCTGTTGAAATTCAGGGCAAAAGCATTATTAAGATATAATGCAGTTTGCCGGTAGTTTGTTACATAGCATTAAAAAATTAGAACTTTCCAGAAACAGTAAAGAAATTAGTTTATTCTAAGAATTATTCAAAAGCTGGGACTGGATATAGAGCATGAGAGGAAGGTGAACTGAGAAGATGTAGAGATGTAGGCAAAGGAAAATAATGCTGTTGTAGATCTCAGTAGAAAGTCTGGATTTTATTTTAAGAGTAATGGGACATGATTAGTGAGATTTTAAAGGAAGAGTGACATACAATTCTTTTACATTTTGAAAAGATCCCTCAAATTAGAGGGATGGACAAATTTCAGAAGACAAGACTGAAAGCAGGAAAACCAGGAAATACTTGCAATCATGCAAGAAGAAAATGGTAGCAATTTTGTACATGATGCTGTCAGTAGAGATAGAATAGAAACATTTAAATATATATGTGTATATATATATATATATATATATATATATATATATATATACACACACATACACACACACACACACATATAATATATATAAAATTCACAGTATCAGATTAGTTTCTGGTATATAACATGGTGATTCAATATTTTTTGAGATTATACTCCATTTAAAGTTATTATAAAATAATAGCTATATTTTCCTGTGCTTTACAACATATACTTGTAGCTCATTTATTTCAACATAGTGATTTTTGTATCTCTTAATCCCTTAAACCCCTATCTTGCCCCTCCTCCCTTCCCTCTACCCACTGGTAAACACTAGTGTGTCTGTGTTCTGTTCTGTTATATTCATTTATTTGTTTTATTTTTTAGATTCCACATGTGATAATATACAGTATTTGTTTTTCTCTGTATGACTTATTTCACTAAGCATAATACCCTCTAGATCCATCCATATAGTTGCAAATGGCAGAATTTCATTCTTTTTTATGGTGAGTAATATTCTATTATGTATGTATACCAATATATGTATTACTTATCCATTCACCTGTGGATGGTCACTAAGCTTGCTTACCTATCTTGGCTGTTATAATTAATGCTGTTATGAACATTGGGGTGCATATATCTTTTTGAATTAGTGTTTTCATTTTCTTTAGATATATACCCAGGAGTGGAATATCCAGATCTTATGATAGTTCTATTTTTAGTTTTTTGATGAACCTCCTTAGTGTTTTCCATAGTGGCTGCACCAATTTAAATTCTCACCAACAGTGTACTAGGGTTCACTTTTCTCCACATCCTCACCAACATTTGTTATTTGTAGACATTTTAATGATAGTCATTCTGACCAGTGTGAGGTGATACCTCATTGTGGTTTTGATTTGCATTTCTCTGATGATTAGTAATTTTTAGCATCTTTTCATGTGCCTGTTGGCTGTTTGCATGTCTTCTTTGGAAAAATATCTGTTCAGGTCTTCTTCTTATTTTTTAATCAGATTTTCTCTTTCTTTTTGATATTGAATTGTATGAACTGTTTATATATTTCATATATTAACCCCTTATTTGTCATATCATTTGTAAATATTTCTCCCATTCAGTAGGTTGTCTTTATGTTTTGCTTATAGTTTCCTTTGCTGTGCAAAAGGTTTTAAGTTTAATTAGGTCGCCTTTGCTTATTTTTGCTTTTGTAACACTTTAAATATATTTTGAAGGCATAATTAACAAGTATTTTGTAAGAAGAACCCCTTCATTGTCACCATTTGGGTGTCAAAGTGGGTCATTTATTATTAGCCACCTCTCATGTAATAGAGTAAGGGAAGAATTCTACAGTGTCTTATAACATGGGCTAAGGGATAGGATTCAATGGAGAAACTTAAAAGCTGGTGTTAGTGCAAGAAAACAAGGCATGATTCCCCAAATTAACACGTGGGTATGATTCCTGGAGCCAGGGCTAAACCCAAAGGGAGTATCTGCTTTCCCATGAAGGCATCTCTCAACACTTGCTCCTATTCCTTCTTATAGGAAGTTAGCCTTTTTCAAAAATGAACACATAAACTATTTGGATGCTGCACAGTCTGTATTGTCTGCCAGTGTTTCATAGGTGTTTAGGAACCCCAACTGCCCAGCACGTGTTCACCTTGGAGCTATTGAAAATTACAACCCAGGAAATGCAGAGTGAGTGCCTAGGGTCATTTTCAGTAATTCAGTTCCATCCATCAAAGTGAAACTTTCTGATAGAATTGATTATAGTGTTTTGGTGTTGAAAAGAGAGAAATCAAACCCTGGTCTAGACTGAAGCGGCATGACCACCAGTTAACAAAGATGCTAAATTGATTTTACCTAGATAGAATTTTGTATATCGGAGTTTTATTCCAACTTTAAAATACGTATCTTTCTTCCTCCCTGCTCTTGCCTAGTAAGGTCAACTCATCCGCAAACAAGATTTGCAACAAAATATATCCATTAATATTCAAAATCCCAATATTTCTTGCAGTCTCCATTTTGTTTTCAAAATATTATTTTCTCTGATACCAGCTGCAAAGGCTTCCAATTTCTTGTGTCAGTTGAACTCATTAGTGTAGTTCATTTCCCTACCCTTGCTATCTGTCTATTTCTGTATTTGTATCTACCTATTATCTCTTTAGAGTTTTCTGGTTGCTTTTTACTTCCTTATGTTGGCTTTAGGCTTCTAGAACCCAATTTCATTTCTACAATTGAGCCAAAATCTGGCTAACTCTCCTTGAACTTCTACCCTGCAATAGGCAGGATTCATTGTGCCATACTCAATGTAAATAACTAAACTGATTACAACACTGTTAGTTCAGTATTTTCAATTATTTCCCTGACCCACTGAGCAATAATTCTTTAGGATGAATACATGGAATTCAGAGTGTATTTTTAAAAGGTTAAAATAACCAGATTAACTCCTTGGAAGTTAGATTACATAATCCCTAAATACATGGTCTAATTAATTTTCTTTGAAATTTTTAACCTGGACCTATCAGTAGAAATTGAATTGACTCAAAGTAACATATTTGTAGGCTGTACATCTAAGGGATATGGAAATCTTCTTTTACTTTCTTGAGAAATGAAGCAATTTCATCTCCAGCAACTGTAAAGTGAACTGGAAATTGGTTCTGAAGGTGGAACTGTGAAGCTGCAGTCATTTCTAAACGGGTGTTGTTCCTGAATAGAGTTGTTTCTGGTGACTTATTTGCATAAATATGTCCCCTTTACACCTAGAGAAAAGAAGAAGAAAAATTAATGTGTTTGCTATACACTTTATTTGCTTTCATTTCTACTTTTTTTTTTTTTTTTTTTTTTGGTTTCAAAACTCCTGACAAATATTAAGGACATGGATAGCAAACTTAGGCAGCTGACAGAAGCTTCTCACTAAATAAGTAAGGAGAATAAGGTAGTCAATTTTTGTCTCTACCTATTCTGTGATTTCTTCCAGGCAAAAATGCCAATTAAAAATATGCAAATTAATATAATGTTGCATATTAATTATCTCTCTCAATAAAGAAAAAATCAAAGATGCAAGTCATCACAGATGTATACTTACTCAATTTATTTCCAACAATCTCTGACCAGTATCAGTGGGAGGAGTGAGTGAACAGTAGTACTTAGAAGCTCTCATGCATTGATAGAACCAAGTTAACTCTTTAAATATGTTATGTTCTATACACTCATTCTATTATTTTTTGCTTATAATTTCTCCTAGTCTACATAAAGTTGAAATAAAAACATGTACCCTTGGGTTTGCATGTGAAAGAGTAATTAATATTGATTCAGGAGATGAGGGATATTTCCTGATATTTGATAAAAGCCAGGAAAAGGTATGAGAAAAGCTGAATATCTTCAGGGAATGAGATTTGTTATACTGATGTGGTTTGAACATAGTTCTCAGAGAAGTGCGAAATACAGAGTGAAGCTGGAAAGCAAGAATGAAGCAGTTCCAAAAAATGTAGAATGACATGTTAATTATCTCTTTTTTATTTGACAGGTAATAGAAGAGACAACTAAGATAGGTACAAAGTTTGGACAGTCACGTTTCCTCTCATGCTCACCACCCTTCTGATGGAAACAGCCAGGTCCACAACCTCTATTCAGGGAGCATCCCAGGTTGATTCCATTTTTGTATGAATAATGATCAAGCTGCTTTCACCTGACCTCAAACATCTGACTACAGCTAATTTAAAGAGATGGGAATTCTATGCTTATGAGGTGGTTGGGTATAAAGGCTGCATTCAAGTCTAGGCAATTCCTTTAATTCAACAGATGTTCTGTATCCAGAAATTTAAATAGGTGGCACCAGGAAACTGAAAGTTTGCAGCAGGCTTTGAAGAAGAGAAGACATAGGAGATACTCTAAAGAAGCCATTACAGAGAATAACTAAACCACATTAAAGGAAAGGCACAAGCGATGGAAATTAGTAGACCTCTGTTTTGAATGGAGCTCTTGAAGCATCACCAGAAATGACAAAAGCAAGGTGCACAAGAGTACATATGTAATGCTATCTTTGTGTAAGAAATGGGGAGATACATATTCATATTTTCTTATATTTTCACAAACATTAAAAAGATGCACAAATGACAAGAGTATTCTTCTAGAAAAAATGAGGAGAAGTGAAAAAATACGAATGGAGATGAGGTGGGAGCTAAATTTATTCTCTCTTAACTCTAAGAATTTTTTTTTAATCTGAGATTTTACTTCCAGTTGTACACACCCTTGTAAGATAGATTTTAAGAGCTGGGAAATTTGTCTCATTCCTTTTCTGTCTAGAATGCATTCTTCTCTTCGGGGAAATCATTGTCTGAGTCCTTATGAAATAATTAAGGGTAGGCTTATGCCCTCAGGTACTATAATCTCCAAAAAGGGATTCAACTTTCTCCCATTCTGATTATTTCAGTTTCTGTGATGAATCAACCTGAAACAGTCAGACTTAGAATCATCAGATGGTTAGGGTTCTCCCTTCAAATTTGCCTGAGGCCTCTACCAGAACCTTTGACTAGAAATAGAGTTTTCCAGAAGAAAAAGCAAAGCCAGTTAGCCTTAGGTTCTCAATGAAAAAGATTTATTAAATATTCTTGGCAAATGATACCTCAAGAAATAGACTCCTGGGTGCATGCTTCCCAGTGAATCTAGCCAGCAGAAGCAGTCACTTGACAGACTGAGCTAGGCCCTTATGCTTAGGATTTCTAGGAAGCAGATGATGAAAATAACCACTGTTCCTAGAACAAGACATAATTATAACATTTAAAGCAATAAATAAAGAGGGAAATCTGATCATGAAATATTTTGATAAAAATTTTGGCATATTTGATTTTGTTTTTTAAAAGTAGGCTTTAAAGAATAGGTTTAGATTTACAGAAAAGTTGCAAAAATAGCACCAAGGATTTCAGTGTACTTTATACTCAGTTCCCTTATTGTAAACGTATTACATTGATATGATGCATTTGTCACAATTAATGAATTAATATATTAATGAACTGATATATCAATAATATTGATATATTATCATTATCTAAATATTATACGTCATTTGAATTTCCTTAGTTATTCCATAATGTCCTTTTTTTGTTTCAGGTTACCATCCATATCACCACATTACATTTGGTGATCATGTCTCCTCAGGCTTCTCTATACTGGAATAATTTCTCAGACTTTCATTTGATGAGCTTGTCTGTTTTGAGGAGGACTGGTGAGATATTTTGTAGAGTGTGTCTCAGTTAGGTTTTGCTAATGTTTTCTTGATGATTGCACAGAAGTCATGAGCTCTTAGGAGGAAGACTGCAAATATAAAGGACGATTCTCTTCATCATGTCAAAGTTACGTGTAATTAACATGACATATTTGTATAACAGAGTCACTTTGTAAATCATTTACACCCCAATAATTTTTTTTTAAAAAAAGTGACTCATCACTGTTAATATTGACCTTCATCACCTGACTGAGGTCATGTTTGTAAGGTATTTTTAAGGCTTTTAAAAGAATTTTTTTATTATATTGGGTAGGCCAAAAATTTCGGAAAAAAACCGAACAAAATTTTTGGCCAACCCAATATATGTTACAAATATTTCTTCCCAATTTGTTCCATATATATATATGTGTATGCATATATATATATATATATATATATATATATATGCATACACATATATATATATTTGTTGTTGTTTTATCTTGGCCGCATGGCATGTGGGATCTTAGTTCCTGACCAGGGATCAAACCTGCGCCCCCTGCATTGGCAGCATGGAGTCTTAACCACCAGGGAAGTCCCCTATAATGTTTTTGCAGAGTAAAGTTACACTGTTTCCCCCTTTCCCTTATGGTACTCTTTGGAAAGAAGTCGTGATGTTCAGACCACATTTAAGTGGTGAAAGCTATGCTCCACGGCCTTGAAGAAGGATATCTACATAAGTTGTTTTGAATTATGTTATATGTGAGATTTTCTTATTCTCCACCATGTATCTGTTTTTAAAATGTACTTTGTTATTTATTTAAATCATTATGAAATCATGAATATTTATTTTATAACGAGTTATAATCCAATACTATAGATGTATTTTTATTTGTATATTTTTTATTCTGTTTCTCTGATTTTAGTTTGGCTGTTAGAAGATTTTTTTGTTTGTTTGTCTTCTCTGCATGCTTGGCATATCATCATCATCTTTTTTGAGTACTTCCTTATCTTTTGGAACTACAAGTGGATCGAGGCTCATCTTGTGTACTCCCTACCCCGGCCATAGAATCAGTCCTTTCTCCAAGAAAACCTTGTTCATTTTATTAGAGAATGGAATTAGAGCCAACTTCTGGGTATTGGTGCTTGGCACTGTTACTGAGATGTGTTTGTTTCTAGGCTTTCTCAGTGGGCAGAACCTGGAAATATATGAACCTGTATATATACACATATCTTTAATTTGTCTATATTTACCCTTCTATATCTCCAACTCCAATCCTGTATCATATGGTTAACTCTAGCTTTTTACAAGTTATGAGCAGTGAATGAGATTCCCTATTGCTCTACATCCTTGACAGCAATTGGAATTGTCAGTTCTTTGGCTTTTAGCCATTCTAATAGGAGTGTGGCTAGAGTTCATTGTTATTTTAATTTTGCATATCCCTTATGACAAGTGATGTGGAACTTCTTTCATATGTTTATTTTCCATTTATATATCTTCTTTGGTGAGGTGTTTGCTCAGATATTTTACCCATTTTTTTAATTGAGTTGTTTATTTACTTATTGAGTTGTAAGAGTACTTGTTTAGCATTGCCTTTTGATTCTTTCTCATAATTTCCATATCTCTGCTGACTTTATTCATCTAGCTTTGAATGTTGTCTCCTTTTGTCAATAGAACCCCTAACATATTAATCATAGTTATTTTAAATTCCATGACTGAAATTGCCAACATTTGCATCACATTTGAATCTGGCTCTGGTGGATGCTTTGTCTTTCCAGACTTTGTTTTTCTGGCCTTTTTTCACACCTTGTAATTTTCTGTTGAAAGCCAGAAACACTGTGTCAGCAACATAACTGAGTTAAATAGAATTTTAGTATGAGAAGTGATGTTAATCTGGCTAGGTGTTGGTGTGTTTAATGTTTGTTGTAGGTATTAGTACCAGAGACTTCAAATTCTTCTAGTGTCCTTGCTTTCATCTCCTAGCTTGACTTAGGGCTTCCCTAAGTACTTCTGCTGAGTGTCTGCATCCTGAGGCACTTTCAGCTACAATCCACTGTTGTTATTCTGGAGCCCTGTTTGTGTAGAAGCAGCATGTCCTTAACTAAAATGTATAGTTTTAGATTTAGGGTGTATTCTATAATCTTCTGATCAAATCTCAGTATGTTAGTGGGCTTGTGTCTCCTGAGTGTGTCCTTTACAAGTGTTTCTGTTCCTCCTCCACACATATGTCTACTCTCCCACAAAACCACCCTCTACTCCCTTCCCCAGCTGCAGCAATCTCAATATTTTTGCTTGATGTCCTGTGCCTTGTTGACTGTCTTCTTTTCTTTTCCCTAAGTGAGAGAGGAAGGCTTTGTCTTTTGTTTTTAACACTCTTGTATCTTTTGTCCTGATGATAACTACTTTTAACATTGCTGAAATTTACTTGATTTGTCTTTTTTGTTTAAACATTTTTAATTTATTTTGCAAGAATGTATATTTTATTGCATTCAAAATGGATAATGGAGATAATAGGAATATTTATTACCTGTAATTTCAAAATCCAGAATTAAACACTTTTTTTCTTTGCTGTAAATCTTACAGCTTTTTTTTCTATGCATATATAAGGACAAGTTATTTTTTTGGATGTGGTCATGTTATGCATACTATTTTTCCTTCAACCAAAAATATGCAGAAATAACTTCATGTGTATATAACTGTGTATCTATACTAGAATTATTAATTTAATGAAAATAAATTTTATAGATATATAATATATTTAACAAATCACCATTTGTTGACTGTATTGGTTGGTCCTATTTTTCTCATATAAAATATGCCTCAGGGAATGTCCTTATGCATACATTTGTAAGAAATCTACTATGAAGCTTTTCAGATTAATTCTCTGAAGTGTTATCTTTGAGCCTACAGAGTATGTTTCTTTTCAGATTTTTAAAAAACTTCTAAAAGTGAAGTTAAACACAGTCTTTTATGACTTTGATATAAATTGGCAATGCACTGTCCTGAAAGTTAGTAACAATTTTCTTTCCTACTGATAATATATGGCAGTCATACCTAAGTATTTTACATCTTAGAGGAAGTGTACGTCTCTCCTGGGGTAAGTTCTCTCAGGGAATTCTTATGGGAGTATAACTACTCATCCTCAGTCCATGTTCTACGATGGAATCCTCATGGGGAACCCATGTATATATTTATTAGAAGAAAAACATTGTTTTTTCCTGCCCATTCTGGGTCCCTAAGTCTGAGAGCGTGAGTAAGTGAAAATGTTTTTAAATACCTTATTCTCAGAAGACCATCTTCTTCTAGATGAGTTCCAGCATTCTCCCACAGATATGACAGATTTTATTTGTTATTTTAGACCAAGGAAACTAATTTTCCCTACCCCTATAATAGGATCTGGTGCTAAGACAGAAACCAATGAAATAGTGGAAATCTCCAAAGTCAGACTTTCCAGATAATATTCTTTTTCATTAGGACACTTTATTTTTTTAACTTCAATATTCTTCTTGGAAAATAGTTCAGCATTTGTCTATTGCTTTTGTCATCTGGTAATTGGAAATAATCTCTAAAAATTATTACTAGTGCTTCTGGAATCCATTGTGAATGGAAGATGATATTTGTTTAGGTGTCAGCTAATTTAATAGAATATTTAATATTGCAAGCAAACAAATGTTTCTTTTCAAATGTATCTAAAAAGCAACTGGAGACAATTTAGGTAATTTGTGCACTTGTAATTTGCTATTGTTGGCTCTCTGTGTTTTCTGGAAAACAGTTTTCCATGAAATTGCTGTTAACTTTTAGATGCAAGATTATTTTGTACAATGTTCATTTAAAGGAACCACCCTTCTGTATAAATATCTTTCAGGCTAACTACACAAAAGTGCCAACATATTAACCTCTTTAAATGTATGGTTTAGGGGATAAAAGAATAATTTTCTATATTCTAAGTAGGACCTGATTATCATTTGTCTTAGGACATATTTCTAGCTAACTTGTTTGAGTAATGCTGTACTTTGACCCCTAGTGACCTCAGAACATATAGGTCCCATTTTATATATGGGGGATCCAAAACGATATCCAACAGTTAAACTCTCTTGCTAATAGGCATCAATAGAATTCTAAATCAAAGATATTCTTAATGATACTATTCATCAGTTGAAATGAAGACTATCAAATCCTTTTCAATATGATTATTTCTATAATAGAAAAGTGTGTATTTTTTCTTCTTTTCCTGGTACCTGGAATTCTAACACTTCTCTTGGATTTCTAGACCTTACATGGTATATCCTCATTTTAGTTATCTACTCCATGATTTTAGTTAAGCTAATCCTCTTAGTAATTGCAGACCTGACTTTCTCCTTTTCTTTTCTTTCTTTCTTTCTTTTTTCTTTTCTTTTCTTTTTTTTTTTAATAACTAGAGAGGCTCCTCTGCCACATTTTTGCCTATATTTCCACTTACTTATGAGAAAATGTGACAAAGAAATCATATCTTTAAGGAGCAGAATCTCAGGGAAATTGATGATTACAAACCTGGAGATTATCTGAAATGTCTCCTATGCTAAATGTTTACTGTAAATCTATGTGTGCTACACTCAGAAGTTTGATAAATGTATTGATATCTGCTTTATTTCTTCTAAGTCAATGCCCTCTTTAATTTCATGGAATAATTTTTCTAAGTCTTTACCAATCTTATGCTCCCTAAGTAAACTTTCCAGTAACAGAGTCATTTTGTGTTGCTGAGATTTTCTAAAATATCACATATATAATTCAGTAAACTTACTATAGAATTTTCAGTCTTCTATTTGAGGAAACAATGTTCATTCTCTTAATTGCACTTTTTAAAATCTTAGTGGTTAAAATATTTTCCTTCTAATTAATTTTAAGAATAAACTAGGTTTTAAATAAGTTGGAGGTGCCAAGAAGTGGAATAAGCATTCTGAATAAGTATGAGAATATGGGTGGAATTTGTTTTCTATGATGTAATTATTTCATAAGATATATTTAAAATATTGGAGGGAATATTACAAGGGTGATAAAAGAAAGCCCAAAGAATGATAAAAATGAGAGTTCAAGAAAAGCTTACTGCATAAAGAACTTTATTTTATGTAATGAACAAGAATGGCAATGGTGCATATCATGACTGTGATAAATGTGTTCACAATTCAAAGTAGAACTCTGATATCAAATTTTGTTAGATCATATTGACCTTGTTTTTAGGACAGAATAGTTTAGCAATAGATTCATGGTTTAGTAGTCTCCAGCTCTTTATCTTTACCGTCACAACCATTATCTTCATCAACATGCTACTCTGGATGATATTTTTGAGCGCTTATTATTTACCAGAGATGTCAGTCACTACCTTATACCTATAGTCTCACATAAGTTCAAATGCAATGAAGCATTACATAATTTTCCAGGTTTACACAAAGCTGAGATTTAAACCTCTGTGTCTAAATCCCTAGTCCATGTTCTTTCTAAAACATGTCACTGACTATTTACACTTATAAATAGCATTTAATAACTTACCCAGGCTTGTTAATTTTCAGTTGCCCATGTCTCCTTCATATTTGATTCTTCTTAGAGTACAGTGAGCTTCCTATCCTTGAATAAAATAACATAGGCTTTTTTGTTTTTAATTTTGATCACTATCCGCACCTGAAAGAGGCGAGTGGCTACATAATGACTGCTCATTTGAGAAAACATGAATTCTTTAAGGATACTTGACTGCCACTGAAGTGGTTCCAATCTCCTCCCTTAACCCAGACCCTACTTATGTGGATGTCAGCCTAAAACACTGTGCTTTCTAAGTCTTTATTTAATACTAAGAACAGTACCTATAGTGGAAGTAAAGGTGGCATTCACTGGGAAACAGTGAAAATTTTGTGGATTAAATGAGCCAGGGTCAGAAGACAACCCCTCTTGAGCCTATAGTTGCTGGAGAAAAACACAGGTAAACTTAGTAGATAAGTAAAACATTTAAGGTGAACCTTATAATATAGAATAAATTGAAAAGATTCTTATGGGGGTGATGTCTGTATGAGTTTGAATTTGAATATCAAGACAATTAAATGTTGAAGTGATGCTCAGAGATGTCCAGGATTTGATGAGAAAAGGCTCCAGCAACAACTATATAGCTTTGTTTGGTCTGCTAAAAAGGCAAGACCACAATGGCACTGCCGAAGCTGCTGGGACTTCTGACAGAATCGCTGTATAACTTGGAGCACAGTGAGGACTCACAGGCTGCCGAGATGAGCTTCTTCTCTCTGTCTTGGTTCGTCTCCAATAACCAGAGGAATTATAAGTGGTGTAGTTTGTCCTCCATCTAGGGATCTCCCCTTCTCTCTTTTTATGGGCCAAAGTAAAATAGAAGGTAAAAATAATATGAGCTTAATTATCTAATTTAGATGTTTCGTGTCCTGACATGTAATCTTAAGAATCTGAGACAGGTCTGTAAATACAACCTGAATTATTGTCATAAGCAACCACTAATATTTCAACATTGTTGACATGGTCTGTGAATTCACAACCACAAAGGGCTTTAAAATGCATACTATACTACAAACAACCACATTACAACATTATTAATATTTGACTTCAGTTGTATTCATATGTTGAGGACTGCCAATAAAATTTGGATTGCTTAATTTTTGCCTCTACAGTTAGAAATATAAAAAATCAAGTGTGAAGTGGTCTATCCCGTGTCACCATCTGGTCTTGAAGTTCCTCTGAAACAATGATTCCTTCTCAAAGTGCATCTAAATTAGAATCACATGAAGTATTGGTTTGCCTGCACATCCCCAGGCTAACACAGACTAAATCGTAAACTCTGGGAGATGGAGCATAGCATCTTTATTTTCAACAAGCCTTTCCAAATAGTTTCTATCATAGAGAAAGTTGAGAATCCATGTTTTAGCACATTCCTGGTGATTTCTCATCAACCCTGTGTTTTTCATTAAACTATCATCTCTCACATTTAAACACACAATCATATACTTGGCTGGGCAGAAACTTTGACAATGACACTGCTTCTTTGCCAGTGACTCCCAGTTAGACTTTGTCCCTCAGAGGCAGTAGAGGGAGACTGCAAGGCAGAAAGAGGAAGTAGCATGCTCCTTCAGTCTGCTTGTCCCTGGTAGCTTTGCCCCAGCATTGCTTTTTTTCACTCTGGCAGTAGCCGTTGTTCCCTTATCTCCAACTGATTCCTGTTTGCAGTGTTTCCAACATTCACAGAAACAGCCTAATTTGTGCTACATCCTCTTTCCCACAACTTAAATTCAATTAGCCCAACCTCTTTGGCATTGTTCGCACTGCTGTAAGGATGGTAACTTTTTCTTCCCCCTTAGGGTATTATTTATAAGGTACTTCTGTCCGTGTCTTATTTTGTTCTTTATCAGTTTCTTAATACTTGATTAAAACTTTTTTGATTTAAATTATTTTTGTTAAGATACTTGGCATATTTTTCCTACTCCTGAGTACACACTGGGGAATTCAAGCTCCAATGAAATCAATTCATCACCCTTCCCCCATTAAGAAAATTCATCACATTATTAGACAGCTATTATTCCTGGAAAAGTTTTCTTTATAAGAACCAAATTCAATTTCTCTTTCTATGCAATGCATTCCACATTTTAGTGCATAGAATTAGGAACCTTATCATATTCTTGGCAAAGCAGAATTGAAATCATCTGTATCTTTATTGCTAGAAAGCTTGAGATATTTATTTTCTGTTTCAAAATAAAGTAAAATATTACAAATGGTTGAATCATAATATTGGAATCAGTGTTTTAAAATATTTCTTATTAAATCTTTCAATTAATGTGCAAAGAAGGCACTAGTACTCTTATTATAGATATAGAATGTCAGACTTGGGCAGATTAAGGTAATTAACTTGTGTACTGATAATTCACCAGACTGGTATATGGTAGTAATATTTCCACTGTATTAATTTTATACAAAAATGCTTGTATGGAACTTAAAAACCTTGCATTTTTATCTTTAAATATCCCAAAAGTAATTTAAAATGGCTCAGTTTGATTGTAAGAATTGACATCTGACTGGTTCCTTCAGGGAACTCCCCTGAAACTGTCAAGGGAAAAACTAAAAACAAAACAACAACAACAAAACTAAAGAAAGAAGTAAAGAAACATTTTTTTCGTGAGTTATATAATAGTCTTGTGGGTTTCTTAAATATTTAAATATTGTATAACAATTTTAGCATTTACTCATGTATTATGTATATATATACATATATGCATACATTATACTCATATTAAATTTTGTCATGGCTATGTTTCTGAAAGTTTATATTATTTGATTACCTTATCCATAATTATTTAATATCATCCTCCATTATAGTAAAATAATTATGAATAATTTACTTAAGAATATTTTTATTTTATTGTCATCATGATATACTTGGTCTGATGGTCAATAATCAACACTGAAAAAAAGGATAATGATTTAAACTGTTCCCTCTTTCATTTTGAAAATCAATTTGTTAAATAAGAAGCAGCAAATATTGACTCCTCTTTCAGTTTATGAATTCAATTATCTTATCTTCTGTAAAAGCAATAATTGTTTTTATTTTTCTGAATTTCAGAAGAGTAAATAGTTTTTGTATTTAAAAGTAAGTTGAGGACTGATACGTTTTAAAAATTTAGATAGCTACAGAAGTGTGACTTTCACTCAAAATAACATGCAAAAGGAATAAAAAAGCTCACATATACTCTCAATCATTTTTGCTAAGAAAATCATGTGATTTATAACAATCATAGGAAATAGAACACATTGATTTGAAGTTTAATTTACTCTAAAATAATTAATTTTCTAATATTTTAGTAAGATTTTATGCCGGGAAAA
The DNA here is from genome assembly GCF_009873245.2 of Balaenoptera musculus. Lineage (NCBI taxonomy): Eukaryota > Metazoa > Chordata > Mammalia > Artiodactyla > Balaenopteridae > Balaenoptera > Balaenoptera musculus. Next base: position 17,100,587 of record NC_045797.1, read on the forward strand.
TGACAATAAATTTCACTTAAGTTTAGAATTGCATTAGCTATATTGAGTTTGAATTGCATCTTTATTAATGTAAATAGGAGGAGCAATCTGAGACTCAGTTATTCATCTAGTTTTGTCAACTAGTGAAGAAAATGTCATTGTCTTTTATGCTGAAAAGAAGCAGGGTTACTCTTCAGTAATTCTAATACTTTTTTTTCTAGTTGAAATTGATTTGAAATTTGTTGAAAAATTCATCAGAGAATCTGGAGAGGTAACTTTGCTCCTTGCTGTCTTTTTTGTCTCAGATGCAGACAACTGAGTACACCAGGCAGGGGTCGGAGAGATAATAACACTTCCCAACTTATTTTACTTCAGATTCACTGAGTCTGGAGATGGGAGAAATTTTTAGGGTTCTCAAGATTTAATCAAAGAATGAAGAAGTCTGAGCTCACATTAATTGCTTACGTTTTATACTTCCTTAATTTAAAACTGTCATAGGAGTTATGTTGTCCAACTCAGAACCTGGAGGAGGAAATCTGATTATGATTTTTCTAACGGATGATTACTCAGTTTTACTGAACACTTTTGGGGTTTGATTTCTAAAAGGGAGCTGGCTCTTCTGTGATCCATCTTAAGTTGTCAGTCAATATTTGCCTCAAACTTCTTGCAGTTGATATTAATTTTACTTTCAAAGCTATACAGAATAACATCAACAATTTTTCTCTGTTGTATCTTCACAAATGTATAGTCAGCTATCATGCCCATATTTAATTTTTCCATTGGATACTATCAAAAATACTTCAGATGGTGTGTTTTTTCACCTCTTCATCATCCTTATTTCCCTCAAGAAGTGTTGTTACTTTTTGCAGCATGTATCATTGATAAAAATATAAATCTACTAAAATATAAAAAGTTCAATCTGTATTTCTATAAATGGAAAATGAGATTACGTGTGTTCTTCCTTATTACTGGCTTATACTGAGTTTTGGAGCTACTTATGTATCCACATTTTTAATCAAGTAATATTAATCTAGGTTTTTCTTTTCACATTCTTATGCTATCTATATATTTTTCTAACTATACTATTATATAAATTTGAAGAAATTGATCAATTTTGCATGTAACGCAGTATTTATTGAACACCAACAACTTTTCTATAACTGTAGATACAGACATTGGCAGGTAAAATAAGTACGTATATGTTATATACAGAGGGGAAATTAGTGAAGAAACATGTTTGTCTATACCTATAAGATCCTATATTTCATTAAATAATCCTACAATGCTCTGTGATTCTTTCCATACTAATATTACCTAGTCACTATTAACCACCAAGTAATTAATGGACCAGACATTGGAGTATTTTTTATGCCTTATCTCATAAATTTTATCCAGCAGACCTATGGGAAAATGACAATAATTCCATCTAAAAGTAGAGAATGTGTAGCATTGAGTTGAACTACTGGTAAAAGACATGACTATTGAGAAGCAAAGTCAAGATTCAAAAGCAACTCTTTCTGAGTCCAAAGCCTATGAATCTTTCCACATCAGAAAAATAGCTACTTTTTCTTGAGTAAAAACCCTAGGCACTACATATGATAGGTTATTTATTTTGCACCACAAAGTACAAACACCTCCTAAAGATGCACTCGTCAATTAACATGTTCAGATTCTTCATAACCATAGCACATTTCTGGAGTGTCTAAAAATGTTGCTGAATTGGGATGTTCCTTCTTAGTAGTGTTTTGGCTCTGCTATTGAATTGCTAATCAATACTATGAAATGTTGATTGTATCATGTTCAACAAATACATGTGTGCTAGGTATGCTGATGCACAGTGTTCCAGATTTCCAGATCACCACCTCCTTCTTATCATTTAGGACCATGCCCAACCACCTCTCCCATCATCATCCCATCCTTTATATACGATGTAATTTCTAAGACATGTAACCCTTGATTTCTTTTTCTGATTTTACTTTCCCCTTTTATAGCAATTATTACTATTTGAAATAACCTCAAATGTTTGTGTTTTTGTTCATTTTGTTTGTTCATGTTTATATTATCTGTCTCCCACACGAGTATATCCACTTCTTGAAGAAAGAATATTCATCTATCCTATTCACTTCTTTATCCTTATTATCTACAACAGTGCCTTGAACATGGCAATTGTCCAATACAATTACTATAATATATAAATACACACATATACACACACATACAACTTGGAGTTTCTACTATACCTTAGAAAAGTAAAGAATCTTTATATGTAAAGAACAGTACGTACAGCTTGATAAAATAGCTCCTTCTTGCTAACATTTCTAAGATGTAAATATTAAAGCATAATAGTTGAATTTTTGTACAGTTGTTCCACACCATTGTTTGGTTTAGTTTTAAATACATGAGGAACACAAACTTCCTACTACTTTTCCAAGTATGTGGTCATTTTATATATTGGTTAAACAAAAATGCAAATATAACTTAGTATATTAGGCAGGGTTCTCCAGAGAAATAGAACTAATAGGGGGGGAGAGAGGGAGGGAGAGAGAGAGAATCCTACAACCTGCGAGTTGGAGAACTAGTAAAGCAGGTGGTATAATTCAGTTGATATCTGAAGTCTTGAGAATCTTTGGAGGGGCAATGGTATGTCTCAGTCTGAATCAAAAATCTCAAGAACAAGGAGCACCTGTGTTTGAGAGCAAAGGATGATGGATAGCTCAGCTTAAACAGAGAGACTGAATTCACCCATTCTCTGCCTTTTTGTTCTAATCAAGCTCTCAACAGATTGGAGGATGTCCACCTTCATTGGAGAGGGCAGATTTCCTTGCTCAGTGTGCTGATTCAAATACTATCCTCTTCCAGAGTCACCCTCACTGACACATCCAGAAATAATGTTTCACCAGCTATATGGACATCTCTTATCCCAATCAAGTTGATATATAAAATTAATCATCACATTTAGTGTAAGGAAATTATCTTTATTCAGCTTCATTGTTTTGCAGTGATACTTGGAGTGATATTATTTGCTGCTATATTATAGATGCACATGGTTCTTACTTCTACCTTCAGGTTATACAATCTTCTTTGCATCCTAATAGGCTCCTATAATCAAACAGCCCAAAAATGTGCTGATGCCTTCATTGATTGAACTGAGATTTTTATTATTATTATATAATACATATTATTATTATTACTATTTTCTTATCTTGAAACTATATAATTTCTTCTCTAACATCTTGAACCATCAATTAAAACTAAGCTTATGCATTGTAATGCTATTGACAGCAATTTATTTACTTTTAAACCGGAGAAAATATCATAATGTGCTAGAGACATACAGAATTTTTATAAGTAGTGTTGGACTTGGCAACTGGCCTGCTTATAGATGGATAGTGTGAGATAAATGCTCTTAATTAATCTCCTCATTAGTATTTCATATTGAACAGTTATTAGATAAAAATTACTCAAATATCATCCTATATTTATCTGGTCAATTTCATACACCATTATCCAGGGGCTTTTCCTCCCACCAAGTCAAGGATTAGTTCTGGCCACCAGGCCTACTGAGGCAAGCTCATGTACAATATTCTGCTTGAGGAGTCAAGCCTAAATTAAAAGAGTAAGGTAACATTTATGTGAAAAAACAAAAAAGATAAATCTTAAGAAAACAAAGGAGTCAAAGGAAAACAGCCATCATTTCCTGAAATCTAACGTAGATAGAAGAGTAAGAGGTATAAGATAGCTGAATTCCAAGGAAGAAACAAAATTTAAAAATCCTAAATATCAACTTATTTTATAAAATGTATGAAAATCACAAACTCTTGCTGGAAAAGTCCAATAAACTAAAAGATGCGTCATGGACACCAAAAATGTACCCTCCCTTTCCCTAAACTCTAGAGCCACACCACTAGAATACTTACCATAAAATTTCTCTGTCTCTTTCACCCTTCTCTCCCTTAAGCATATATGTTATTTTCAACCACTTGGAGAATAATATATGTACATGTAGTTAATACTTATAACCACTAATCTCTTCTTAATTAAAAAATAAGGCTGCAATTACAATTTTTATATTTGTATTTATGAGTATATATATACATATATATGTAATATCTTACTATAATTATAATATGTATTCTTTGAGAGTAAAGTTGCTGGGACAAATGTCAAATACTGTAAAATTTCTTCCAAAGACAAGTTAATTTTCATTCCCACAAACATAAGAAGAATCTTCCCCATCTATGTGGTCATCAACATGGGGTTTTCTCAAAATTTAAAATCCTATCTCACAAATCAATTTGGTGAGAAATTATATACCATCTCTTAAATGACTATTTCCTCAGTAATGAGTGAGATGAAACGTTTTGTCATTGGTTTACAAAAAATTATTCCTAAAAACATGTGAATTTAATTTTTAATCCTGGCAGTTGACTCTTTTGTAATTATTAATGAGTAAACTTAATCATAGAATAAGAAGTTTTCTGTCAAAAGCAAGAGAGAAAAACATTATAACAAGGAGGAGAGAAATGGAAGATATGCAAAGACATTTAACTTGTAGATATGAAAAATACAATGATAGAAATTAAAAAATAAAAAACTCTAAAGGGGATAAATCTATAGCTACTGCAAAAGAAAAAAAATTGATGAACATGCAGACAGAGAAATAGAAACTACCCAAAGGATAAATAGAAGGAAATGTATTGGGGAAAAAAAAATAAACTGAGGTAATATCTGCCAACCTAATGTAAGTTTAACTGCAGTCCCAGAAAAAGAGAAAGGATAAGAAGCCAGAATGATTATCTGAAATAATGATAGTGAGAATATTTTGAAGTTTGATAAAAAAAAAAAAATTGTAAACCTACAGATACAAGGAGCTCAATATACTTTAAGCAGAAAAAAATAGGAATAAAAAGCAAACAAAGAAAACACAGCAAGGTACATTATAATCAAATTGCTGAAATCACCAGAAAAACTTTCAATTGCTGGTTTTACACATAAGGAGCTTAGAAGTTGCCACTCTGTCCTAACAGTAAGCAAAAAACTTAACAGAGTGAAAAATCAACAACTCTTCCTGGATTCACAAAAATGAGAAAACAAATTGCTGTTCCCAAGGCTGGGGAGACAGACAGCTGAATATAGGCAGTTGCTGCTAATCAGAGCAGAGACTCATGAGCAGAAACTCATGAGATAAGTGGAGATAAGACCAGATTAGGAAAACCTGAACTGTAATTGAACAGTTGTTGGAGGCTCAGTGTGCACAAGTCTGAGAGTTTAAAATTTCAGGGAACCCAGTCACAGGGGGGTCCCCATAATATTGTAAGATTTACCTTCAGGATCTCCATCAGGTTCCCACAGTAAAAGCTGGAAACAAAATCCCTTTGGGCTTGCTGCAGAGGAAGGAAAAAAGTAACCATTTTTAAAAACTAAGAAGACAGAGGAACTTATTCAACTTGATCAAGAATATCTACAAAGAACCTACAACTAACATTATACTTAATGGTGAGAAACTGTAAACTTTTCCATTAAGATCAGGCACAAAGCAAGAATGTAACCTCTAGCCACTAGTAATTCAACATCATAGTGGAAGTTCTAGCTAATGAAATAAGGGAAGCAAATATATACAGATGGGAAGGAAGAAATAAAACCGTTTTTGTTCAATGTAGAAAGTCTGAATCAAAAAAATATTCTGTAAAAAATAATTATACAGAGTTTGCAGGATACAAGGATAATATACAAAATAAACCACTTTCATCGCTACCAGGAATGAAAGAGTAGAATTTGAAATTAAAACACAATACTATTTACATTTGTCCCTCCCCCAAAATAAAAATAAGGTAAAATTTGACAAAATCTGTACCATATCTGCTATAGTTTTTATAGAAAAAACTATAAAACCCTGCTGAATGAACTCAAAGAAGAAGTAAATAAATGTTAATAAATAACACGAGTCAATAATGTGAAGTTGTCAGTTCTTCACAATTTGATCTATAGATTTGTAACAATCCCAATAAAAATTCCAAGTTATTTTGTGGATACTGGCAAACCAAATCTAAAATTTATAGAGAAAGGCAAAAGATGCAGAATAGCCAACACATACTCTGAAAATGAACAAAGCTGGTGGACTGACACTACTCAACATCCAGATTTACAATAAAACCACAGTAATCAAGACACTGTGGTATTGCCTAAGGAATATACAGACAGATCAATGGAACAAAATAGAGATTCCAGAAATAGACCCACATAAATGTAGTCTACTGATATTTGACAAAGGAGCAAAGACAATACAATGGAGTAAAGATAGTACTCTCAACAAACGTTATTGGAAAAAGTGAACATCCACATGAAAGAAAAATGAATCTAGACACAGACTATACACATTTCACAAAAAATTAATGCAAAATGGATCACAGACCCAAACATAAAACACAAAACTATAAAACTCCTCCCAAAAAACATAGAAGAAAACATAGATGACTCTGTGTATGGAAGTGTAACACCTAAGGCACAATCCATGAAAGGAAGTATTGATAAACTAGACTTCATTAAAATAAAAAAATATTCTTTGTAACCCAATGTTAAGAGAATGAGAAGACAAGACACACATTGGGAGAAAATATTTGCCAAATACATCTTATAAAGGACTGCTACTGAAAGTACACAAAGAACACTTAAATCTCAACAATCAGTAAACAAAAAATCTGATTAATAAATGAGCCAAAGGCCTTAACAGACACCCTACCAAAAAAGAGATTCAGATGATATGTATACAAATGAAAAAATGTTCCACATTCTATGTCATCAGGGAAATGCAAATTAAAAAGAAAATGATATGCCATTACACACCTATTAGAATGGCCAAAGTCTAGAACACTAACACCAAATTCTGGCAAGGATGTGGAACAACAGCAATCCTCACTCATGGTTGGTGGGAATGCAAAATGGTACAGCTACTTTGAAAGAAAATTTGATCGTTTCCAACAAAACTAAACATACTCTTAAGATACAATCCAGCAATTGTGCTCCTTGGTATTCAACCAAAGGAGCTGAAAAATTATTTCCACACAAAAATCTGCACAAAGATGTTTATATCAGCTTTATTATAACTGCCAAAACTGGGAAGCAACCAAAATGTCCTTCAGTAGGAAAAGGCAAAATTATTTACTCTCTTCAAATCATTTTCACACTTTTTTGTAGGTTCTATTCAGTGTATTAAAGAAATAAATAAAAATAAAAGTAATAGAGCACTCCCTCTTGCGAGAGCACTGGAATCACAACTAACTGCTGAACAGTCATTGACAGGAAGACACTGGAACTCACCAAAAAAGATGCCCCACTCCAAAAACAAAGGAGAAGCCATAATGAGATGGTAGGAGGGGCGCAAACACAGCAAAATCAAATCCCATAACTGCTAAGTGGTTGACTCACAAACTGGAGAATACTTATAGCACAGAAGTCCACCCACTGGAGTGAAGGATCTGAGCCCCACATCAGGCTTCCTAACCTGGGGGTCCGGCAATGAGAGGAGGAATTCCTAGAGAATCAGACATTGAGAGCTAGCGGGATTTGATTATAGGACTTCGACAGAACTGGCAGAAACTGAGACTCCACTCTTGGAGGGCACACACAAAGTAGTGTGTGCATCAGGACCCAAGGGAAGGAGCAGTGACTCCATAAGAGACTTAACCAGACCTACCTGCAAGTGTTGGAGGGTCTCCTGCAGAAGCAGGGTGTGGCTGTGTCTCACCGTGAGGACAAGGACACTGGCAACAGGACTTCTGGGAAGTACTCCTTGGTGTGAACCCTTCCAGAGTCTGTCATTAGCCTCACCAAAGAGCCTGGGTAGGCTACAGTGTTGGGTCACCTCAGGCCAAACAACCAACAGGGAGGGAACCCAGGCCCACCCATCAGCAGACAAGCAGAATAAAGTTTTACTGAGCTCTGCCCACCAGAGCAACAGCCAGCCCTACCCACCACCAGTCTGTCCCATCAGAAAACTTGCACAAGCCCCTTAGACAGCCTAATCCACCAGAGGGCAGACAGCAAAAGCAAGAAGAACTACAAACCTACAGCCTGTGGGAAAAAAAAAAAAACACATTCACAGAAAGATAGACAAGATGAAAATACAGAGGACTTTGTACCAGATGAAGGAACAAGATAAAACCCCAGAAGAACAACTAAATGAAGTGGAGATAGGCAACCTTCCAGAAAAGGAATTCAGAATAATGATAGTGAAGATGATCCAGGACCTCAGGAAAAGAATAGAGGCAAAGATCGAGAAGATGTAAGAAATGTTTAACAAAGACGTAGAAGAATTAAAGAACAAACAAACAGAGATGAACAATACAATCACTGAAATGAAAACTACACTAGAAGGAATCAATAGCAGAATAACTGAGGCAGAAGAACGGACAAGTGACATGGAAGATGGAATGGTGGAATTCACTGCTGTGGAACAGAATAAAGAAAAAAGAATGAGAAGAAATGAAGACAGCCTAAGAGACCTCTGGGACAACATTAAATGCAACAACATTTGCATTATAGGGGTCCCAGAAAGAGAAGAGAGAGAGAAAGGACCCGAGAAAATATTTGAAGAGATTATAGACAAGAACTTCCCTAACATGGGAAAGGAAATAGCCACCTAAGTCCAGGAAGCACAGAGAGTCCCATACATGATAAACCAAAGGAGAAACATGCTGAGACACATAGTAATCAAATTGGCAAAAATTAAAGACAAAGAAAAATTGTTGAAAGCAGCAAGGGAATAATGACAAACAACATACAAGGGAACTCCCGTAAGGTTAACAGCTGATTTCTCAGCAGAAACTCTACAAGCCAGAAGGTAGTGGCATGACATATTTAAAGTGATCAAAGGGAAGGACCTACAACCAAGATTACTCTACCCAGCAAGGATCTCATTCAGATTCGATGGAGAAATCAAAAGCTTTACAGACAAGCAAAAGCTAAGAGAATTCAGCACCACCAGACAAGCTCTGCAACAAATGCTAAAGGACCTTCTCTAAGTGTGAAACACAAGACAAGAAAAGGACCTACAAAAACAAACCCAAAACAATTAAGAAAATGGTCATAGGAACATATATATCGATAATTACCTTAAACGTGAATGGATTAAATGCTCCAACCAAAAGACACAGGCTTGCTGAATGGATACAAAAACAAGACCCATCTATATGCTGTCTACAAGAGACCCACTTCAGACCTAGGGACACATACAGACTGAAAGTGAGGGGATTGAAACAGATATTCCATTCAAAAGGAAATCAAAAGAAAGCTGGGGTAGCAATACTCATATCAGATAAAATAGACTTTAAAATAAAGAATATTACAAGAGACAAAGAAGGAAACTACATAATGATCAAGGGATCAATCCAAGAAGAAGATATAACAATTGTAAATATTTATGCACCCAATATAGGAGCACCTCAATACAAAAGGCAACTGCTAACAGCTATAAAAGAGGAAATCGACAGTAACACAATAATAGTGGGGGACCTTAGCACCTCACTTACACCAATGGACAGATCATTCAGACAGAAAATTAATAAGGAAACACAAGCTTTAAATGACACCATAGACCACATATATTTAATTGATATTTATAGGACATTCCATCCAAAAACAGCAGATGACACTTTCTTCTCAAGTGCGCAGAGAACATTCTCCAGGATAGATCACATCTTGGGTCACAAATCAAGCCTCAGTAAATTAAAGAAAATTGAAATCATATTAAGCATCTTTTCTGACCACAACGCTATGAGACTAGAAATCAATTATAGAGAAAAAAACGTAAAAAACACGAACACATGCAGGCTAAACAGTACGTTACTAAGTAACCAAGAGATCACTGAAGAAATCAAAGAGGAAATCAAAAAATACCTAGAGACAAATGACAATGAAAATACGACGATCCAAAACCTATGGGATACAGCAAAAGCAGTTCTAAGATGGAAGTTTATAGCAATACAAGCTTACCTCAAGAAACAAGAAAAATCTCAAATAAAAAGCCTAACCTTACACCTAAAGGAACTAGGGAATGAGGAACAAACAAAACCCAAAGGTGGCAGAAGGAAAGAAATCATAAACATCAGAAGAGAAATAAATGAAATAGAAACAAAGAAAATAATAGCAAAGATCAATAAAAATAAAAGCTGGTTCTTTGACAAGATAAAGAAAATTGATAAACCTTTCACCAACTCATCAAGAAAAAGAGGGAGTGGATTCAAATTTAAAAAATTAGAAGTGTGGGGCTTCCTTGGTGGCACAGTGGTTGAGAATCTGCCTGCCAATGCAGGGCACTACGGGTTCGAGCCCTGGTCTGGGAGGATCTCACATGCCGCAGAGTGACTAGGCCTGTGAGCCACAATTACTGAGCCTGCGCGTCTGGAGCCTGTGCTCCGCAACAAGAGAGGCCGCGATAATGAGAGACCCGCGCACCGCGATGAAGAGTGGCCCCCACTTGCCACAACTAGAGAAAGCCCTCGCACAGAAACAAAGACCCAGACCCAACACAGCCATAAATAAATAAATAAATAAATAAAAAGACTTTGTCTCTATTAAAAAAAAAAAAAATTAGAAGTGAAAAAGGAGAAGACACAACAGACACCGCAGAAATACAAAGCATCCTAAGAGACTACTACAAGCAACTCTATGCCAATAAAATGGACAACCTGGAAGAAGTGGACAATTCCTTAGAAAGGTATAACCTTCCAAGACTGAACCAGGAAGAAATACAAAATATGAACAGAGCAATCACAAGTAATGAAATAGAAACTGTGATTAAAAATCTTCCAACAAACAAAAGTCCAGGACCAGATGGCTTCACAGGTTAATTCTATAAGACATTTGGAGAAGAGTTAACACCCATCCTTCTCAAACTCTTCCAAAAAATTGCAGAGGAAGGAATACTCCCAAACCCATTCTATGAGGCCACCATCACTCTGATACCAAAACCAGAGAAAGATACTAGAAAAAAAGAAAATTACGGACCAATATCACTGATGAATATAGATGCAAAAATCCTCAACAAAATACTAGCAAACAGAATTCAACAGCATATTAAAAGGATCAAACACCATGATCAAATGGGATTTATCCAGGGATGCAAGGACTCTTCAATATACACAAATTAATCAGTGTGATACACCATATTAACAAACTGAAGAATAAAAACCATATGGTTATCTCAACAGATGCAGAAAAAGCTTTTGACAAAATTCAACACCATTTATGATAAAAACTCTGCAGAAAGTGAGTATAGAGGGAACTTACCTCAACATAATAAAGGCTATATATGACAAACCCACAGCAAACATCATTCTCAATGGTGAAAAGCTGAAAGCATTTCCTCTAAGATCAGGAACAAGACAAGGATGTCCACTCTCACCACTATTATTCAACATAGTGTTGGAAGTCCTAACCACAGCAATCAGAGAAGAAAAAGAAATAAAAGGAATACAAATCAGAAATGAAGACGTAAAACTGTGACTGTTTGCAGATGACATGATATTATACATAGAAAATCCTAAAGATGCCACCAGAAAACTACTAGAGCTAATCAATGAATTTGGTAAAGTTGCAGGATACAAAATGAATGCACAGAAATCTCTTGCATTCCTATACATTAATGATGAAAAATCTGAAAGGGAAATTAAGGAAACACTCCCATTTACCACTGCAATAAAAAGAATAAATACCTAGGAATAAACCTATCTAGGGAGATAAAAGAACTGTATGCAGAAAACTATAAGACACTGATGAAAGTAATTAAAGATGATACAAACAGATGGAGAGATATAGCATGTTCTTGGATTGGAAGAATAAATATTGTGAAAATGACTATAGTATCCAAAGCAATCTACAGATTCAATGCAATGCCTAACAAACTACCAATGGAATTTTTTACAGAACTAGAACAAAAAATCTTAAAATTTGTATGGAGACACAAAAGACCCCGAATAGCTAAAGCAGTCTTGAGGCAAAAAAACGGAGCTGGAGGAATCAGACTCCCTGACTTTAGACTATACTACAAAGCTACAGTAATCAAGACAATATAGTACTGGCACAAAGACAGAAATATAGATCAATGGAACAGCATAGAAAGCCCAGAGATAAACCCACACACCTATGGTCAACAAATCTATGACAAAGGAGACAAGGATATACAATGGAGAAAAGACAGTCTCTTCAATAAGTGGTGTTGGGAAAACTGGACAGCTACATGTAAAAGAATGAAATTAGAACACTCTCTAACACCATACACAAAAATAAACTCAAAATGGATTAGAGACCTAGGTGTAAGACCAAACACTATAAAACTCTTATAGGAAAACATAGGAATAACACTCTTTGATATAAATCACAGCAAGATCTTTTTTGTTCCACCCCCTAGAGTAATGGAAATAAAAACACAAATAAACAAGTGGGACCTAATGAAACTTAAAAGCTTTTGCACAGCAAAGGAAACCATAAACAAGACGAAAAGACAACCCTCAGAATGGGAGAAAAGATTTGCAAACGAATCAATGGACAAAGGAATAATCTTCAAAATATATAAATAGCTCATGCAGCTCAATATTAAAAAAAAAAAACAAACAACCCAATCTAAAAATGGGCAGAAGACCTAAATAGACATTTCTGCAAAGAAGGCATACAGATGGCTACGAAGCATATGAAAAGCTGTTCAACATCACTAATTATTAGACAAATACAAATCAAAACTACAATGAGGTATCACCTCACACCAGTTAGAATGGGCATCATCAGAAAATCTACAAACAACAAATGCTGGAGAGGGTGTGGCTAAAAGGGAACCCTCTTGCACTGTTGGTGGGAATGCAAACTGATACAGCCACTATGGAGAACAGTATGGAGGTTCCTTAAAAAACTAAAACTAGAATTACCATACGATCCAGCAATCCCACTACTGGGCATATACCCTGAGAAAACCATAATTCAAAAAGACTCATGCACCCCAGCGATCATTGCAGCACTATTTACAATAGCCAAGTCATGGAAGCAACCCAAATGCCCATCGACAGATGAATGGATAAAGAAGAAGTGGTACATATATACAATATTATGTATATATTACTCAGCCATAAAAAGGAATGAAATTGGGTCATTTGTAGAGCAATGGGGATGAATCTAGAGACCGTCATACAGAGTGAAGTCAGTCAGAAAGAGAAAAACAAATACCGTATGCTAACATATATATATGGAATCTAAAAAACAAAAACAAAAAAATGGTCATGAAGAACCTAGGGGCAAGACGGGAATAAAGACGCAGACTTACTAGAGAATGGGCTTGAGGATATGGGGAGGGGGTAGGGTAAGCTGGGACAAAGTGAAAGAGTGGCATGGACATATATACACTAACAAATGTAAAATAGATAGCTAATGGGAAGCAGCCGCATATCACAGGGAGATCAGCTCAGTGCTTTGTGACCACTTAGAGGGGTGGGATAGGGAGGGTGGGAGGGAGGGAGATGCAAGAAGCAAGAGATATGGCGATATATGTATGTGAGTAACTGATTCACTTTGTTATAAAGCAGAAACTAACACACCATTGTAAAGCAATTATACTCCAATAAAGATGTTAAACAAAATAAAAAGAAATAAATAAAATGACAAAAAAAAAGGTAATGAATTACTGATATATGCTACACTATGGAGAAGTTCAACTACAGTATGCTAAGTAAATAAAGAAGATGTGGCACATATATACAATGGAATATTACTCAGCTATAAAAAGAATCGAAATGGAGTTATTTGTAGTGAGGTGGATGGAGTTAGAGTCTGTCATACAGAGTGAAGTAAATCAGAAAGAGAAAAACAAATACAGTATGCTAACACATATATATGGAATCTAAGGGGAAAAAAAAAAAGGTCATGAAGAACCTAGTGGCAAGATGGTAATAAAGACACAGACCTACTAGAGAATGGACTTGAGGATATGGGGAGGGGGAAGGGTAAAATAAAAAAATAATAATAATAATAATTCAGATGCAAAAATACTGATACTGTTTGGCACCATTTATATAAAATTTTATAAAAGGCAAAATTATAGTGGTAGAAAGCAGATCAGTTGTTGCCAGGGTTCAGTGAGTGGTAACTGCAAAAAAGCACACAGAAACTTTTTGGAGATAATGCAAATATTCTATGACCTAATGTGGCATTGTATTTACATGATTTCATACATTTCTCAAAATTTACCTTATTATAAACTTTAAATTGGTGAATTTTATTGTATATAACTACACCTCAATACAGCTAACCAAAAAATAAAAACATAAAATATCACAAAAGAGAGAAAAATCAGAAACAAATTTTATAAACTCCTTAGAGACAGACTTGTTGACTCTTTACCAAAGAATTGTCTCATAAAAAGCAGGTTTCTGTTGTATTTGGTCCTAGACAGTTTCATGTTCTTGTGAGCAGATATCTTAAATAAATTTTACATCCTATCTTCTGTTCTCAACCTATTCCTCTCGCCCTAATTGTACTTATACCTGCCTTGGATCAGCTTCAATCTATCAATAGCTTGGGTGGGAAGGCAATGTCTTAGTCTGATCATTTAGACACACTTTCCTTTTTTTCCTGACAATCATAAAGGCCTTTCAGAGAGCCTCTAGTAACAGCCTTATTTTCTGGCATCTGGAATATAAAAGAAGCTAGATTTTTCAACCAGCGAGGCAACACATATCTAAACAGTATCCATTCACTTTAATCACTGAAGTTTTATCATATATTACATTACAGTAGAATAAATCACCCGTTATCCAGAAACAACACATGTGACTTCCCTATTTGCCACTCTATCGCTAAGTAGACATCACATAATTTAAGTTTGTTAGAATAATGGCTTACTTTTGGTACCAATTTTTGTAATAGATAGATGAGTCTGAGCTATTGCAAAAAGAGAGCTCCAAATACAATGGATTCAACAAAGAATTTTATTTCAGTTCATGTAAGAGTTTCAGTTGAGCAATCCACATTGACAGCTTCTCAAGGACAAAGGTTTTTTTCATTTTATTGTTGGAAGTGAGCCATGTATACTTCCATACTCCAGCTCAGGGGGAGGGAAAGAAAGGTTGGAAGATTATTCACTCAGGGACTTTGGACTCATACCTAAAGGTTTTTCACAATTCTTGTAATAATGTACCTGTGCTGAGAAGTTAAGTTAATCATGTGGACACACTGATTTAAAGGGAGGTTGAGAAATATAACCTGTAAAATAAATTGTAATGTATCTCTGAGACTATTTTATATCAATTTAAACATTTTTTGTTGTTTATAATTTAAGAGTCAGCTACTTACAAAGAAAAAAATGAGGACTTTAATTCTGCCAGCCAGAAAATAAAAACAGATATGTTATCATTTTATACATGCATTGATTATCTTCTATAAATTAAAACCATAGTTTATAATTTTGCAGATTTTGATTTTCACTCACTTAGAATATCAACAATGTGCCATATGACATATTTCCAGTATTATGATTTTAATGGCTGTGTTATGCCATTATTTAACCATTTTCCTACTGTTAAGCATTTTAATATGTTCATTTTTGTACAAATATATACTTAATGAATAACCTTTTGCCACACACTTTTGTTCACCTTTTACTATTTAATAGGAAAAATTCCTATGTGTGAAATTGTTGGCAGGATAGTAGATGTATATATCAAAATCTCTTAATATTGGCATATATTGGTATTTGAAATCACCCAGGAACAAACTATTATGTATTTGTAATTACTCATATTTTAGGTGGTTCATTGTTTCCAATTTCAGTAATCATTTTTTTCCAGAAACTGTAATAATCACTAAGGATACAATATAAATAAAATGTGCTCACTAACTTCAAGGAACTCATAGTCAAATGCCAAAATTAAGTGTAAAAAATGAATGACAGTGCCCTATAATGAATCCCCAAATACATGAGAGTACAAAGAACAATTCAAACACATGAGAGTACAAAGAACAATTATGACACAGATAAAGCAGTTCAGACCTTTGACATTATCTGGTTCATCCTCCATATATAAAGAGTTACAATTTTTGAAAAGCGCCATGAACCTATATTTTCTACACTGGTTATTATAAGAGAATGAGTATTCTGTGTATAGCTTATTATTCAATGCCCTCATGGTCTTGTCCCGATTATTTTCCCCAGATGTATCTCTCACCGCATCATCTTCATATGTGACTTCACTTGTGTCAGGAATATTTTTGTCCCAAGGAGAGGCCAAGCAATACTTGATGGTGATTTGGATAAAGGATAAGAATGTAAGACAAGGATATGGAGTATAGTTTTGAAGAAATATGTTTCTCCATATATTTATTTGTTTCTCACTATGATCCTCTTTTCTATACGTCCAACTTAAATGTCACTGTTTCACAGTCAGAATTAATTACTCCTTACCTTTCTCCAAGACAGAATATACCTATTTAAAGTTTAACATTTCTAATGATAACTGAATCTCAGGTGCACAGTCAATGGCCTTTTTATTCTAAATCTTTCAACAGACTTAAATAAAAGAGTTGTTCAGTAAATACTGGTTAAGCGTAAAGCAAATTAACAGTGTTAGAGAATGAACATTTGTCTGCTTCAGTAGGTCTTGTGGCTTTTCTGAGAATTGTTATCCTCAGATAACAATTAGATATCCCTGCCAAAAATTATTGAATTACTACAATGTATTTAGGAATACTTTTTGAAGTCTAGTGCATTATATTTTTTGTGATAAATATGTCTGAGTTTTCTTAAATAAAATTTTTTTTATGAGCAACCAAATTATATTGAAATGGATGAAAATAAGGCACATCTTAGTAGTTTGTTACTTGTTATTTTTCCCATTTATTTCTTTAACTCAAATCTAATACCAAACCATGGAATTGATTTCCCATTCTCTCCCTCTCTCTCTCACACACACACAAGTGTGTGTATATACAAATTATATATGTATGTGTATATGTATATATATATGTACACAATGTAATACATATTGAGTGGAATGCCATTCCATATATGTATATACACACACACACATATATATATGAAATGCAATATATAGAGAGAATTATATGCCATTGTGTAATGTACACGTGTATGTGTATATAGATATGGTTATAGCTATAAGTATAATTTTTATCACCATCTTTTATGATGTTTCTTTTTATTCTTAAGAATATTATAAAAATCAGTACAATAGTGTCTATAAAAGACTGCTAGATTCCTTACCAAAAGGATGTCACAGAAAAATAAAGTGTTGTATTACCACAAGTATCCCTTGTGTTGCTGTTTTAACACCATAACAATATCCCTCCCACCTCCTGTTTCTATCCTGGCATCACTAATGTGTTCACTATTTCTAAAATTTTGTCTTTCCAAATTTATATATAAATTTAATCATATAGTATGCAATCTTTACACATTAGCTTTTTTTCTCAACATATTTCCATGATTAGTTATCCAAGCTATTGCAAACATCAATAGTTCATTGTTTTTATTGCTAAGTAATATTCTATGGTATGAATATATTGCAGTTTATTTAACCTTTCAGCTGTTCAATGGCATTTGGGTTGTTTCCAGTTTTTGCTTATTAGAAATAAGCCTACAATGAACATTTGTTTACAGCTTTTTGTGTGAACACAAATTTGCATTTATTTGGGATTAAAACTGGAAAGCCCAATCCTTAGGTAGTACAGTAAGGGCCTACTTAATTGTATAAGAAATTGTCCAAATTTTTTCCAAAGTGGCTCTACAATTTTACATTCCCACCAACAATGCGCAAGAGATCTAGTTTCTCTACAACCTTAACAGTGTTTAATGTTTTCATTATTTTTTTTATTATAGCCATTTGATTAGTGTGTATTAATATCTTGTTATTATTTTAATTTTCATTTCCTTATGGTTAATAATGTTGAAAATCTTTTCACGTGTTTTTTTGCTATCTGTATATTTTCTTCTTCATTGAAATTTCTCTGAATTTTTTTTGCCACTTTCTAATTGGATTGACAGAACCGTTCAGTCTCTTCACTATGATGGTGGATAAATGTACCTACACAAGTGATAAAATTCAATAGAACCAAATATGCACATAAATGAGTACAAGTAAAACTGGGGAAATTTGAATGAGTGGATCTTATTACTGTTTATATCATGTTTGTAATAATTGTATATAGTTTTGCAAAACGTTACCACTGGGGAGAAGTTGGCAAAATGTACATTGATATGTTTCTATTATTTCTAACAATAGCAGGAGAATTTACAGGTATCTCAAAAACATTTCAATTAAAGATAGTATATTACTATTCTATGCCACCAAGAGTATAATATTGTCTCTAGAATGAGACCTAAGAAATGAACTCATTGCTTTAATTCATAACTTTTCTTTACATGATACACAATAAAATAAAATTTTAGGGTACTCAAATGTTCCCCCATACCAGTATGTATATAGCAAGCTGACAAATTAGAATTCAAAATTACTTTTTGTTTCACTTTTCTTCTCTCCTCCAGTTACATACAGGAAAATAAGATCAGTGGAATAAAAATTCTACATGACTCTTTAGAGAATAAGTAATTAATTTTGCTCCACACAATTAATAGAAAACCAATGATTAATTTTAAAGTTTTAGTCTGAGGTGTTTATCTTGACTCTTCTATGTGACAAAGAAACGGTTATATATGAGCATAATAGAAGACCTACTTCTAGTCTATTTGTTTTGATTTGACATGCATACTCTTATACCAGAATAACAGTGTGTATAAAGTACAGAAATAATACTACCAAAAGCAATTTAAAGCAGGAGGAGATTGGCAAGTATCCACTGTTGCAATGATAGAAGATGGGAAAAAGTAAGTTGAAATGGTTGCTGCAGGAATTGTCAGTGATTTTTCTGAGAGTAGTTTCTATAAAACATTAGGAATTGACCATAGATTGCTGTTGGGAAGTGAATGAATGATGAGAAAACAGCAGAAATTGTTGAATATATTTTGCTGCTGTAGACAAGAGATTGCGATGGAATCTTGAAAAGGGACTGGGGGAATTCTAGCCAAGATAAGTCTATAGTTCATGCATTTAAATCTTCCCTTTCCTTCAAACATGGCAACCTTAAGAGTACATAAAAATGAAATGAAATGAAATGATATAACTACAAACAAGAAAAAATATTTCCATGGACCATAATATGAATAGAAACATACTGTAGCAAACCAGGGCAGAAGCTGTGTACCTGCTGGGATCAAGGACTGAATACATGAGAAGAGGGTCTGGAGTTTGTGTTTCTGGATAACAGGGCCCAAAATCACCTTAGGCATTGTTGAATATCGAAGTCTGGCTCATGCTGTGAAATCAGAGGCTGGGGCAGCCTACCTATTAAGAGAAGCTGAAAAAACTTAGTCCAGCTGCCTGAGGCTTGATACAACTCCTTGCCTTGGTTGGCTGGAGAAAATAAACATAACTAGCAAAAAGTACATGGCCAACTTGGAACTAAGCTAACCCCAATATCAGCAAGGACCTCAGAAACACAGTGGAGCACAACTGTAAATGCAAAATATGGAATGTGTGATCACCAAGAGATGCTCCCCACTAATCTCTTTGAGGATAAGACTGAGAATGAAAATTTCAAAACAAATGACAGAAACTATCATTCAAATTGATAGCCAACATTTGCAAAAATGAGGAACTAAATTTATGCTCAGCAAAAATGAAAATCTGAATTATGATATTAAATACATATTTTTAAATTCCTCAGATATGTGTAGTACTGACAGCTATTATAATAAAATGATTAAAGGAGAAAGACATTATAAACATAAATATTAAGATGTGAATTGCTAACAGACATATATGAAAGGAAACAGAAAAATGTAAAAAAGAATAAATTAGACACACTGGAATTCATAAATATAGTCATGAGAATAATAGGTTATGGTTTGTAGATTGCATATGTGTGAACTTGGAATTTGTAAATAGGAAGACTACTGAAAGATTCATCCTGAATTAGCACACACAAAAAAACTGGTGGTTATGAAAAAGGAGAAATACAAACAAAATCTCTATTCTCATCTGACTTTAGTTATCAGAAGAACAGAAGAAAAGGAGTAGATTTCATTGTGGCAGGGAAGGGGTAGATATAAAGGCTTTATGTGTGAAATACTGAGCTTAGCATGCTGTGGACAGCCAGATTCCTGTACTCAGTTGACAATTTCAAAATAGAGATTTGAATTTACAGAGATCAGGGTTATAGATAAAAATTTTAGCATAAGAAAAACTGATGTCAAAAGATGGTAAATAACAGTTTTTAAAAGGCAAAAATAAAAACCAACCAAACAAACAAAAAATCCCCGAGGATTCCTGCATGGATGTCAAAGAATAAGGGTTTTAAAAGAAGATAAAAACACAGGAATTGTTTTATATTATAAGAAACCAAGGGGGAATATGGCATGTACAGTCCTGGGTTAAGTCAAACAATTTGGTGAATTTGAATATGGGCTACATATTAGATGACATTATGGAATTCCGATTAATTTTGTTAAGTGTGGACATGTCATGCTTGGCCATTGATGAAAAGTGTTTTAACAGTTAGAACATGTGACAAAGTATATAAGATGTTATGATGTCTGTATTTTACTTAGGTACATTCAGCATTAAAAAATTAAGTTAATATAAATAATATAATAGCAGATAGTCCATAGGTGAGAATGGAAAGTAAAACTGAATTTTATTTGTTGGGAATGATCAATTCAATAAAGATGATCTAACTGAGAATGATTTCTTACTTTTCTGAAAGTTCCTCTATGTTTTGTAGTAAAGGCAAGTGCTTTGGAGCCTTCTGGGAGTGATTACCTTATAAGAACCCCAAAGAGTGTGTCTAAGATCATAAGAATGTTCCCATAAGCCACATAAATTGACTCTACTCATTCCCCAAGCAAATGTGTCCAATAGTTAGAGTGGATAATTATCTCAGTTTGCTGGGACGATCCTGGTCTTAGCACTGAAAAATCCCACATCTCAAGAAATGCATCAGTTCGTCACTAAATTCCAAGAGGCAGAAATTTTATGTGAAACCTTGACTTTTTTGCAGTTGGTACACAAATGCACTTACACTGATAACTTCATGTGCCATAAATGAGCTCTGTGTACATGATTGTTTCCACGCATAGACACCTCTCATTATTGATTTTCTGATATTAAAAAAATCTGATTTGCCTGTTCACTTATGTAAATTATGGCAGAAGTCTTTCCCCATATATCTGCTTTATAATTGGCCCTGAATATTGCAAATACCCCCCAAAATTAAAAAGTTTAATAAATAATTAAAATGTAAAGTTTATATTTTATATTATCTCAAATACACTAAAATCTTAACATTTTTAACTTTAGTGAAAGACTATATTAATTTTATATTTTATAATATGTATTAAATGATGATTCATATGAAAACTAACCTAATAAAGTCAAATTTTAGAGGGAGTTGATTCATTTTATTGAGAGAAAAACTGCTTAAGAAATTTATTTTATATAAACACTCCCAGTAACATAGTGATTACAATATTCTTTATTCTTCTAAGTTAGATCCCACAGTATTTCTACTTGACAAAATGTTGTTAGTTTTTTGTTAACTCACTCTAAATACTTGCAAGTAATAAAATAATTTATATGAAAGCATTTTAGAAGTACAAGAATATTATGCATGTGTTAGTTATGTTTTCCTCCCTCTGAAAGTACATTGTAAGTCCTGTTTTTCACTGAATCAAGACTCAGTTTCCAAATAGGTTAAGATTTACTGAAGAAGTATATGCTAATTCTATTTGTGACTTATCTCAATTACAACTATTTCATCTTGACAATTCAGCCATTTCTCTAGAACTGTATTTAACTTTGCACAGGCATTACCTTCAATAATATAAAGTAATCCATTGTGGCTTGAAAGATGATATGTTTTTTATTGATTTTCCTTTAGCACCAAAAGGAAATTATGACTGTGTACATTTTCTTTTTAAATAAGATTATAGGACTGAATATAATATTAAAAAACTCTTCTCACTCCTATTGCTCATAAGATGGTAAATCTTGTAATATTTATCATTGAGTTCCCAACATAGGGAAGTTGTAAGCATTTAGATGTGGGTTCTTCTTTCTGAGCTCCTCTGTTCTTTGGTTTTTGCTTAACTGTTTCTGTACCTGGGATATAGAAAGTTTCATGGAGTACCAATGGAGCTTTACATCAAACATAATCTCATCAAAACTATGTCCAACAATTTAATGGACACAGATATTTACACTGACTTCAGATACTCTACTGTTGGACTTAAAAATGACAAAATAGGGCTTCCCTGGTGGCGCAGTGGTTGAGAATCCGCCTGCCAATGCAGGGGACACGGGTTCGAGCCCTGGTCTGGGAAGATCCCACATGCCGCGGAGCAACTAGGCCCGTGAGCCACAATTACTGAGCCTGCGCATCTGGAGCCTGTGCTCCGCAACAAGAGAGGCCGCGATAGTGAGAGGCCCGCGCACAGCGATGAAGAGTGGCCCCCACTTGCCGCAACTAGAGAAAGCCCTCGCACAGAAACGAAGACCCAACACAGCCATAAATAAATAAATAAATAAATAAATAAATCCAAGGGTGGGGGGGAAGCCTCTTCCCATTATAAAAAAAAAAAAAAAAAAAAAAAAAAAATGACAAAATACCCAGTAATTACACAGCAAGATACTATGTCCCCAGGGTATTGTCAAATCCACCCAATCACAGGATGAGGTGGGCATAGAAATAATTTATATCATCATGGCAGTGATTCATTTTAAATCAGATTTGAGCAAATATGGAAGAAAGAAGTAAATGGCATGATAATGAAGTTCAGACTCCCATGCCATATGCCTCAGTTGACCTGTCACTTCTCCCTCAAATCATGCCTGTATCTTCATATGTGGTTCCTTCATGAGGAAGGAAAGGATGCAGGCCAGGTTTGTAGATAATTAGTGCAATAAGTTGTCACTAGCTGTGGAAGATCTGAATTGCAGCTCATCTCAAGGGTTACCCTAAACACAATGATCAAATAAAGCCTATTATCTGGTGAGAGAGGAGGTCTGAGGTATGGATATACCCTGAACCTTAGGCATTAGAGAATGACTGCATTGTTTGGTCAGAGGCCTAAAAAGAATGAGTGCAAACTTCAGACTAAAGTTACCTGAGGAATAGGTGTTCAGATGAATCTAGGAAATTAAGAACAAAAAATGACAACTTTTTTTCTCTTATGAATGGTCAACAGAGATTATCTGTCAGAGATGAGTTCCTTAAAACTGCCTGAGTGACTCATCCTGTGATGGTCACTTTAACTCTTTCCTTGACAATCTTGGTACTTGTACATGTGCCCATGGAAAAGTAACCATCTAGGAAGGAATGGAATGTATGTGTGAGCTCCAAAATAGGACCTTCTCTTCTCTAAAGATGTGCTAGCTAAACTGCTGACATCCAATTTGTCAGCAACAGAGACTGATAGTGAAACCTTAATATGGCATCATTCTTCAGCGTTAGTAGCCATCAAATACGTACTGGTCAATCTCACCAAACTCCATCCACTTTGACAGAAGTAAAAACTCAACCACGTTAAAATCAATACTTGGATTAACCATTAATGCCTCTGTGCAGTAACTGAAGCATCAAGAGAAACCCTGATAATGTGAAGTTACCTGTACTAATATCAGATGATTTACAGGATTCCTAATCTAATGACATGGTATCCCACACAATATTGTCTCTGATCTTTCCAGAAAAGGAGTTGTGACAATGAAAGTATAATTATGGTTTTTACTGGTCACGCCATGTACTCC
Source organism: Balaenoptera musculus (assembly GCF_009873245.2). Classification (NCBI taxonomy): domain Eukaryota; kingdom Metazoa; phylum Chordata; class Mammalia; order Artiodactyla; family Balaenopteridae; genus Balaenoptera; species Balaenoptera musculus. The sequence continues at coordinate 17,124,421 of NC_045797.1, forward strand.
ACCAACAAGAATCAGCTGGCCGGATTGAACAGGACTGTTGCTGTTGGAATAGAGTGCTGAAGACTTAATGTACCAAGTTGATAACACCTTGTGAAATTGGGCATTGTCCTTCAGGATGCAGGTTATTACTTAATCGATGATTAATGCAGAGTGCAGTGTTTCCAGTAGGATATACAATTCCACCAGTCAAGGAGTGAAAGTAGGATCAACATCTCACACACTCATTCCCAGTTATCCAAGTGAGGGATTTGCACTTCTCATTCCCCAAATTTTAGGATCTGTCAGGTAATTGTTTTTGCTTCCTTTGGTGTGAGTGGTGGTGGTAGAACTATGCTCTTACCAGGGAATATAGTAAGGTATTCACTGAACTGCAATTCAGGTTATCACATTACAATTTTAGGCTTTACTTATTGGAAAATTAGAAAGCAAAGAAAGGAGTTATAGTACAAATAATCCAACCTGATTATCCCAAGGGTGATGGTAGGAGTATGTTCACCCCAGGGGAATCCATCGGGATTTTTCTTGTGCTTCAGTGGACAACACTATATGAAAATGGTCAGTTTCTCTGACCATATCCACAGGGCAAAGGACAAAGCAGCTAAATGTACAGACCACTGTGGGCTCACTATGGTCTATCTCTCCAAGGAAACAATCCACATCAGCCAAAGTCATGGCCAATGGTGAGGGAAATCTAAACTAGTTGGGAGAGGAGAAAGATAGGTATAAATATTAACAGTTATATTTGCTTAGCCTTTTTAACTCTTTTTAGAATATTTCAACTGGTGGTGACCTTTGAGGACTGTATATATACTCTCCAACAACTGAGGGCAATGTTCATTCCTACATGATCCAACTCTACAAGAATGGCACAGGAAATGACCTTTACCAAGCTAAATTATGTGCCACTGAAGTTATGCTCAACACTACCTACCTCTCCAACATTAGACTTTGGATACTTCCTCGCTCTAAAATGGGCCTAGAGATGGTTCTAGCCCATATTTCTGCATGAACTGCTGTCACCACCACAAAGCAAGGATTTCACATGTACAAGGTGACTGATAAGTAGAGACAGCTACATCTGTGCACCACCCAGTCTGGATATACAGAGCATTCAATATCTCCAAAAGCTCAGATGAGGGGCCAGGTAATTATAAACTGGACATAAAGATTGTTCATGACCCATGGGTAGGCTTTGACTAATAAGGAATGGAAACTGAGGAAAAACCAGCAGATATTCTCTCATCCTACCTTCATGAATTTCCCTGAGATACGGTGGTTTTATTTGGGCTTTCTGAGGATGTCCTACCATCAGCTGTGCTTACTGAGAACAAATGTTCCTTCTTGTACATGCTCTTTCTATTTTCCTCTCTCACTTTCCTTTATCCTTCACATTTGCTTCCCTCTGATTACAATCTCCTATAATATAATAGCATGGAAACTTTTGCCCTAGGCTTCGTTATCTAGGGAATATGAAATATTTAATTATTTTGTATTTTTACCTTTCTCATATTTTCCGTGCATATATCACTCTTTCAACTCACCAATTTGAATAAGAACAGTTGAGATAAAAAAAAAATGCTCTAGACAATTAATAGGTGGAAAATTTTATGTGAAATATTAGGACTAATTATGGACACAATCAGAATTTGGTGAATATATTCTCTTGGTAGTTCTAGGTTCTTTCTCTTGGTGCCCAAGAGCCTGTCACTTGTTACCTAACTTTTTCTATCAGAAGAAACAGTATACTGCATTTCAAGTTACTATCACTGCCCCATGTAATATTAAATCAGTTTTATTCTTTAATGGTGGTGATGTTTTAATTGGATAAACTTGTACCAGATAAATTATTAGGTGGCAAATAAAAAAGGAAAATATCTGGGATTTATGGGCTTTACATTGTTTCTTCTCAGACAATTCTATGTACATTCTATTGACTACAGAGAATTGAAACCAGTATCTCATAATTATTCTGAGTATATGGAACTTTGATTGGAATTTTATATTTTGGAGTAGATAGTAAGTCTCTTCTTTGAAATGAGAAACATAGAGACATTAATTTCCTTTACTTGATAGCCTATGGATTTTCCCACATGTGCAATGCTCTATTCAAAATGTACCAATTCTGAGGTTAATCCATGGAGAAATTAAGCCATTCATGTAAGAGTGATAAAGTATTTCTTGTCAGCCTCTAGGTCCCTCAAATGTCTCTCACTTCCTCCCACCAATCACCCCTGGCAGTATCCATGAGTAGCTTTCATTTCTTTCACAAGAGTATATTTCATTAATGAAAATCCGAGGGTAACTCTCCTGAATTCTTCTCTGACTTAAGCATACATCCCACTTTCCCTGGTATCAGGCTGAACTGTGAGAGTGAAAAGAAAAAAATCCTCTTACAAAATAAAATATCATGAGGGGGGTTTTACAGTAACAAAAGGACAGCTGCATTTTATCAGGCAGAGCCATAATCAATAGTTGGCACATCAATAAAAAACCCACTTGTTCACTACTATTTGAGAAAGTATTATTATTACTAAAAGTAATCTTTTATTGGTAATGTCATATTATATCCTTCTGAAATCTTGAATATCTTCATAAGGAAGGATTCATTTGTGTTCAATTTGCACAACATTGAGACCTACCACAAGAGTAAATAGGATCACTTTTCTAGGAGAATTTAAAGACCAGTCTGGTGCTGTTTAGAAGCACAGGTGGAGACAATAGCACATCTGATAGCTGATTGTTTGTCCATTTGTATGTTTTCATATTTGAGTCTAACTCTCTAAAGCTGGAGTAGCAACTTTATTGGCTGTGTGATAATCTGGAAATACTGAAAGGGACATAGCTACAATGAAGGACTTCAGCGGTGCTTCTTATCACTGTCATTTCCCAATGTCTTATTTTATCCCAAAACTTGATTCACAGGTTTTATATCCCAGCTTATGCCATCATTTGGAGAGATGTTGTTATCCAAGAGGGCATTGCCTTGATCTTATAAACAATATTTATTTCAGCATGATTTCATCTACATATAACTATGGTTACATACCAAGGCTTTTACTCACAAATACCTGTACCATCTCCAAAATCTTCAACAGTAATTTGTGTCCACTGACATTATAACCTCCCATTCTCTCATTTCTTATACTCTTTTTTTTTTTCTTTTTTTTTCTGGAACTCACACAACTTTCTATTTATTGTAGAGTATATCAAGAGCCCAGAAAAGATAAGATACCAGATATGTTCTGCATCTCCATTACCCTGTTCCATCTACTTCACTGTGAATGTTGTACAATTTTATATATTTAAATCAGTAATATGTCCTGTCCTTAATATCTACTAAGTCAACAAAACAGAACTCATCCCCTGCCCATGCTCTAAGTTCCCTCTCCTGTTTCTATCAGTTACTATTTCTAACTTTGCCAAGTCTACAAAATCGAAATTGTCAAGTTCCAAACTCCCAATGACCTACAAAATTTCCAAATGTGCTTTTACCATTTTACATTTTTTTCCCTCTTCAGTACAGATGTAATCTCTCAATGTGAGGGTAAGTCTACCAATTTCTGCCTTTTCAAGGAGGAGAGTGGTTGAGTAATTTGTATGTGTCTGGCTCGCTTCTATTTAATGCTTTAATGATATAAACTGCAGATGTTAAAGCTGATTTTAATTCCAGGGGAGAAGGTTTGATTGGACTAGCTTTGCTCATAAACACAAGTTTTGGCTAAAGAAGGCAATGTTCTTTGATTGAGAGTTTTATCAAGGTCACACCCAATCTCCTGAAGAAAAATTAGTTTTGTTGCCAGAAGAAAGAAAGGGAGGCTGAGTTACAGTTACAATGTCTTTCCTTATACTAGTTTGAAGGGGAATTCACCCATGTTTTCTTCTAGTATTTGTATGGTTTCATTATTTTACATTTACATTCATATTATTTTGTCAAATTCATATGGCACATAATGTGTGGATTTGAGATATTAACTGGGATATATCTGAAACTAAAAAGTCTATATGTCATTGCATTAGCAATTTTCTAGCTTGATTATAGATTGTACTGCTTTAGTTATTTATTTTTATTCCTCTATCTCCACTTCTTCTACAAGTTGTATTCCCTCGCATCTTTTTGTCAAACATCAATAATATGTTAAGAAATGATAGCTCTGATTTTACCTATGCCTTACATGTATCTACAGCCCAAAGCTATCTTATTTCACAAAGGTTTTGAAAGTCATTCTGTTCTAAATAACGTTTTATTGTTACCCCACAATGTTAGGCAAAATCGATTCTACCCTCACTACTCCAATGTTCCTGCTTTCACCAAGATCACCAAGATCATTAGAAACATAGGATTTCAAGTCATAAAGTAGTGACTATCAATCTTTGGAAAAGGAAATTGACTTTCCTGAGCCCTTATTTCTATATAAATAGAACAGAAATAATTGTAACAGCTACCTTAACAATCATATCCTTCAAACTCTATCTTATTAATCTTAGTCACCAAAGAGGCTGGGCTCCAACCAGAATCACTTGCTATTTGACTTGCAGTAGTGGTTCCTAGATTTTTTGTTCATGGACTTTTTTTTTTTTTTTTAGTCGTGCAGCTTGTGGGATCTTAGTTTCCGGACCAGGGATTGAACCTGTGCCACCTGCATTGGAAGCAGGGAGTCTTAACCACTGGACCACCAGGGAAGTCCCTGTTCATGGACTTTTAATGTTTAAGAAAAGATGCTGGGGACCACCATATGGTAGCAAACATTTAATTTTGTAAAGTAAGGGCATTTTTAAGATTATATATTCCAAATTGTATTACTGACACTCCATTTTAAGAAAGAATATGTTAACTGCAAAAAAAGGCAAATATAATAAAATAATAAAATAAAGCCCTTATATTGAATACATTTAGCTTTCATAATATCTTATTAACTGATAATTTAGCCTTATGAATAAAATATCACAGATAGATGAAAATGTCTAAGTTTGGCACTGGCATGTATGTGACCTGTGCCTTTCCACTTGTGTTCCTGAGCTAACGCTGTTCCCTCTACCTGGATTAGTCTATTCCTGATCTGGGCCAGTTTCAGTCCTGCTTTTACTTTAAAAACTATCTAAAACTTCTGTGTAAAGCTATTCCTGAATCTCACCTTTAAAATCCTCTTTTTTCTCCCAATCAGAATGAAAAATAAAATCTAGATCTAGAAACACTTTGACAAAATAGTCTCCCCAATTGCAATTGAGGCATCTGAGTCCCTGAGAAGTGAAATGACTTATACAAGGTCATGCATTATGAGAATCACAAAGTTTGGCCTAATGACCAGTGTTATGCCCAACTCCCTGCCTCTGATTGTTACATTTTTAGGCTAAGACAAGGTAAATATCATGTCCAAGGTCACCCTTGCTAAGTATAAGATCATGGATTCCATCCTTCATTAAGTTAGACCATATTCGTTCAACCGTTATCATGCAATCTACAAAGATAAGGATGTACTTAAAATACTGATGTACTACATTTAGGATGAGACAAAAAAGGCTTAATTTCCAAATATACAAACAGCTCATATATCTCAATATGAAAAAGAAAACCCAACAACCCAGTCAAAAGACCTAAATAAACATTATTTATATATATATATCAGAAAGAGATATTATATATATATCAGAAAAAACAAACAATCCAATCAAAAAATGGGCAGAAGACCTAAATAGACAAAATAGACATTTCTACAAAGAAGACATACAGATGGCTAACAGGAACATGAAAAGATGCTAAACATTGCTATTATTAGAGAAATTCAAATCAAAACTACAATGAGGTATCAGCTCACATTGGTCAGAAAGGTCATCATTAAAAAGTCCACAAACAATAAATGCTGGAGAGGGTGTGGAGAATGGGGTACTCTCGGCACCATTGGTCTGCACCATGTAAATTGGTGCAGCCATTATGGAGAATATTATGGAGGTTCCTTAAAAAACTAAAAATACTGTTACCATATGATCCAGTAACTTCACCCCTGGGCATATAACTGGAAAAATGAAAACTAATTTGAAAAGATACATGCACCCCAATGTTCATAGCAGCATTATTTACAATAGCCAAGACATGGAAGCAACCTAAGTGTCCATGGACAGATGGATATATAAAGAAGATGTGGTATATATACAATGGACTATTACTCAGTCATAAAAAAGAGTGAAATAATACCATTAGCAGCAATGTGGTTGGACCTAGAGAGTATCATACTAAGTGAAATAAGTCAGACAGAGAAAGACAAATACCATATGATATCACTTATATGTGGAATCTAAAAAAAAAAAAAATGATACAAATGAATTTATTTACAAAACAGAAACAGACTCACAGACATAGAAAACAAACTTATGGTTATCAAAGTGGAAAGGGGGGAGGGGTAAATTGGGAATTTGGGATTAACAGATACACACTACTATCTATAAAATAGATAAACTAAAAGGACCTACTGTATAACACAGAGAAATATATTCAATGCCTGTTAATAACCTATAATGGAAAAGAATCTGAAAAATAATATATAGATATATAGATAGATAGATAGATAGATAGATATAGATAGATAGATAGATATGTATATAACTGAATCACTTTGCTCTACACCTAAAACTAACACAACATTGTAAATCAACTCTACTTAAATTAAAAAAAATAAAGTGAAGAAATGAGAGGACTCCATTGGTCATGACATGTAATCACAGGTTCATTTCATTTCTTCTGGAATTTGAAATTGATGCTACCAAAATAAATAAAAGTTTTAAAGTAATGGGTGATACTATAAAGTATTAAAGTAATGTCTCTGAAGACACTCTGCTTTCTATGTAGCATGCATGCAACTGCTTCTCTAAAAGGAGGAAGGGTGATTGAAAGGTAGATGAGTCAGTATCCTAGAAAGCAAGGGAGGACCTTCCAGGAGGAAGTCAGTATTTGTGAGAGACACTCTCAGATGTCAGTGTGATGGCTACTTATGCACAATCACTTGAGGTTGACACTCTGTCATCAAAATCCAAATGCCTAAATCATTCCAAGTATACTCTGCCAGTAATGCCATGGTCTATTTGTAGACTGAGAGAATTATGCCTATATTTAACCTGGATGTGTGAAAATAGTTTCTCCTTCATCAACTCTGGACACTATGATTCAATTGCCACTAATCTCCATTGATTTTGATAGATACCTTATTTGATTAAGGAAACAAATTACTTGAATCTCTTTAATCCCTGTTGATAGGGAATGGAGGAGACCTTTTTCATTCTTGCATGTAGGCTATTTATGTGACTTAGCTGGAGAAACAAGTGACCTGGTTTGAAAGAAGGATCGAGGTCCCTGACAAGAAAGCAGAGTGAGAACGTCCCCAAACAAAAAACTTACCCCCCTTAGCTTTCCCCTCCAAGGCCTTGCTAGGTAATCAAAACTAGGTAATCAACAAGGTACAACCATATTGTGAGAAAATAAAAATGTAATTGAACAGGGCTGAGGACTTTTATAGCATTAGAGAAGAAGATCAAGTTACAACCATCATTGCTTAGTTTTTTGCAATTAATCCTTTTCTGAATTTTAATCGTAGGGAATCCTAATAGGTGAAACAGATAAAAATGATAGGATTGCTCTTCTTCAATGGGACAGGCTCCTGTAACTCTGCTCCTCACTTCCCTTGATGTCTCCTGATAGTTCTACGTGGAATAATTCAGGCTCTGTGGACCACAGTGTGAAGACACCTAGGCTAGAAATAGAAGTTTAATCTTGAATGTTGGATGGAGAATGTTTTGTGAGCAGCTAAGTGATATTTGGGGAAAATTCTAGTCAGTTCCTAAGTATCCATGGTTAAATAGGTTTGTAGCAAGCACAGGGCATGCATCAACAGAAAAATGCTTCCCAGTCTAATTCAAGATGAAAGAATTAAAAAAAAATTATTTGGATTCCCCAGCTCTTAGCAGCAGAGATCACTAAAGTATAAAAAGCTGGAGCCACATAGATGGGTGTGAGCTGTAAGAGGTTGCTCTACAGATGTGATAATTACCTTCTTTACATGGGGAATCAAGTCCCAGGCCCTCAGAAATTACCTTTGCATGCAACCTCTCCTTAAATAAAAGAGACACAAATATTATTTTTCTACTTACCTTTGCTTATTTCAGTAGGTCAGACCCTATCTATGATGATATTCAATTTGAATAAGGCTGTTCACTGTCCAAAAGTCAGGTTGAGGCAGATGTAGTTTCATGCATGGCTATTATAACAAAGCCACCCTCTGGTGTAGGGTAAGAATCAATGAAATAGACCCCTGTCCTAAATATATTCCTCTATGGGATGTTATATTGCCTGACTGCATGATAGCCAAGAATAACTCCTTCCGTTTATAACATTTTCAAACCCATTGTTCTAGTCTTTCTTTGGGGCATCAGAAAATTTATGTCAGGACATAATCTCCCTGGTTTTCATGGAGAAAAAGTTTTGTTCTTGCAGTGAAGATATAATTGTTTGGTGGCAATTTCTCAAAGGGACTTTTTAACCAAGGATTTTGTAGCCTTCTATTTTTTATTCAAGAGAATAAAACCCAGCTGTAAATATGAATTGCATACAAAAAGAAAGCACTCTTTGTTTCTTCAAAAGTGCTAAGCATTGTAGAAGAAAAATGAACCTTTCCTATGCTAGGGTAGCAAATAAAAGCCAGATCCATTAAAAGTTAATGATGTAGGATGCAGATAATGAGAAATAGAAATGGAGTTCATAGAGACATATTATCCTTTTGATGTATGGCAAAATTTAATGCATAGTCAATGTGACTCAACAGTTCTAGGGTCTATTTTTATCCCAGTGCCCTTAAAACTCAAAACCCGTTAAAGATTCATGATCCCCAAGCCATGTGTTCTCTACAGTTAGAAATAGTTATGTCATGTGGGTAAACTGCTTGCTAATAGAAATACTTGCTATCTTGCATTATAATAAAGACAGCACCATTTTGTAATATAACATCATTCACTCTTTCATTTTATAAGCACTAAGTAAAGGATAGTGACTTGGTGTGCACTTAGATAAGTAAGAAATGCAAAGGGCCAACCTTGAGAGACTTGCATCCACCCTGAAGAGAAAAAAAAGAAAGAAAGAAAGAAAAAGAAAGAAAAAGACTCCTTGATGTGCTAGATTGGAGAATATTCAACACTGAGAGAAATGCAGAAATCAGCTAACTCAGTCTCCCAGTTTTATGGAAGGAAAATAAAATGCTTTCTGAGGTTTTTCATTGTCTCATCGTTGGTAAGCATCAGACTCCAATCTCAGCCTTAAGTTAGCTTGTGCTTTTTCTACCACATCATGTTCTATCTACCATCAGAGAGTAAAGATTATAATTTGAAATTTGATGTTACACTCCTGCCAGAATTTCTATGTACATTCAAAAGCCTTCCCCTGATACTCAAGCCCTACAAGACATAATGTTAGTATAGGAAATAATGTCAATATTATTTTTCATAAAACAACACCATGCAATCAATATAGCTTCAACATTTCTAAGGTGTGGGCAACACACTTTTTATTAATGTGAATCTGGAAGTAAAAATATTCCCTAATTCATATATAATTGATTTTGTTGATGTATACATCAGAATTTACCTTATGAGAAAACATAAAGTATAGATTTTTAAAAACTGAGGGAAGAAATTAATGAATAAGTAAATAAATTAATGAACTGTGCCTGTGTATTTTCATTTTTAAAATGAAGATTAATTTAAATTTTGGAAAAATAAGTTTTGAGTTATAAATTAAGGATGATATTATTCTTGATTTTTAGTAAATAAAATATAGCATGATCAATAGAGTACTATTATATAATAATCTAAGTATCCTTAGACCTCTTGTCTTACACCTTCAATCTCTCTTGCAGTTGACAGAAAAAGTAAAATTTCAGTAATGCCTAGTTATTCCTCATTTAACCTCATTTAACACTCTTCAATGTCTCTTCAAAATCTGCCCTATAAAATCCAAACTCCTCTTCTTGACATATAATGTCTTTCTTATCCAGTTCTTGTTCATCTCTTCATCCTCCTCTTCCTTCTTTCCTTGCCACTCTATCCTCAAGTGATAGTAAACACTCAGTTCTCCCAACATGCCATATTTTTTTACCCTTCGGGATATATTCATACAAAACTTCCCTTGTAAGAAAAAGTATACCACTCTGTAATCTCGAGGAATATACTTTTCAACCCTAATTTTATTTTTCAGCCTTCCTGTACAGTACAAGGGGACATGTTATTCCTTCCTAGACACTGCAAAAATTAGTGATTATATCAATCATTTCTCTGTCTTTTCTGCCATAGTGATACTATCATATTCATATTTGTGGTCCCAGCACATGTATATCATTTTCATAGATAATTATCTTAGTTTTAATTTGAGTTCCTTGGAAGTATAATCTGAGACGGAGAATTGCATGCAGAAAGTTTATTGGGAAGTGTTTGCAGGAGATGTGTTTGTAAGAAGTGAGGAAGGCAGGAATTAAGCACAGGGAAAAGCTGACCTGTGATTTGGTTGCAACTGAGGTCTCAGCTGGTCAGATAAGAAGTTTTAGAGCTTGGCTGATCTTCAGAATTGTCCTGAATTGGAGCAACTGGTCTGAGCCTTTATATCCTATATGAGTCAGTCACTTACTGTGGTTGACCCCATCAAAGAAGACAATCTTGGGTGGGGAGCTTCCTGCAAGTGAGGGCAATTCCCCAATAAAGCTGTCAGTTGTAAGTTCTCTGTAGTCAATAGTCCCAGAAGCTTGGTAAAGAAGACAACAACTCTAAAAATGTGGTTGTGGTGTCACCACACTGTTCAAAAAGTGTGTGCTTAGTGTGTGTAGTACAGAACAAATAACCTTGGAAGACATGGTTTCTCAATTCTATCCCAAGGTCCTAGTTCACTCTGTTCTGCTGACCTTTCTTCATCTGTATTGTTAAGGTTATGTTACTTTTGTTACTTAATATCTTTTATTCTCTTGCTACTCATTTTTCTTCTTGGGGGCAAGTAAAGATAAAAGAATCTCTTAGTGCTGCATAAATCAATAGAATTTTCAACAGCAAAATCTGTAAGTCTTGTCTTTAAACCTGCAGTGCAAATTATGCTTTATGATACAACTTTCATTTCATTAAAATGTCTTAGCCATTATTCACATTGATTTAAGTTGGAATTATTAACACTACTACTACTAATAATAATAATCATAGAAAGAAATGGATAAAGAAGGAAAATATGAGACAGGAAAAGAGAAAGAAGAGAGAAAGGACTCAAGGAATATTCTCTACTTTGTTTATACTAGTTAACACTTGTCAAAGTGTTTTCATAAGGTTTCTCATATATCCATTACAATCCTGTGAGGAAAAGACCTGGCAATTGTCATTTTTCCCACTTTTATTTCATTAGACAACTAAGTATCGGGAGATTTAGTGACTTAACCGGGTTATCAGAATACATAGGAACTACATTATCAGAATACATAGGAACCAGATTGTCAGAATACATAGGAATTATGGCAATACTCTAGTCTTCTAATTCCCACTACAATATGCATCTTTTATAGTAAGGCTCGTTTTCTACTATCATAGAAAATGTAATTGCAAAATCCAAAATGCATCAACAATTATCAAAAAATTCAGGCCTCAACTTTTAAATACCTATATCTTTCCAAAATAAGGGTAATTTCTCTGCTTCCAAACATTTTTCCTTAGTATGAGGGGAGCTCTAATATTTGAGATTTATCTTTTAGTTATTCTTAAGAGATGAAGATAAATTGCTTGGTTGCTAAAAGTTCTGAGGAACTTGCCAAATCAAGTGACACCAATGGAGAAATCAGCCTTCAAGATCAATGTACATACGTGAAATAGAAAATAAAAATATTAATTAAATCAAATGACATTTTAAGTTGCATTTAGATTTATGGTGTAAGGTAATGATTTAAACAATATTTCATTTGATATAACCATGTAATCTATTTGGAAGTGGATTTTCATGATTGCATGCCATTATCTTTCAGCCATAGGCAATATTTTGAAGTATTCAGTTTTCCATCATAATTATCCCTCTCATCTTTCAGATATTTGAAGGTTTTGAAATGTACCCTCTAGTAGCAAGCACCACAACAATGGGCAAAAAGTTTGCATGCCTCCTTCTGTTAGATTCCATTTGGGCTTTGGGCAAGAATGCTAAGACCAAGAACTTCTCCACTAGGAACTGGGTTGCTTTAAATCTATAGAAAAATTTGAGAAGGATCATCATTTTAAAAACATTGAAACTTCCAATCTACCAATATGGTAGATATATCCATTTTTTAGACTTTCTTTAATTTGCCATTGCAATGTTTTGTGATTTAAACTGTATGGTACATATCTTTTGATAAATTTATTTCCAAATATTTTGATGCTATAGAAAATAAGGTTCTAAAGATCTCATTTTATGACTGTTGATTGCTATTACACAAATAAACATTTTAAACATATAGTCCTTGTATACTGTAACATTGCTAAATTCACATTAGTTTATATACATGACTATGTTGTCTGCAAACAAGGACAGAGTTTTGCTTCTTCCTTTCCAATGTTTATATATTTTGTTTCTTTTTCTTGCCTCAATACATTTGATATGGTCTCCAGTATACTGTTAAATAAAAGTAGGGAGAATACCCATTCTTGTCTTGTTCACAATCACAGATAGAAAGAATTGACACATTTATTATTGATTTATAATTAATCATTATTATTGATTTATAATCAAAAATAATATTGTACATTAGCTGTAGATTCTTCATAGATTTTTTTTTTATCAAGTTGAAGAAATTTTCTTCTATTCCTAGTTTCCTGAGAGTTCTTACCATGAAAAATGTTGAATTTTCTCAAATATTTTTTATATCTACTTGAAGAATCATGCCTTTTTTTCTCTATTATTATTGTGACTATATTGATCAATTTTACATTAAACTAATCTTGCATTCCCAGAATAAAAAACACATGGTCATAAAGTATTACATGTTTTATATGTTGTTGAACTTGTATGTCAATATATTGTTAAGAAATTTTGCATCTATATTTATGAGGGATCATTGGTTGTTAGTTCTGTTTTCTTGTGATGTCTTTGTTTTTATCATAGTAATATTGTTCTCACAAAATAAGGTGGAAAGTATTCTTCCTTCTCTATTTCCCAAAAGAGTTTGGGTAGGACATATGTTATATTTTACTTAAATTCTTGACAAAATTCACCTTTCAAGTGCCTTAGAGCCAAAAACGTCTTTAGGTTACATATTGGTTACTTTGTCAATTGATCAGAGACTCATATTTTGTGTCCTTTGCACACTTTCTCATTAGAATATAATTATTCCATTTTGTTTTTTTACTTCTAGGAATAGGACACAGTGTCTTAAAAGAAGACAATGTAACAGTAAGTTCCAACAAATTCAGTGTTGCAGAGGAACATACATAGCTAACAAACACTTAAATACCCATGATTTTCTTTAACATGACCTAAATATATTTATTTTTTAGATTCAAATGGATGGAGAGTAATTATTTTTCGTACTGGAAAAGATGGTGAAATGACTCCTGACAACAACTATAAATCCTGGACATAACTTAAGACACAATCAAAGAAGAACTCTGAAAGGTAGTAGGAAGAAGGAAAACTTATTAGAAGCCCCAGGAATAGAGGAACAGGGCTCTATTCCTAACCCAGCAACAGGGATATCAACAGAGGACAGCCCAGGTAGAATCATTCTTCCCCGGATGGAAAGAGAGTTCTGACAACATCAGGTGAGCCCAACATCAACTGCAAAATGATAGACTGTAGCCCTGTCAACATGAAGTGGCCAGAGAAAATACCCTCCAACCCTGCTAGGCTGAGACTCCCCTTCCACTATAGAGAGATACCAAGGTGGCCAAGTAGCACCACCAAATGTTCCTAGCCACAGCAAGCAGCCCAGCACAGGAAGTCACTTTGAACTCAGGTCCTGAGACTTTTCTCTTCTGCCCAGCAACCCCAGAAAAAGGTAACTATCAACTAAAATAAAAGATTTAAATGCAGCTCAGTGTCTCCTAACATTAAACTTTGATTTATAATATTACAATATTGAAAACATACATTGAAATCTCCAGGTTAACTACAAAAAGTTAAAAAGAAGTATAAATGATTAATTAAAAGAGGAGATAGAATAAAATCATAATCCGTGGAAATATGTAAATAGAACATAAAAAGATAAAGGGCAGATTGAACAAATAGAAAACTTCTAGCAAGAAGGTAGGATTCAATCCATCCATATCATTAATTTATATTATTAATTACATTAAATGTGAGTTCTCAAACCTACCAGTTAACAATGTAGATAATCCAATTGGATAAAAACAGCAAGACTCATTCATATGCTTTCTACAAGAAACCCACTTTAAATATAAATATAAATATAGGGCAAAGTAAAAGTTTGAAAAATATATACTGTGCAAAGACAGACTAAAAGAAACTGGCATGGCTATATTAATATCAGACTTCCTAAATTTCACAACAGGAAATAGTGTCAGGGATAAAGACAGATATTACATAATCAAAAGCAGAGGAAATTTATGAAAATATATAAATATTCTAAATACGTATGCCACTAACAGAACTTCAAAGTCCAAGAAGCAAAAACTGATAAAACTGGAAAGTGAAATTGCCATATATACAATTAGAGTCAGAGAATTCAATATTTCTCTATCAGTAATTAACTGTGAAAAGATAAAGGAAAAGCATTTGGAAAAAACTCAACATTCATTCATGATCAAAATCCCCAGTAAACTAGAAATAGAAGGAATCTTTTTTCCCCCACCAGGAGAAAAAATAGCATTTACAGAAAAAAAAAAAAAAAAAAAAAAAAAAGGTAACATAAAACTTAATGATGAAAGACTTAATATGGTACCTCCAGGCTTGGAAGAAGACAATGAAATCCTCACTCACACTGTTATCAACATCTTATTAGCAGTTCTAACTAGAGCAATAAGGAAAGAAAAAGATATAAAGGACATCCAGATTGGAAAGAAAAATATTAAACTAAAAATATTTGTAGAAAACATGGTCATTTGTGTAGAATATCTGAAAGAATCAACAAAAAGTGTCATAGAACTAATAAATGAATTTAACAAAGTCAAAAGTTACTGGGACAAAATATAAACATCATTCATATTTCTATGTACTATCAATAATTACAGGTATTTAAATTTTTAAAAGTACCTCTTTTAATATTACCACAAATGAAATAATTTGCTATAAATAATCAAAATTAGTGAGCTACCTAAAAGCAATAAAACACTGATGAAAAAAATAAAATTAGATATAAATAAGTGGGGAGATATACTATATTGGTAGATTAGAAAAGTTGACACTAAGATATCAACCTGTCCCCCCATTTGATCTATAACTTAAAAGCAATTTCAATCAAATACTTACAAGTAGTTATAGATATTGACAACTTAATTCTAAAATTAATGTTGAAAGACAAAGGAAATGTAGTAGCCAACAAATTCTTGACTGAGCATCTAGTCAAGAAAGATTATTCTGAAGCCTTAAGGTTTAATGTTGTTTGCCCTGTTGGATTTTAAACTTGCTCAGGGCCTGGGGCCTGTCTTTCCTTCCTTCTTTCCTATTTCTCCCTTTTATAATGGAAGTGTCTATTCTTTGCCTGCTCCACCATTGTACTTCAGAAGAGCATAACTTATTTGGTTTCACAGGTTCACAGCTGGAGAGGAATTTGCCTCAGAATGGGTTGTACTTTGAGTCTCATCCATATCTAATTTAGATACTTAGATGAAATTTTGGCCTTTTGGATTGCTGAAAGCAGTTAAGAATTTGGAGGCTATTGGGATGGAAAAAATGTATTTTGCATGTGAGAAGGATGTTAAGTTTTGGAGGGCCTGGAGCAGAATGCTATGGTCTGAATGTTTGTGTCTCCAAAAATTCATGTGTTGCAATTCTAATGCCTAACATGATGATATTAAGAAATGGGGCCTTTGAGAGTTGATGATTAGGTCTTGAGGACAGATTCTCATGAATGGGATTTTTGCCCTTATAAAAGAGGTACCTCTTTTCTTCCATGGAAGGGCACAGTAAAAAGATAAGATCTATGAGATAGGGAGCAGTATCTCACCCGACACCAATCTGCCAGGACCTTGATCTCAGACTTCCCAGACTCCAGAGAGAACTGTGAGAAATAAATTTCTGTTGTTTATAACCCACCCAGTTTATGGTATTTTGCTATAGCAGCACAAAAGGAATAACAAACAGCTTCAGGTAGTTTCTTCAAATGTATGTGTTGTCCAGTACTGTGCTGAATATTCAAAAAATATCTTCAGCTGATCTTTTTCATATCTCTCTTCTCCCCAGTAAGCCGGCTTGCCACCTCTAACTACTTCAATCTCCCCAATCTTTCATGTCTGTTTCCTTAAGTCATGAGAGCCTACTAATCTTCACATAGATCCCCCTTGTGCTGTGGTTTGAAAATTCCCTCAAGGCAGTAAACTGTTGTGGTTTTAGGGCTCTTCTCATTTGTCTTCCATTTCTCAGGGATTACTGTCCTTTGTTGCCTGAAGTCCAGTATCTTGAAAACTATTGTTTCAAATATTTTGTCTCTTTTATTTTGTGTTTTTTATTATTGTTATTTCAGGCAGGAAGATAAGTATGATCTTGCTTGGAAGCAGAAGTCCTATCTTTTTGTTTTGAACCTTAAACTGCATCTAGCAAACCATTTCCATTATTATAAAGTTTTCCTATTCCAAAGAGTTTATTGTGGAAAACATAATAAACTCTAGTGTCTAATGGGGAAAAATAAGAATACAGCAGTATTTCGAAAACAAATTTACACTTTGACTGGGATCTTCAGTTAACATGTGTCAGTAAATAAGATGTAAAACATATTGTGTTCTCTCTCTTCTTAAAGAGTTGCCTGAATTCAATGCTAAACTGTCTTTTTTAAAAAATAAGAGAAAATGTGCTGTTTTCAGGAGGGAAAAAAAGTGTTTTTCTTTGCCATCTAATGCACTCAATAGTTGTATAGGTAAAGAAAAAGTCAAAGTCAGACAACGTTTATTTAAGAACCATTTTGAGAGTTGAGTTAGAGACAAGTAGCGAATACAATCTCCTTGTCTTCCTTTATCTCCCAATAGATGGAGGTTCCTGTAGGCCTTATCATATAATCCAGAAATCTATGACTAAGCCAAAAGCTTTTCTAAAACCCCTACTAAGAGCCGTAAAAGACCTTTCTTTTTCCTATAAATCTTTTGTAATGTCTTTGAGTTGCTCATTTTAACTTAACGAGACAGAGACCAGCTGAAAAGAATATTCCAGATGACAGGAGATCAGTGACCCATAGTTAAGCACAGCTCTTTGTCTTCTGAAGTTTCTAACTTGAAATTAAGCCAATAAACACAGTTCTTTTCTTCAGACGTGTGTAATCTTCATATATTCTCTAGAAATGGTTATTCTCCCTATAAATTCCTACTCATGTACAGTAGGCCCTCCATATACATGGGTTTCACTTCCTTGGATGCAATTGACCATGGATCAAAGTTCCATCTGTGGTTGGTTGAATCCATGGGTGTGAAATCCATGAAATCCTCATACAGAGGGTTGATTGTATATTTATTGAAAAAATGCTGGCTGTACCTCTGTATCCCTTATATCCTTTAATACACTGATAAATGTAAGTAAGTGTTTCCCTGAGTTCTGTGAGCCACTCTAGCAAATCAATCAAACCCAAGAAGTGGAGTCATTGGAACTTCCAATCTACAGTCGATTGTCAGAAGCACAATAATAACCTGGGCTTACGACTTACATCTGAAACATGTATCTGTTGGCGGAAGTAGCAGAGCAGTTTTGTGAGACTGAGCCCTCAACCTGTTTGATCTTGGGGTGAATAGTGTCAGAATTAAGTTAAATTGTAGGAAACCCAGCTGATGTTGCAGAGAATTGCTTGGTGTGGGGTAAAACCTCCACACATTTGGTGACCAGAAGTGAAATGTTTTGTGTGAGTAGTCAAGGAGACACACAGGGAGGAAACATACATAGAGAAGTACTGGGTTTTTCCCTACATAGAAAGGGAAAAAAAGGAGCCTTTCCTCTACAGGAGTGTATTTTCCAAATTCATTTAACTATATTTTTACAATAAATATATTCTGTTAATTGGGTGTAATTGCTAGTAAGCTATAGAAGTTCAGTCTAATGTATTTAGTGTTAATTAGCAAGAATGTAGCTTTAACTGTAATAAGAACCTGTAAACAAACTTAGTCCTTTACACAAGGATTTGTAAGAAATAAAAATAGAAACCACTAACATATTTTAATATCCTTAAAGTTTATACTGTTTGCTTATTTACATGTCTTCAGAATAAAAAAAATATGAAACCATTTTTACAATTTGAAATGTTTAAACTTGTTGTACTATTTAGAAAGTTCGAATGCAACACAGAATTATCACATATTCTGTTTTAGGTGATTTATTTAATTATTTAATAAAATCGGTCATGACTAATAAGTGAACCAAAATTTATATTTTAAAGCTTATAATAAATAATATGGATTACTTTATTTACTATGTGTTTCTGGACCCTATTGTTTTAATTGACCTAATTATTTGACCCAGTGTGATGCTTGATAAAACTTTTGGCAAAAATTAATTTTAAAAGATCTAGATGAACTATCAGAAATGGCTTTAGACATAATTCAATAATGTTAATAAATTCTAGGCTTAAGTTATAAAAATGTGTTCAGTCAAATTATTGAAGCCAGTCTGAATTCACCAAAATAAAGTGTTGTATCTATAGGAAGGCAAAAGAAGGGGAGGGTGGTGGGGGGGGGGAAGGGAGGGGAAGGGGAAGGGGAAGGGGGACAGGGAGGAGGAGGAAAGGAAGAAAGAAAAATAAATTTTTGGCCATCTCTAAGGTTCATGATTATGTTAACTAAGATTTGCTTAATGGACATCCTTCTTCAGTTTAGAAATAAGACTGGGTTATTAATGACCATATAACAAAAATATCTGGAAAATATTTATTAAGCCATTATGGTACACACTACATTATGGAAGCTACTTTATCCATCCTGCGCAAGAATTTGATTGTTACATTTGCACTGATTTTATGTTATTCTTCTAAGTATATTGAAAATGAGCACTTTTTTTAGCCATTAATCATCATGCCTAAAGCCTTATTTACTCTACCCATGTATTTACCAATCTCCTCTATTCACAAACCAAACAAGTGCAAACTACTACCTTCTGTTATCACACAATGCATTAATTTTAATATATATCTGATATTTATAAACTACATAATGAAATACCTCAATAATGACATAATATATACATATCATATTCTATGTCAGAAACTTTGGCACCATCATGTTACTGGCAAGAACTTTTTAGCAATTAGATTTGTCCAACATAAAAAGTGCTGTTTTATCAAATTGTGAGTTCCCAACTTTGATCTGGGGGGAAAGGCTACCACATAAAAAAACAAGTTTCTGTAAAAGGAAAACTGGGCTAGAATACCACTAAATGTTATTTCAACATTAAAATTCCATAGTTCTACATCAATCTTTTCTTATCAAACACCAAACGACATAGTATATTTTTATATTGTAAATCTTCTTTAATCAGGAGACTTGAGTGGATTTTCTAATTTCTTTCAAAGACTTTCCCATTAATCCACAATATTTCTTGGGGAAATTAATTCCATGTACTCCTATTCTTTGTTCTAAAAGGTGTTTCTGTATACTTTCACAAAAGCTAGAGCATAATAATTAGTAATATGCTTTATAAAACACTTGAAATGTTGGTGCTTCAACTATGCTAAACTGCCTTCAGCATAACAGTTCACTCTCTCTCTGTCCACTCACCAAAATTCAAAACAGTCAAGCACAGAGGTCCCAGGCAAGCTCCCATTCTTTTATTCTTAAAGAAAAAGTAAAGGATTAAAAGACATTTGAATGACTGGAGCAGAATATAACGGAGAGCAAGCATATATGAAATGAATAAGTTATTTAGGGAGAAACAGAGTATTCACAGAGAAACACAGAATGTTAAAAAAAAAGCATACTAGTCAGAGAGATCTGTGAAATAATATTAACCATAAAGAATTCCAGCAGGACTTGACAAAAGGAACAGAAAATTTTAAAATCATATTTACCTGAAAAGAAAATTGTCATTGTTTTAAGGTAGAAGAAATGGAAGTTAAAATGACAAAAACACACAGTTGATAGGGCAAGAGAGACAGAAGTAAAAATTATAGAAAGTCAGCCACATAAACTATTAAGTTGAAATTTCTAATATCTGATGAATGAGAGTTCTAGAATGAGAGAACAAGGGAAAAATAAAGAGGATATTTTCAAGGACATTGCTGTTCTGCTAAATAAGGATTAGTTGATTCCAGCTAACCATCTTGCTTAGGAAAGTTTAAAAAAGCAAACAGAGAAAACACTTTCTGATCATCAAAGACAATACAACCATAATACTAGATAAAGAAAAGAGAGATGCTCAGAACATCAGTGCTTAGCAGCTGCTTCTGCTCAGGAGCATTTGCCAGTAGAATAAAGACAACAGAGAAGTAGAGATCTGCATTTGCAGGACTCAGAAGCTAGGTGGGCAGGGGTCAGAATCCTGCGACCATCAAAGACTGGACTACTGTCTTTGGAGAAGGGTCTTTACACTTTATGTTGGGACCCCAGTACTGCTGTGTTTCTTTGGATCTAAAGGAAGTCTTTAAAAGGAAAAAAACAAAACTTCATCCTTGGAAGTTGCAATGGGATAAAGAAAGGAATTTAAATTCAGAATCTACCAAAAATGAAAACCTCAGGAAAACAACTTCTGCTCTGACTGGAACTCCTAATAGCTGAACTCTGTAGGTAAATAGACATTGCTAACCTCAGAAAAAGTTTAATCCTTGGCTCTGGATTGGTAGCAAATTCAGGTGATAGGCAAAGGAAAAGAACTGCCTGCTTCCTTTCCAAGACTGTGGCATAGAAAGACCCTGAACTCACATTCTTCCACAAACACACTGAATCTACGTTTATATACAGAGTAATTCCTCCTGAAGAAAAACTGAGGGCTAATTGAACACCTTCTGCACAACAAGCCATAGAGGGGTCACAATGAGATGAGTAGGAGAGACAGAGATATGGTATCAATTGGGACCCCGCTCCTGATGTGGCAACGTGCAGTGGGGAGTGATATCACTGAGGGGGAAGAGTGCAGACCTACTTACCCTGAGACACAGATAAAGAACAGTGGTTTAAAGACCACCTAGACTATATGTGAGAGACATCCATTTACTAACCCTAGAGGATCTGCCAAATAGGCAGATATCTGCTGGAACTCTGTCTGGTGTCAGAGACTCCAGAGAGTGCCATTTCTTGGTTCCTTTCCACCTTGATAATGCAGGTGGGAACACAGTCTAGAAACTCTAACAGGCCTGTCCAGTCCACACCAGCATGCTCCTGGACAAACCAGCTACAGCGATCACCCCAAGGCAGTCCCAGCACAGCACATCCCTGGCCCCCTTGCTGCATCTGCCCCAGCTCGTCAACCTGCCAGGCATCCCTGGTGCAGTGTGCCTCAGGATCTGTGTCCAGCACCCACTCAAGCTCCAGGTGGCCTGCTGAAGTCAAGTAGCCCATGTAGTCTACACAGGGTTCAATCCTACACAAAGCCACACCTTCAAGACAGGGAGAGGTAGGTGTTTTTCCTCATTCATAGAAAAAAACACAGAAAGTAAAACAAAAATGTAAAAAACAGACAGATAAATACATTCCAAACAAACAAAAACTGACAAAATTCCAGGAAAGAACCCTCATGAAATGGAGATAAGTGATTTAACTGATAAAGAATTCAAAACAATGAACATAAAGATGTTCACTGAACTCAGGAGAAAAATGGAAGAATACAGTGAGAATTTCATCAAAGAGAAAATACAGAAAGAAAAAACAGAGGTGAACAATACAATAACTGAACTGAGAAATAACTCAGAGGGAATCAAGAGTAGATTAGCTGATACAGAAGAATGAATCAGTGGTTTGGAAGACAGAATAGTAGAAATCATCCAATCAGAACAGCACAAAGAAAAATGATTAAAAAAAATTATTTAAAGGATCTCTTGACAGCATCAAGCATAAAGACATTCACATTATAGGGATCCCAGAAGGAGAAGAGTGAGTGAAACAGGCAGAAAACTTATTTGAAGAAATAATTGCTGAAAACATTTCTAATCTGAGAAAGGAAACAGATACACTGGTCCAAGAAGCACAGACAGTTGCCAGCAAGATGAACCCAAAGATACCCACACCAAGAATCATAATTAAAATGACAAAAGATAAAGATAAAAAATAATTTTAAAATCAGCAAGGAAAAAAACAACTAGTCACACAAAAGGCAACCCCCATAAGAATATCAGCTGATTTTTTAGCAGAAACTTTGCAGGCCAGAAGGGAGTGGCATGGTTATTTAAAGTGCTAAAAGGGATAAACTTACAACCAAGATACACTACCCAGAAAGGTTATCATTCAGAATTGAAGAAGAGATAAATATTTTCCCAGGCAAGCAAAAACTACAGGAGCTCATTTAACTAAAGCAGTGTTAAAATAATGCTAAAGGGTCCTGTTTAAGGGGAAAAAAAGGTGATAACCAGAAAAAAAAAAAAAAAAAAAAACCACCTCACAGGTAAAGGCAAATATATAATTAAGGCAGTAGATTAGCCACTTAAAATGTTGGTATGAAGGGTAAAAGACAAAAGTAGTAAAATCAACTAACTACAGTAAGTAATTAAAGATACACAAACAAAAATATGTAAAATATGACTTCAAAAATATAAAATGTTGGGGGAGAGTAAAAATATACTGCTTTTAGAATGTGTTTGACTTAAGCAACTATGAGACTAAAATAAACTGCTATCTCTATCTCTATCTCTATCTATCTATCTCTATCTCTATCTCTATCTCTATAGATAGATAGATTTGGATTGATATATATGAAACTCATAGTGACAACAAACAGAAACCGTACAATAGACACACAAAAAAAAAAATAGAGAAAGGAAATAAAACATAACATTAAATAAAATCATTAAACCACAAGAGAAGATACCAAAAAGAGAGGAAAGGAACAAAGAAGAATCACAAAAAACAAAAGAAAACAATTAACAAAATGACAATAAGTAACTACCTATCAATAATAACTTTAAATGTAAATCGAATAAATGTTCCAACCAAAAATGAAAGGTAGCTGAATGCAAAAAAACAAGACCCATCTATATGCTGACTACAATAAACTCATTCCAGATGTAAAGACACAAAAAAACTGAAATTGAGGGGATGGAGAAACCTATCCCATGCAATGGAAATGAAAACAAAGCTGGGATAACAATACTAATATCAGATGAAATAGACCAAAAACAAAGACTGTAGCAAGAGAAAAAAGACATTACATAATGATAAAAGGACATACCCAACAAGAAGATATACCAATTGTAAATGTACCTGCACCTAACATAGGAACACCTAAATATATAAAATAAATAATAACAAACATAAAAGGAGAAATTGTCAGTAATATAAGACTAGGAGGCGATTTAACACCCCTCTTACATCCATGAACAGATTTAGAAAGAAAATCAATAAGGAAACACTGGATTTAAATGACACTGTCAATAATCACCTCTCTTTTTCTCACCTTCACTCTTGTTATGATGTCATGATATGCCCACCTCTCTACAATCTTAGGCCATGAATTTCCTTGAGCTGAAAGATTGAATCAGTTCATGTGCACACCCTCAGAGTCTAGCAAGTATTATATCTATCCAACATGTAGAAAAAACCCAATATACAATTGTTAAATAAATAAATTATTTTCATAAACACCAAAGAAAAATCAATTAAATATGATGCTTAGTAATAATTTTTTGAAAGAGGAAAATGGATACATAGAGGAAAGCAAATGTTGTGGTATAATTGAGATCACCTTTGTTTCTTCTTCATTAAATAAGGCTTAAATAATTTGCTGATACAGACACAATTTAGTTCAAGACTAAAACAACATCCATTATAGTTAATCAAATATTGTTTTATATTTTATATAAACAACTTGCACCAAAATGATAAATCTAATTTTGTTAAAATTGTGAACTTGCACTTCAAATAAGCAAGTTTTTGCTTCTACTTTAGGGGATGATATGATTAAAACAAAATGACAAGCAAAGCTAGAGTTAGAACATACACTCAGAGAGTTTGTTAAGATTTTAAAATCTTGTTTTCTAAGAATATAAAATTAAAAAAACACACAATTTTATAGAAGAATGGAACATTTTTTATTGCCCGAGAGTTGTCATGTATTAAGAAGCAAACTTGCTTTGACCACACTGTATTCTGAATTCTTAATGTACTATGATGCACTACCTACTTTTCCAGCTCCAGCAGTGTTGCATGCTAAAGGCAACATGAAGCAAGCAATGCAGCATGGTACACAAGACTCAATATTGAGCTGAGTGTCAAAAGACAGTATTTTAGTTTTTTTTTTTTTTTTTTTTCTGGAAGTAATTGCTTTGAGACTTAACTCTTGATCTCTAGAAATAGACTGCCCCACGTAATCATTAAGCACCTCCCCACACAAAAATTCAAAGAACAAGCATGTTTGCCTTGCATTTACACTAATCTAATTTTAAATTTGTAAAAGAAAGTTTATTTCAATACAAAGTATATTAAAATTGAAAAAGCAAAGGACATGAAAAGTTAATTTCCAGTAGAAAAAAATTCTAGAACCTATTCCTCCTGACATACAACTATCATGAAACGACATGGGAGTCATTTAATTCCGCCTGAGATAAATAGGTTGAGTAGCATATTTGAAATCTTCTGTTGTCTGGGCTTAAAGAACTTGCAGTTTTAAGTCTATATATAAAGTTAGAATATACTTATTAGCTACTAAGTCATTTAATTTAATAAGATGTGTATATCGCTCAGTCATCTGGCCATTAATATTTACAATTTCCATCACTTCACCTTAAACCTCCACAAAGCCTCAAAGAGATAAAAAAGAGGGATGTGACTTTAGTATTCTCACTTTACAGAATGGTTAACTGCTCACAAATTTGCAAGAGTCAGGGGATTTAAGGCACAACATAGCAACAGGATGGAAATAAACTTCAATGAAATTCACTGTCTTCCTGACCCTGACTACTTTCCTTTAGAAAGGAGTCCTGAAAAACTCCTTCACAGAAAGCAGTACTTATTTCAGTTAGACATATTCAGCAGGATAAAATCCATTTTTTTAAAAAATTCTAATGCTAAGAAATATTTTTAAATTTATTCACAAACCCAGATGTCATGTATTTTAATTCTTTGCTTACCATCTCTCTACTGCTACTAAAATGTGAAGCTCAGGAGGGTGAAAGTATTTTTATTAATTTAATTTTTTGCTTATTTCTCTGTCTCCAGGCTTGATAATGATTTCTAGCAGAAACTAAGTTTTTTGTATGTATTGAATGAACTAATGAATGAATGAATGAAAAAATACCATTAGACCTAAGTCTTATGATAAATAGTCATAACTGGTGACATCAAATAAGGAAGCTGGCATGAGAACTTTCTTTACGGGACTGAACAATTTTATACCATTATTTTTATGGACTTATTATTCAACAGATATTCATTCACCATCTTTTATGTACAAGGCAAAGAAGATTAATAATTATGGTGAATCATCTAACTTTTTAAATGCAACATAAAGAGATTAAACTAGGTTAAATATACATATCTTCCCCAAATAACATTGCATCTTAAGCTCTTCATCAGTTTACACAAACATTTGTGATAATAAATCTGAAAACTATGGGAATAAATATATGATTTCTCTAGAAGCTGATCTGATACTCAATCTTGGCAACTATAGGTGAGAACTCGGTTATGAAACCTTTGCCTTCTCCTTAGTTTGATAATTAGATTGTACTAAAGATAATATGTGCCATCCATCCTACACTTCTTGTTCGTGAGCACGTAACATAACAGTGATTACATACAGGCCAGATACCTGATCTTAGGAAATTAAGTAAGATAACATGACTCGGGCAAAGCACAATATCCTGATTCCTATATGACTCACCTTTATGAACTGACCTATACCATGTCAACATAGTACACTAATCTGATTTGCATAGGCCTTATTAAACAAAGAATATCATAAATTTCACAGTAATTTTCTTGAAAAAAACACACAGCAAATGTAATGTTGGTCATAGATTTTTGTAAGTGTAAAGTGTATATGAAGGTGTAAAAGAAAAATTTCACTGGACAAAGTTAAACAAGTAAGAAGGATTTTATTCAAGACTATTTTAATAGAGGTTAAGAATATTACCATAGGGGAGAGAGATTGAACTCAATTGAAACAAAAGATGAGGGAATTTTATAAAACAACTGGGTGAGCTAACAGAAAAGTACTAAAGGATACTGGCTGGAGTGGAGCAGTGAGGGTGAGAGGAATGGTCTAAGTGATTAGGTCACAGGTGTTTGCTAATTGGCCTTTATTGAAGGTAGTTTCCTACTATCCCAAAGAGACAGATAGGGGGACCTCTCTTCTTGGTGATTACATTTCAAAAGGATGGCGCCCAGGTCCTTAAGAAAGACATTCCTGGGTTGTAAAACTGGCAAGAGGCTGGGAGAAGGTGTACATCTCAAATGGGCAGAGGAAAAAAATTACAGTTGCAAGTTTTCTAAAGCAAATGCCCTAAGGAAAGGGAGACTAGAGGCCTATGGTCAAGAAGAAACCTTTCTATTTAAAATAGATAACCAACAAGGACCTACTGTGTAGCACAGGGAACTCTAATCAATATTCTGTAGTAACCTAAATGGGAAAAGAATTTTAAAAAGAATAGATACATGTATATATATAACTGAATCACTTTGCGGTACACCTGAAACAAACACAACATTGTTAATCAGCCATTCTCCAGTAAAAAATAAAAATTAAAAAGAAAAAGAAAAAAAAGAAGAAAGCTTTCTAAAGTTGAGAAAACTGGGGAGAATGTTATAGCCATTTTGGTCAAAGGAAAGGAAAAAATATAAATTGAAAGAAGACTGATTATTTTTTAAACTGAAGCTTAAGAAGGCTCTTTTTCATATTCATCTATTAGTAGTGATAGAATATAAATTAAAATGAGTTTTGTCTTTTCATGCCTATATTGGCACATTTTCATGCTGTTATTCTCTTTCAGTCCCAGGCCACCACTCATTCTTATGTTTCCTGTGGCAGAGTACCTGTAACATAGTAAGATAAGGGATTTTTAGGTTCTGGAAAATTGCATTCCTCTCCCTTGACAGAGTTTAGAATAAACTTGTCAATAGATAGAGAGGTCAGAGAGAAGAAGGACATATGATTACTTTTATTACTGATTAAGGGCCTGTCACTATGGCCCTCCTGTCAACATAGAAAGACTTTTATGCTTAGGCCAGTTACTGCTCCTCTGGGTGTCATCCTGGGACCAGTGATGCTCAGTGTAGCCTTAACCCCAGCAAGGTTCTGAAACTAGTTAAGAAAGTCCATTAACCTGAACTAACTTACAGATTACTCTGGTCTCAAAAGAAAAAATTTACTTCCGACTCTATGCCTCACCCTAAAGTATTTCAAATCATTCTATCCAAAAGAGTTTAAATGATAATTTGCAAATAAAGGGCAGTATTGTCTAACAATTTGATGCAATAAACAGAAGGCTCAATTTTAAATAGAATCTCATCTATTATCATTTTATTATTGAGAAGTTAAAAGTTACAACATCAAGTTCTCTTGCCAATTAAAGTTCAAAGAGTTAAAATGCAAGTAAATTAAATTTTAAGGTTGGCTTTCACTATATACTATTCTCTGTTTTGGGCAGAGTAGTGTCATTCCAATCCCTGTGTGGATGTTGTTTCTTTAGCAGCTCCAATTAGACCACTCTTCCACATAATAAGTGTGTTTCTTGTAGGTCTTTAAATGCAGAACTAATCTTTCAGATGATCTTCTACTAAAGAGTCCAAAGATATCAGAGAGCACTAAAGATCCTACCCCATGCTAAAACCCAGCCCATACTGAAGCTGCCTCAAACAAAGTGATGTTCTCAGAATAAACACGTTATTAATTTATTACAGGTCTAGGTTAATGATGCCAAAACCAAAGGTATAGAATCAGTGATGCTGAAGAATTCAATTTTCTGAATTGAATTGAGTTCAGTTTCAATTCAACCATGTCTGAATGTTAGTCAAATATGATAGTATTCATTAATGTAAAATTAGATGCTGTAAGAGATAAGCATCAAAATTTAAGAGACTTAACCCAATAGTAGTTTATTTTATGCTCAAATAAAGTAGTAAGGGATGAGAAAAGTGAGACACCACTTAAGCAGTCCTATAGGGATACGATGTAGACTTCATGCCAAGTCTCCAAGAGTCACCAATAGTATTCATTTCCATCTGGCCAAAGGGAGAAGAGAACTGAAGGTCATAAAGGAAGTTTTGATGGAACAGACCTGGAAGTAGCATATACAGTTTTTGTCTGTATTTAATTGATCAAAGCATAGTCACATGACTAACCTAACTATAAAGAAGACTGGAAAGCTGCAAGGCTACTGGTCTGCCAGGAAAAAAAAAATAATGATTGTCTCTGCAATGACTCAGTTTAAGCCAAAATGACCTATGAGCTTAAATTAAATTAGGATGTATCTTTCATCCTAAAGTTAATTATGACATTGTGATACACCATGACTACGGATGTAGGAGGGATCTACTTAAATACATTGCCTCCTATCTTAGAGAGTGACGTTAAAGTATCTCTTTCTGCCAAATTTAGAAACTTGTAGAAATTACAATTTCATTCACCAAGGTCTTATTATGGTGTCATTTTTTTTCTAAATTCATATATTCAAAACGTCCCTTTCTTTTGTGAGCCCACAATTTTTGGGGCTCCAATGTTGCATTTTACCTAACAATAAATCTCCCACCCTTTCCTTTGAGCAGGTATGTTTCTGTGCTTTAGTGGTTGTTGCCACTACTCTTTCAATGGATCTTCTTACACCTGTAAAATTTGCTTCTTGGGGAAGAAGACTTCTCACCCCCATATATATGTTTCAGTTAGAAAGTGACCTTCAACAGATGTATGAACTGAAGTCCTATTGATGCTTCAGAAATGTTTGTTCTCAGTGGTCTATAGAACTCCCAACTTGCTGCACTGTTCTCATGGAAACACTTTTTTCTGAGATATCAGGTGTTCTTGAACTTATGCAGTATTGTTACATTTTTAAATTTTTGACTGAATATGTGTGATATCCATTGGCATCCTATTTTTCTATGATGTTCCACTATTCCTTTTCAGAAAATTACTTGATATCTTATCACTTTCTTTAGTTAGCTCCATTTTCTTCTACCACAACTGTGACTTACACTATTTCCTAGAATTGAACCATTATTTCCTTTTCTATCCTTTGTTTTCTGAATAATGCAATGTTTTTGTCTAACATATTCTTCCAGATCTTGTCTTAAGGTCTCTCAGAGTAAAAGAGTTATGGAATTGAAAATATCCTATGTCTACCAAAATCAAGCAGTGATTCCAAAATATCCCATCTGCTTTCACCTTCTTCAGGTGAATAATGCCACACAAGAAATTAGCCTATCAGACCAATAGGTAAAGTAGATCTGGTCTCAGTTTGATAAAGGCTCATCTCATCTTGACATAGGTAATGATTTCTTGTTCATATTCCTTTAATACACAAGAAATATCTGGAGTTTATCTTATGAAAGTTAATTTGTGTGAATCTTAGCCAGTAACACTTTGAATATTTTCTATAAATATTATGGGTTTCTTCTCAAATGAGCCCAGATTATCTAATTAATAACAGGTATTTACGTCAAATTTAAAAGTCAAAATATCTAATCATCTTACAAATTGAAGTACAAAGATCAAAGGGTAATTCCCACCTACTCTTTTTTTCTTTTTTTTTTTTCACATCTTTATTGGAGCATAATTGCTCTACAATGGTGCATTAGCTTCTGATGTATAACAACGTGACTCAGCCATATGTATACACATATCCCAATACCCCCTCCCTGTTGTGTTTCCCTTCCACCCTCCTTATCTCACCCCTCTAAGTGGTCACAAAACACCGAGCTGATCTCCCTGTGCTATGCAGCTGCTTCTCACCAGCCATCCATTCTACATTTGGTAGTGTATACGTGTCCATGACACTCTCTCACCTCGTCCCAGTCCACCCCTCCCCCTCCCTGTGTCCTCAAGTCCACTCTCCACATCAGCATCTTTATTCCTATCCTGCCCCTAGGTTCTTCAGAACCCCCCCTTTTTTTTTTTAGATTCCATATATATGTGTTAGCCTATGGTATTTGTTTTTCTCTTTCTGACTTACTTCACTCTGTATGACAGATTCTGGGTCCATCCACCTCACTACAAATAACTCAAGTTCGTTTCTTTTTATGGTTGAGTAATATTCCATTGTATATATGTGCCACATTTTCTTTATCCATTCATCTGTAGATGGACATTTTGGTTGCTTACATGTCCTGGCTATTGTAAATAGAGCTGCAATGAACACTGTGGTACATGACTCTTTTTGCATTATGGTTTTCTCAGGGTATATGCCCAGTAGTGGGATTGATGGGTCGTATGGTAGTTCTATTTTTAGTTTTTTAAGGAACCTCCATATTGTTCTTCATAGTGGCTGTATCATTTTACATTCCCACCAACAGTGCAAGAGGGTTCCCTTTTCTCCACACCCTCTCCAGCATTTATTCTTTGTAGACTTTTTGATAACGGCAATTCTGACTGGTGTGAGGTGAAACCTCATTGTAGTTTTGATTTGCATTTCTCTAATGATTAGTGATGTTGAGCATCCTTTCATGAGTTTGTTGGCAAGCTGTATATCTTCTTTGGAGAAATGTCTATTTAGGACTTCTGCCCATTTTTGGATTGGGTTGTTGGTTTTTTTGATACTGAGCTGCATGAGCTGCTTGTATATTTTGGAGATTAATCCTTTGTAAGTTGCTTCATTTGCAAATATTTTCTCCCATTGTTAGGGTTGTCTTTACATCTTGTTTACGGTTTCCTTTGCTGTGCAAAAGCTTTTAAGTTTCATTAGATCCCAATTGTTTATTTTTATTTCCCTTTCTCTAGGAGGTGGGTCAAAAAGGATCTTGCTGTGATTTATGTCAAAGAATGTTCTGCCTATGTTTTCTTCTAAGAGTTTTATAGTGTCCAGTCTTACATTTAGGTCTCGAATCCATTTTGAGTTTATTTTTGTATATGGTGTTAGGGAGTGTTCTAATTTCATTATTTTACATGTAGCTGTCCAGTTTTCCCAGCACCACGTATTGAAGAGTCTGTCTTTTCTCCATTGCATATTCTTGCCTCCTTTATCAAAGATAAGGTGACTGTATGTGTGTGGGTTTATCTCTGGGCTTTCTATCCTTTTCCATTGATCTATATCTGTGTTTTTGCCCCAGTACTAGCCTGTCTTGATTGCTTTAGCTTTGTAGTATAGTCTGAAGTCAGGGAGCCTGATTCCTCCAGCTCCATTTTTCATTCTCAAGATTGCTTTGGCTGTTCGAGGTCTTTTGTGTTTCCATACAAATTGTGAAATTTTTTGTTCTAGTTCTGTGAAAAATGTCATTGATAGTTTGATAGGGATTGCATTGAATCTGTCAATTGCTTTGGGTAGTATAGTCATTTTCACAATGTTGACTCTTCCAATTCAAGAACAGGGTATATCTCTCCATCTGTTTGTAAAATCTTTAAGTTCTTTCATCAGTGCCTTATAGTTTTCTGCATACAGGTCTTTTGTCTCCTTAGGTAGGTTTATTCCTAGGTATTTTATTCTTTTTTTGAAATGGTAAATGATAGTGTTTCCTTAATTTCTCTTTCAGAATTTTCATCATTAGTGTATAGGAATGCAAGAGATTTCTGTGCATTCATTTTGTATCCTGCAACTTTACCAAATTCATTCATTAGCTCTAGTAATTTTCTGGTAGAGTCTTTAGGATTCTCTGTCTATAGTATGATGTCATCTGCAAACAGTGACAGTTTTACTTCTTCTTTTACGATTTGGATTCCTTTTATTTATTTTTCTTCTCTGATTGCTGTGGCTAAAACTTCCAAAACTATGTTGAATAATAGTGGTGGGAGTGTACAACCTTGTCTTGTTCCTGATTTTAGTGGAAATGGTTTCTGTTTTTCACCAATGAGAACAATGTTTGCTGTGGGTTTGTCACATATGGCCTTTATTATGTTTAGGTAAGTTCCCTCTATGCCTACTTTCTGGAGTGTTTTTATCATAATGTGGTGGTGAATTTTAATGAAAGCTTTTTCTGCATCTATTGAGATGATCATATGGTTTTTATCCTTCAGTTTTTTAATATGGTTTATCACATGGATTGATTTGCATATATTGAAGAATCCTTGCATTCCTGGGATAAACCTAACTTGATCAGGGTATATGATCCTTTTAATGTGCTGGTGGATACTGTTTGCTCATATTTTGTTGAGGATTTTTGCATCTATGTTCATCAGTGGTATTGGCCTGTTCTTTTTTTTGTGTGTGTGTGACATCTGTGTCTTGTTTTGGTATCAGGGTGATGGTGGCTTTGTAGAATGAGTTTGGGAGTGTTCCTCCCTCTGCTATATTTTGGAAGAATTTGAGAAGGATCGGTGTTAGCTCTTCTCTAAATGTTTGATAGAATTCACCTCTGAAGCCATCTGGGCCTGGACTTTTGTTTTTTGGAAGATTTTTAATCACAGTTTCAATTTCAGTGCTTGTGATTTGTCTGTTTATATTTTCTATTTCTTCCTAGGTCAGTCTCAGACGGTTGTGCTTTTCTCAGAATTTTTCCATTTCTTCCAGGTGGCCCATATTTTTGCCATAGAGCTGCTTATAGTAATCTCTCATGATCCTTTGTATTTCTGCAGTGTCAATTGTTACTTCTCCTTTTTCATTTCTAATTCTATTGATTTGAGTCTTCTCCCTTTTTTTTCCTGATGACTCTGGCTAATGGTTTATCAGTTGTGTTTAAGTTCTCAAAGAACCTGTTTTACTTTTTTTGATATTTGCAATTGTTTCCTTCATTTCTTCTTCATTTATTTCTGATCTGATCTTTATTATTTCTTTCCTTCTGCTAACATTGGGGTTTTCTTTGTTCTTCTTTCTCTAATTGCTTTGGGTGTAAGGTTAGGTTGCTTATTTGAGATGTTTCTTGTTTTTTGAGGTAGGATTGTATTGCTATAAACATCCCTCTTAGAACTGCTTTTGCTTCGTCCCATAGGTTTTGGGTCATTGTGTTTTCATTGTCATTTGATTCTAGGTATTTTTAAATTTCCTCTTTGATTTCTTCAGTGATCTCTTGGTTATTTAGTAGTGTATTGCTTAGCCTCCATGTGTTTGTATTTTTTACAGTTTTTTTTTTCCTGTAATTTATATCTAGGCTTATAGCGTTGTGGTTGGAAAATATACTTGATACAATTTCAATTTTTTTAAATTTACTGAGGCTTGTTTTGTCACCCAATATACGATCTATCCTGGAGAATGTTCCATGAACACTTGAGAAGAAAGTGTATTCTGTAGTTTTTGGATGGAATGTCCTATAAATATCAATTAAGTCCATCTCGTTTAATGTGTCATTTAAAGCTTGTGTTTCCTTATTTATTTTGATTTTGGATGATCTGTCCATTGATGAAAGTGGGGTGTTAAAGTCCCCTACTATGATTGTGCTACTGACGTTTCCACTTTTATGGCTCTTAGCATTTGCCTTATGTATTGAGGTGTTCCTATGTTGGGTGCATAAATATTTACAATTGTTATATCTTCTTCTTGGATTGATCCCTTGGTCATTATGTAGTGTCCTTCTTTGTCTCTTGTATTAGTCTTTGTTTTAAAGTCTGTTTTGTCTAATATGAGAATGGCTACTCCAGCTTTCTTTTGATTTCCATTTGCATGGAATATCTTTTTTCACCCTCTTATCTCTCATTCTGTATGTATCCCTAGGTCTGAAGTGGGTCTTTTGTAGACAGCATATATATGGGTCTTTTTTTTTCTATCCATTCAGCCAGTCTATGTCTTTTGGTTGGAGCATTTAATGCATTTACATTTAAGGTAATTATAAATATGTATGTTCCTATTATCATTTTCTTCATTGTTTTGGGTTTGTTTTTGTAGGTCTTTTCCTTCTCTTGTGTTTCCTGCCTAGAAAAGTTCCTTTAGTATTTGTTGTAAAGCTGGTTTGGTGGTGCTGAATTGTCTTAGCTTTTGCTTGTTTGTAAAGATTTTAATTTCTCCTTCAAATCTGAAGGAGCTCCTTGCTGCATAGAGTAATCTTGGATGTAGGTTTTTCCCTTTCATCACTTTA